>NC_044550.1:25197309-25503334 GCF_007565055.1 Rhinopithecus roxellana | reverse complement strand
ACGAGATAGGACATGGCCAGACATAGCAGTTCAAGATCAAACACTCTCCTATCTTTGTGCTGATACAAATCACAGGCAAACTCTCAGGCACCTAATTCATCATTAAAATGGCTCCAAATCAAAAACGCATTTTATGTGCATTAATTTTTACTCATATAGGTAGTTTTAGAGTTCTTGAAGCATAAAACCAAAATTAAAAGCTGTAAGAAGAAAAAGGCACGAAAGGAAAAAAGGTAATATAATAAAGATATATTTTGAAGCATCAACACAGTAAAAAAACAAAAATACAGCCTAAAAAAAGTCTCTTCTCCTAGAAAAATAAAATCAATATAAACCTTAATGTTTCCTCCATGAAAAAGTCCTGAGTAATAACTGCATTCAAGTATCACTCAGCATCGGAGCCCTTCTTGCCACTGAGGAATCCCAATATTGGAAGAGGGTAGTTCTTACCTTCCATTTTTGAAGACCTAATGTTCTATTTCACAAGCCCCTGCCAATTAGATTGTGCCACAGGATCTTAGCTGATGTGTAAATTACGCTTATCTTTTAAATTTCACCTGTTGCTTTGACTTTCCCAGTGATGCTATTCTTCAAAGACACCACTGGAGGCCAGTCATGCTACAGCATGCATTCTAGCCACACCCTAAATTTTTTAAAAAACAAGACAAAAACCATGAACTAGTTACAAAAACAATGCTTTGTGACTAAACACAAATGAATATACACAAATCTAACTTAATTTTTGAAATGCAACATAAAGTAAAATTTTTCCTGGTGATGAAATATGGTTCTGACATTCCAATAACTAAATATGTTTAGTAACTAAATGTGTTTTTTATCTTGATTGCAGTGATGGCTTTATACATAAGTCAGAATTTATCAAATTGTATACTACACTAAATGTGTACACTAAATATCTATGTCAATTACCTCTTTTAAAAGCTGCTAACAAGAAGATAACTGTAATCCACTGCAGTTTCAGTGTTTATACACACACAAGCACACGCGCGCGCGCACACAGACACACACACGTGCTGCACCCTCTTTTCCATCACATAAATTCCTTCTGGTCCTCTTAGTGCTGGATGTAATTGTTTTGAATCCATAATCAAATATCCCCTTCAGATAAGTATCAAAATTTGTATATAAGAAAATGGTTCCTTTGAGAATGTCTCTTTTCTAATGGCTAACGTCTTTGTCTCAGAGATAGGTTGATAAGAAATGTCTTTATTTATTTATGAATCTGATGCTTAAGCATAACAGCACTCCCCAGTTTTTAAGAAATCACTTTATCTCTTTTTTAAAAAAATCACAAAGCACTTCAATGGGATATGATTTATAGACATATTAAAATAAGTAGAAAAATTGCCTAATTTAATCTGCATTCACATCAACTTAGTTGAAATATTTACTCAATGTGTTGGCTGCATGTTCACTGAGAAGATTTATCATTAATAATTGAAAAAGAGAAACAAAAGCAACAGATTAAGGAAGGTCCAAGAAGGTCTATTCATCTACACAAGTTTCACAATCTAGTCCAATATAAACACTGGCCAAGTAAATTACGAATTTGGGACAGATTTTCAAGCAAAGAAGAGTTACAATGAGCTCCAAACTCAAAGTTCTTGGTTATCATAGAGTTGATATTTTGGTACAAACTCTACTAACATAAAAGGGAAGCAACAAATTCCAGTGAATTATTTAATGGAGAGCAGAAAACAAGGGAAAAGTTACTGTCTTATTTGGTGAAGGTTTGCTGTGTGCCTGCAATGATCCGGGCAGTGAGCTAATATATCACCTAGATGAACATGTGACATAAAAAGGAGAGGAGAGCCGACTTTTGTTTGAAGCTTTAACAAATGTGTTGGCATTATTACATAATAAACAGAGTTTCAAAAAGCAAATTAGCTGGGCATGGTGGCTCACACCTGTAATTCCAACACTTTGGAAGGCCAAGGTGGGCAGATCACTTGAGGTCAGGAGTTCGAGATCAGCCTGAGCAACATGGTGAAATTCTATCTCTACTAAAAATACCAAAAAATTAGCTGGTCCTGGTGGTGGATGCCTGGAGGCTGAGGCAGGAGAATCACCTGGGAGGCAGGGTTTGCAGTGAGCTGAGATTGTACCACTGCACTCCAGCCTGGGTGATAGAGCAAGACTCCATCTCAAAAAAATAAATAAATAAAATAAAAACAGAGCCAGGCGCGGTGGCTCAAGCCTGTAATCCCAGCACTTTGGGAGGCCAAGACAGGTGGATCACGAGGTCAGGAGATCGAGACCATCCTGGCTAACCCGGTGAAACCCCGTCTCTACTAAAAAAATACAAAAAACTAGCCGGGCGCGGTGGCGGGCGCCTGTAGTCCCAGCTACTCGGGAGGCTGAGGCAGGAGAATGGCGAGAACCCGGGAGGCGGAGCTTGCAGTGAGCTGAGATCCGGCCACCGCACTCCAGCCTGGGCGACAGAGGGAGACTCCATCTCAAAAATTAAAAAAAATTAAAAAATAAAAATAAAAATAAATACACAAAAAACAAATTACTTCTTATACAAATAATAGATTTGGGATTAGATATAGAAAATCAGGACATGTGTTTGTGGCTTAATCAGTAATTTAATAATCTGAAGGATTTACTGAAACTTCTACAAGTACTCAATATAATGTCACAGAACAGCAGTCACCCGAACACCCTATCACAAATTCTCATAGATTAAAATAACGTATGTATAATAATTGGTTACTGTCAGTTCTATAAATCTATAAAACTGCACTATAAGCATGTTAAGGCATTTTATATTCGTATATAATATCCATGAAATCAAAAAGTTAAATGTCAGACTCAAGGTCAAAAGAATTGGGACTAAAGTTTAGTCTGTCTAATTCCCATTCCAGTGTTTTTTCCACTAGGCTCTTTAACCCTTGGAAAATTTATCTTCTTCTAATTTTTCAATTTTTAAAAGCATATTTATATATCTGTGTAGGAGATTTTGAAAGAAAGTTCTAATTCCACTTGTCATGCAATCAGTAAGATTATATAGCACACCAGAGAAATAACTAAAAGAACCATTACAAGCACATATTAATCACATACTATACATGGACAATATTCTATATACTTTACACTCATTACCTCATTTAATCTTTATAATAATCTGAGGTAAGTATTATTAATATCCCTATTTTATAGGCAACTAAATGAAGATTACAGAATTAAGTTGCTCGAAATCAACATGTAGTAAGTAGTAAGAAATGGAGGAAACTAAAATACAGAGAGCATAGTGAATGACTTATTCAAAAAGGAATAGCTAATTGCCAGAGACTGGCAGAATCCAATCTCTCTAACCCAATGCTTCTCAGACTTTAGTGTGCATAGGAGTAATCTGTTGATGTAAATATAAATTCTGCTTCCATAGGTCGAAGCTGGGGTCTGAGAGTCTGCTTTTTACAAGCTCCTGGGTGATGCCCATGCTGCTAGTCCATGGACACTTTAATTAACAAGGATTTCTACCATTATTTCTGCCTATACAGCAATTGACTTCTCACTAGTTCATTGGCCTTGTGTTTATATGGTTCAGTCCTTGAAGTCAGAAGCAAAGGCAAGCCTGAACTATATTAAGTGCTGTAATGTATGTTTGTTACATTGTGTAGTGTACAGATTGCAATTCTGTAGCCAGATGCTGTTCTAAAAAAAATCCAAATAGTCTCACCTTAATTTTCATCTTTGTGCATTACCACATTTAAAAAATAAATTTAAGAACACACACTGGCTGTATTCAAACAATCTCAGAAGAGAAAAAAAACGACATTGAAAGTGGAAATATATGATTCTGTTTTATAAAGAAAATTCAGTTTCTACCAATCTTCATATTAATGAATTTTGGTTTTGTCTGTTATTACAACACATATGACTATAAATCCTTAAGTTTCATGCAGAATGTCCCAAAGCCCAAAAAACGTTGGACTCCTGCACATTCTTACAATGTCTGAAAAAAAGATCTTTGTGAAATTCAGTGGTGGCTGTCACGTGTCTGACAGTGCGCAAACTCAGAGAGGTGGAGCCAAGAGATTAAAAGCACTTAATCTATAAAACAAGACTATAACCATCACAAAGCATTGTATAATCTTTTTTTTTTTTTTTTTTTTGAGACAGAGTCTCGCTCTGCCGCCCAGGCTGGAGTGCAGTGGCCGGATCTCAGCTCACTGCAAGCTCCGCCTCCCGGGTTCTCGCCATTCTCCTGCCTCAGCCTCCCGAGTATCTGGGACTACAGGCGCCGGCCACCTCGCCTGGCTAGTTTTTTGTATTTTTTAGTAGAGACGGGGTTTCACCGGGTTAGCCAGGATGGTCTCGATCTCCTGACCTCGTGATCCGCCCGTCTTGGCCTCCCAAAGTGCTGGGATTACAGGCTTGAGCCACCGCGCCTGGCAGCATTGTATAATCTTTAAACAAATTCCTAGAAACAAATCCTCATGCTCTGCAAATTCAGACAAATGTAATCCCTTTCCATGCCTCAATTTTCTCATCTAAAAGTGGAGCTATCTATCTCAAAGGAATGGCACATAATAAGCACTGCATAATGTTAGCTACTGTTATTAAAAGCTAATTTTGATAATTTTCTGTAGTGTTGATCCATTTCATTTCTCTGTTTTAGAAAGTAGAACTGCAGACATTTGGACGGTTTTGCTTTTTAATCAACATTAAAATTTCTAATTGGTAGGACAATGAAAACTACTCTGGAAAAAATTTAATAATGATAAACACTGCAGAATTCACAAGATTTTTAACAAAAATACAGATCAAATATCACATCTCTTAAAGAGTGTGCCAATACAAAATTGGATCAAAAGAAACGTCTACTATTTAGTTAGTTTGTCTAAATTCCTGAGTTCAGAATTCAGGGTAATTTGGGATTATAATTATTGTCCTTCTTTCTCTATAGCTTTCAGGAGCATTGAGGGAAGTCAAAATTTTAGGCTGTGTTGGCCTTGATATCAATATGATGCTAAAAATGACTGATAAGCGGTATTTTTAAAGCAGCAGGTGCAATCTGTGCTGAAGTATTACTGCCAAAATCAGGTTTTATGATATGGTTCAAAGATGGGCAGAATCTGTACCACAGATATTCAGAGCTTGATCAGGTGGCAGATGGAATTCTTAAGTTCATCATTTCTCTTTGCACCCATCCATCTGAGGGTCTCAATCCTTTGTCACTGATGTACCACTGATATGCCCAGAAGTAGCCCTCAAATTGTCTTTGTTTTTCAAACGTCAGAGGTGTGTTTGAATCTTTCAGCCACAATTCTGGCATTGTCTCAAACTCAAATACCTAGGACAACTAGGCAGATTATAAAAGTATGGAAAGTGGAAATAATGGCAACCAGGTTGTATGTGCCCCATCTAACGAGCGTAACTTCTATTCAGCTTCAAAACATTATATTAGAGTGGGAATGCTGGCCCAATATTATTAGTTCTGACTTTTATCACGAAGCTAGAATTTAAGACTTTTATATAAAATCTTCTGATTAAAATACTGGCAACTTTAAAACATAAAGTGAGCTAAACGAGTATGCCTGTGGCTTGGTCTAATTATTTTCTAATCCCCAGATTTCACGGTAGAGAATGCAATTTAAGTAAATATGTATATATAAAAACAACTCCAAAAAATGACCAAACTCAAAGCTTTTAAGCTTTATAATGTCAGTTATTTGGGCCATTTAAGAACAGATAGTTCAGGGTTAATTTTCAAGAACCTCTTCCTAAGTAAAGTTCTAACGTTCCACCCACCCATCCCTTAAAAAAAGAAGTCATCAGGAGGATATCTGTTTCATACCACTCTGTAGGTTTTCCATTTTAAAACTCATTTTAGCAAACTGTAATAATAGTTTGAGATGCAAAAAAATTTAGATTTTAGAAAAGTAAGGAGTTGAGAGTAATAATTTATTTCATGAAATTATAGCTTATCAATAATTTGAGATTTTTATGAAAGCTATATTCAAAGTTAGAAAGATTCTTAGAAAGAGATTTAACTGAGGAATCTCACTCTTTGGGAAAGTCTTTTGAGTTAGGAATTTCTGCATTAGTGAAAACCATTCTATTCCCAAGATATGATCCCACAGACTTCCTTGTATGAGGACATCCGACTCCAATACTATTAACTGTGCAAAGAACGGAAAACCGACTGCGTTCAACTTTTACTCACTGTTTGATTTTACACACACAAACAACAACAAAACACTTAATAAAAAATACCACATATTATTACATTTCAGAAAACCACTAGTACTTCTGTAAGTCTAGAAGAAAAAAATTATATGCCCTATGAACAAGAGGTTGTTTCATATATGTTTTTCATCTTTTTTTATTATTATTATTTTTTCTGAGACAGATTTTCACTCTTATTGCCTAGGCTGGAGTGCAGTGGTACGATCTTGGCTCACCGCAACTTCCACCTCCTGGGTTCAAGCGATTCTCCTGCCTCAGCCTCCCAAGTAGCTGGGATGGTGGCATGTGCCACCACACCCAGCCAATTTTGCATTTTTAGTAGAGACGGGGTTTCTCCATGTTGGTCAGGCTAGTCTCGAACTTCTGGCCTCAGGTGATCCACCCGCCTCAGCCTCCCAAAGTGCTGCGATTACAGCCATAAGCCACCACACCCGACCTTCATCTGCTTTTTTAATTGATGAAAAGCTCATTTCTACAATAAATACTAGTATCTTCCATAAATCATAGTAACAGATTATAAAGGGCTCTATTTAGAGGTTTTCAAAGCATCTTCATGCTCATTATCTCCTTTCAAATATCTTCTTCACAATGGTAAAGCAGAACACAATTAGGAGGCACATTTTAGAGACAAAGAATCTAAAGTTTCACTTGCTAACATTCTTCAGTGCTTTGGTAATAATACAACATAACACAATGTGTTAAAAATTAAAGATAGAAAAGAATAGTGACTGATGACATATGGTCATGAAATGTTTACAGTTCCTCCCATCAAGAGGTAGAATCTATTTTCCACCATTGAATCTGGGCTGGCCTTGCGACTTTCTGAGACTAATAGAATGTGGTGAAGTGGCACTACGACTTCTAGAGGCTAGAAGTCCTAAGAGATCTCGCAGTTTCCATTTCACTTTTTTGGAATATTTCCCTGAGACCACCAGGTAAGAAAATCAGTTGAGCCCACTGGAGTATGAGAGAATTTAACTTGTTGGTTTTAAACCATTAAGTGTTGGGGTGGTTTGTTTTGTTGTGATAATTAACTAGAGCAGAACTACGGCTCAAAAATATCAAATGACATGGTTAAACAGAGCTGGGACTCATGATAGGGAGAAGCAGTGTGAAAAGGGACACTGGAGCCAGAAAGATCTGGATTCCAATTCACAGACCTGTCATTCAACTTCTCTGAGCCTCAGTTTACTCATCTGTAAAAATGTGGTTCTACTCATGTCTGTGCAACAATTGTGACAGTTAGATGAATTCATATATAAAGGCCCATCTATGAATAAATGTTAATTTCCTTTCCAGTTCCTTTCCAGTCATTTGATTTCTGTTTCACTGTCTTGTGGAGACATAAAATGTCCTTTTCTAAACAATATTTTGTAAAAAAAAAATTAAAAATAAAATTAATATTCTCGGGTTTTCAAGTTTTGTTACATAAACCCCATTAAAATAAGACTACAGTCAAGTTTTTAGACATGTGAGGCCAATTGTTGGTAATAGAGTGCTCTGGAAATGTTGACTTTATATAGATAGGTAAACGCTTCCACTTTAAAGTTATGTTTCAAAATCAAAGATGATGCTCATGTTTTGTTTGCATAGACATGTATAGTCTAAAATGCTAAAACCTCCCCAGTTTGTCACCTTGCCCATTCCTAAATGAACCGTGACTATTGCCAGTCACTAACAAAAGGACCTCAGCATAGCCAGGAAGGCACCTGTGAAAACTTCCAGTGACCCAAAGCTATCCCTCAGGGAACTGCCTGGTCCTCTGTAAAACCCCAGAGCCTGAGGTTCCCATAACATTATTTCACCATGGTACTTCTGATTCTAATGAGGAGCATCAAGGGACACAGCAATTTATCAGCCTTAAATCTGTCCAGTGAATAACACTTATGGATTATGATTTCTTACAAAAAAAAATACCAGGCTGTTCTCGGAATTCTAGAAACACTTCAATTTTCAAAAACAGAACCAATAAAATCAGTCTGAAATGAAATCTTTTGAGGTTCAGAGGTTAAAATAATACATTGGGAAAACTTAGGCTCAGAATCTAGAATTTATTTATAATTCATTTCTAAAACTTTTCAGCCTAGTTGCAAGAAAATGAAGCGAATAAATTTTAAACAATAGTAACAGCCATTCAAAATACATTCAAGATACATAATATCTGAAAAATAATATTACAGAGCAAGAAATAGTCCCTTAAAAAGTTACTATATGTCTAACTGTAGAACTTGTGGTAAGACAGTATCTCTGAGGAAACTAGGAAACCTATCATTTTTAAAAGTAAATAATTATTAAATAATATAAATATAACTTCAAGGTCTTGATTTTTTCCTCAAAGACCAAAAATTAAAGTGCCATTGAAAATTCTCTGTTTACCTCCACTTAAGAAATGAATAAGTCATCTTTGTTTAACATTTTTATTGCTTGTTAATAATATTTGCTGCTTAAAGGAGAAAAACAATGAGTTTAGTATAATGGATAAGAACTTTAAATTTCTATAGAATAACATAACACAAATGAAAAAAGAAAAACAGTCTGGAATACTTTATTGTTAAGTTTGGAAAATTTTAAAACTTGGAACCTTTATAATTTGGTTCTAACCTATTTTCCACCCTCATCTCCCATGACTTTCCAATATACATCTTTTTTTAACAGCACTAAACATTTTGCTAAACTAAAAACATGCCAGGATGTTCCACAACTCCCCAACTTTACCATGTGCTGCTCTCTCTGTTTGAAATACTCTTTCCTCACTTCTTTTCCTAGAAACCTTGTACTCATCCTTCAAATCCCATTTCGGCATCATTGTCTCACTGATGCAGTTAGTTACACTGCTCATGGCACTGTACTCCTTTCTTTATAATGGCACTTAACACAATTTGTTTGTTGCTTATTTGCTTATAAATCTATGTGCCTATTTGAATGTAAGCTTCCTGAAGTTAAGAAGTGTCTTGCTCATGTCTGTATTCCTATCACCCAACATAATACCTGCCATACCCAGTGGTCCTTATCAGGTGGTCTCTGCTGACCTCTGACCTCATTTCTGACCACTCTTTCTTGCTCCCTGTGCTCCAGACTTACTGGTCTCCCTACTCCTCCTCCAGCATGCCAAGTGAGTTCCCTTCTCAGGCATTATACACTTGCTGTTTCTCTGTCAAGAATGGGCTTACACTGACAGAAACAGAAGTAACTCCTTCTCTGTTCCGGTCAAATCCCCTGCTCAAAGGAGCCTTCCCTAACTCCCCTAGTTTGAACAACTCCCCATCACTCTCTATTCCTTTCTGTGTTTCAGTTTTCTTCATGTTTGTTTGTTTGTTTGTTTGTTTTGCCACTTGGCATTATCTACCTGTTGGCTTATGTGTTAATTGTCTAGCCCCACCCACTTCCACTAGAATATAGTTGCCACAAGGGCAGGGACTTTGTTTAATTCACAGCAGTGTCTCCAGCCCTAGAACAGGGCCTGCCAGAGAGTAGGCACTAAATTAAGCTGTGGTCAGCAAATGAATGATGTATGTTTTTGTTGTGTTGCAACTGTATAAAAAATATCTGAATATAAATAAAGACTGAACATAAATGGGATTTTGTTAAAGTAATATGGGAGTCAAATCTCTTTTCAAATGTTTAATTTTGTTGATTTTATGATAAAGAGTTTCATTGTACAAAAAAACAAAAAAAAGGGGAAGCTTGCAGATGTGAGTGCCTTTCATCAGTGTCTGAGACAGTTACATTTAAAAGGCAGGCAAAGTGTAGTCAGGGTCTATATTAACAGGATGCAGTGGTCCCTAAATGTGTTCTGAGGCAATTTTAATATTTATATTAAATATGTGATTTCTGTTATACTCTTCGATTAATGACCAGTTAATATATAACATTGGACCAGCTTTTGTGTCATATAAAAGAAAAAATCTTTTATAGTTTCTATAGTTTGTCAGTAAATTAACTTACAGCTATGGGGACTCGAAGTTAAAAAGTGATCACACTAGGTGCTCTATTTTTTTCATCTTTTCCCTTTCCCTTCTAGATACATGCAGAGCTTCTAATGAGCTGTTCCAGAAGAGAAGAATCTATTCCTGTTAAAAGAAAACTATGTAAAGGTTTTCTAAAAACCCCTAGTGACTGGTTTTAGTTTTGTATTTAAAATACAAATTCCAAATGGGCAACCATAGGTAACTTCTAGGTAGGCAATAAATACTGACACTGGGAATTTTTTAAATAAGTAAAAAAGACCTATGGAAATGTAAGTGCCACAGAAATCTATGAAGCATGAAGACTGGGCATAAGGAATGAGATTGAGCATGAGTAACTGTGGAAATAAAAACACATAATAAGTGCATCACAACAGATGTGGGGACTGATCTAAAGTTGTATAGCCGGAGATAGAAAAGGGACAAAGAGAAAAGTAAGAATCAAGAAACATATGTAAGTTACAATAAGTGAAGAAGCACAGAATAAATTCAAGTTATTAAATTATTAATCCAGGCAGATTACATGCTACAAGAGCAACTATTTTCTATTCAGATTTTTTCCCAAGAAGGTTTATGACACTCTACTGAGCTGTCCTTTAAATTCCTTTTCTAAAGCCCAGATGTCGATATTATACTTTAGTATTATTTTAAAATTTCAAATCACATATTATAATGTAACTGCACTTTGTATTTTACTTTTTTGAAAAAAATATGTACTGCATGTTCACTTGAACTGTCATTCATGCTTCCAGAGTTGATTCAAGCACTGCCCACTCGAGAAGACCTTTTACAGCACCCCATTCTCTCTCCACCCAAGGCTGCATTAGCCTCTAGTTGTTGGGTTTGTAGGGTTTCCTCTATATCCTTCTTTCATTCCCTTTATCAGACTATCCAAAGCCTCTGCTTACTCTGTCTCCCCTCATGGGACTGCAGTCCTCTTGAGAAAAGGGACTTTGTCTTTGATCTCTGTACCGCACAGTTCTCGGCAATAAAAACTCAATAAAGAGGCAATGAACAAAAAGGCAAAAAGTTAACTACACGAAATTATTTTTGAAGAATAGTAGAAAAAGCTCTGAGTTCATTTAGAAATATGTTAGAAAAGCTCTGGGTTCATTTAAAAGTACACTGGAGCTACAATTTTGATGGCTTATGCCTTGTAGGTTAAGAGAAAAAGTCTTGCTGGGCGCGGTGGCTCACGCCTGTAATCCCAGCACTTTGGGAGGCCAAGGCAGGCGGATCACGAGGTCAGGAGATCGAGACCATCATGAAACCCCGTCTCCACTAAAAATACAAAAAAAAAACTAGCCGGGCGTGGTGGCACACGCCTGTAGTCCCAGGAGAATGAGGCAGGAGAATCGCTTGAACCGGGAGGTGGAGATTGCAGTGAGCCAAGATTGCACTACTGCACTCCAGCCTGGGCAACAGAGTGAGACTCCATCTCAAAAAAAAAAAAAAAAAGAAAAGAAAAAGGCTTAATATCTGTCCGCTCTTGGAATTCTACTCTATAAATACTTAAAAGGCAATACACAAAATATGTCTGTACCAGCAAAATGAATAAACCAGTAATGCTGATCCGTTACTTCAGTCACCTTGGTGATTCTCAAATCAACTGAATTTGTGGGCATTTTTATAAATTGTACAACCTGGAAAATGTAAACAAATGGCCCTTTCTAGTGTCCAGATAGATCCAGTCATTGCAGATAATGAAAAAAAATTACAGGATTACAATGAGAACTATAATCTTAACAATAATCCCAGAGTATTTGGATTAAAACCCTTGCAACCCAAAGAATTTTAAACTAGTCATTTAAACACTGATAGTCTCATATTCCTTGTCCAAAAAGGGGCGAAGAACACCTGTTCTGTCTCTCGCAAAGGCTCATTGAGAGGCTAAAATGGCATAAGGACTTGGAAGTACTTTGTAAAACACTATCTGGATATTGTTATTCTTAATTACAGAAATTTAATTTAGCATCATAGAATGTTTATATCATAATCACTAAATACAAGGTAATGTGTTTCAAAGAAAATCATCTTGCTTAGCAGTTTTATTTGAGCAACTACAGAAAAAGGGAATTTTAGACCTTTACTTAAAAAGTAAAAAAAATCATTTTACTTAAAAAGTAAAAAATAGTTTCTCCTCCTTTACCCTTGGGAAAAACTATTTTTTACTTTCCAGAGGGAAAAAGGGGAAAAACTATTTTTAATTTCAGAAATCCAAAATATCTCCTTAATCATCTAAATGGGACTCTACTTGATGCTATAATATCTCCTCTAGTTCCAAAGTGAAGTCCTAAATGTGTTCAATTATGGATTTAATAGTGTTTCGTTTCCGTTTTTAAAAATAGCCTTATTTTCAATACCATTACACTGACAATTTTCAGTTGTTGCTTGAATACAGCAATCATAGTCACTCTCTTCCCATAGCAGAGGAAGCTAGCTGTCCACCAAAAATTCATGCTGCCTTTTCACAGAGAAGCATTGTTTTTGGAAAACGACTACTCCATGGAAGACTTCATTTTCCCGCCCCTTCTGCATTTGGTTTCACCATGTAACACGTTACAGAATGTAAGCAAAAGAGATACACACCACTTTCAGGCCTGGCCTGTGACAATCTCCTGCACCATCCTGCACATTCTCAGTCCCTCAGTGGGCCAGCTGGATGTCAACTACTAACGAGACCTCAGAAGCCAATGGTTAGAAGCGGTCTCTATCAAGATGAATCTCTAAACACATCTTTATAAACTTAAGTCCCCAAGCAATCACATATAAAACATACAAGAGCCTCACCCCCTCACCTCACAATCATTCCACTAGACTTTATGTGAACAAAATTTAAGCATGTTTTGTGCTAAACCATGAAATTTTATGCTTCTTATGTTATGGCAGCTATCAGTCATAACTCTTATGTCACCTAAACTTTGTATAAAAACTAAGTATCTATTAGAAAGACATTCTCAGAAAAAAAAAATCTATATTAATTGATTCAAAATAACCAGATATATAAAATAAAATATTTTAAATTATTGCTGTTGGCTAGTTTAATAGGAGATTCAGATTTCTTGTTGCCTAAGCAACAATATCACTATAAATGAATGCATCTATGTTGTGGTTTTTAACTTAAATGCCCACATGATTTTGATTGGCTCGGAGGGCTTAATAGATTACACACTGAGTGGAATAAATAGTAACCCCTCTCTCTCACTCCTTATTCCCATCAGTGATGGGCCTGGATTTTACATCTGGAGAAAGATAAAGACCAGATGCAAGCCAATTCTGCTATCTAACTCAAGAGGAATTAAGAGATTACAGAGCCAGGTGCAGTGGCTGAAGCCTGTAATCCTAGAGCTTTGGAAGGGTGAAGTGGGAGAAGTATTTGAGACCAAGAGTCTGAGACCAACATAGCAAGACCCTCATCTCTAAAAAAAAAAAAAAAAAAAAAACCTTAAAAATTAGCCAGGCATGGTGGCAAGCACCTGTAGTCCCAGCTACTCAGGAAGGCTAAGGCAGAAGACTCACTTGAGCCCAGAAGATCAAGGTGACAGTGAGCTATGATTGCATCACTGCACTCCAGCATAGGCAACGAAGTGAGACACTGTCTCTCAAAATAAAACAACAAAAGAAATTATACAGACATGTACAGTCCTCTCCAGATAGGGCCAAATGTATATATCAGGAAGTAACTCAGACTGCTTGCCCAAGCTGCCAGATACATTCACACCTTTATAAATGACTCTCAGACAGATTTTGTAATTTTAAGCAGGATCACTTTTACAAAGATGGCTTGATTTTATAGCAAAATTTACATATTTCCTTTCAGGAAATATAAAAATGAACACTAAATATATAAAATGTAAAGAAGAAAATACAAATACATTTTAGAAGGCATTTTTCTTTGTAAAATTCATAAGATGCTAAGTAATTGGTCAGACTATTTGAGCCACATTTTCTCTCTTCACTTTTAAAATATTCTAGTGTGAAGCTATTATCCACAATAGAGGGATACTCTCATATACGTTTCAAATATTGAAGCTGAATTGGTTTTGCAAAAGTCCAATTGACTAAATAGAAGGTAAAATTGTGCATTAAAACTAAACACATGTTTCATTAAGTTTTAGTAATTATGCATCTCATCATTAGCCATACAAAACTAATTATTAAATAAATTAGTAAAATGTATAGTCACTAAAAAATTTGAAAATATGATTCTATACAAGTAAGAAGGCATGCTTGGCTGCGTCAGGTGGCTCACACCTATGATCCCAAAATCCAGGGAAGAAGGAGCAAGAAGATAGCTTGAGCCCAGCAGTTTGAGACTATCTTGGGCAACATAGTGAGACCCCACTCTCCACAAAAAGGGGAAAAAAAAAGTTTGAAATAGAAAGGCATTTTTATACCAAATGAAGCTTGAGTTATTGTACACACTTACTGGATATTTAGATGCAAAATATAGACCATGCAAATTCAGTTCCAATATAAAAATGTAATGTGGTAAGTAGTATTACTTATATGCAGTAAAATCTTATCAACAGAACTAATTAAAAGAATGCATGTTTTCATGACTTGGTGCAGTGGCGCATGCCTGTATCCCAGCACTTTGGGAGGCCGAGATGGGTGGATTACCTGAGGTCAGGAGTTCAAGACCAGCCGATCAAACATGGTAAAACGCCATCCTTACTAAAAACACAAAATTAGCTGGGTGTGGTGGTGCACACCTGCAATCCCAGCTACTCTGGAGGCTAAGGCAGGAGAATCATTGGACCCCAGGCAGCAGAGGTGGCAATGAACTGAGATTGCACCATTGCACTCCAGCTCAGGTGACAAGCACAAAACTCCATCTCAAAAAAAAAAAAAAAAGAATACGTGTTTTCATGTATTATTTATCCAACAAATATTTATTGAGTACTTAAAATATGTCGTCACCATACTAATGACTGTGTGTATAAGCATTTCAGTAAAGCCAAAAAAAAAAAATAGCTTTGTATATTCAATCTTTACATTTCAAATCTCTATCTATGGTATATCATCTAAACACCCTGATTCCAAAGCAGGAGAACAAGGCAAGAGTCTGCTAAGAATACTTGCCATGGCAGCAAAATTTTCCCCAGGAACTGGAATGATAATAAAATTTTTGCATTAAAAAAACAGATCTTTCTTTCCATTAAGTATTAAGCTTCTTACTTCATTACTAAATGGTTCCTAATGTCATACTACTAGAATCAAGACAGTTGAATTAGTGATTAACTCATTTAAACAGAAGCCAGCTGTATTAATCAGAAGAAAATGTCCAGCCATTCTTGCTGGGCATCGAAGACGGTTAACCTGGAATGAAGTCAAGCTCTTTGAATAAACTAATGATTTAGAGGTACTCCTTTCAAAATTAAAGACCATCAATGTGCAAGAAGCTTCCCTGTGCACAGCTAATACTGAGTTTAAAAATGTAAGGTGGTAAGCGATACTACCTATATGCAGTAAAATCTTATTAACAGAACTAATTAAAAGGAAAGATAGACTGAGTTAGTGAAACGCTCTATTACATTTTTTTAAGAAACCAAATTCTTTAAAATACACAAAATGATAGATTTCTGGAGTCTGATAAGAAAAATAGATATTTTGTAAGTAATACCTTTGAAGAGCTTGAAAATAGTTTTTCATGTATTTTATAGATTAAAATATCCTCTTACAATTTTGTTTGTAGTCTCAATACACTTGTGACTAGTAGATTAATGTGGAGGTTACTATACTGTCCCTAATGGGCTTTCCTGTGTCTTTTTCCTATGCCCATCCTCTCCCTCTCCATTCTGCTATGTCCTCTCCAGTGCATCCAGGGTTTCACCTTTTTTCACAACTCCCATTGATTTTCTGTCCTAAGAAGCCTGATTCCAAACACAGTTCTACAGGGACAAAGGTATAGAGAACAAACTTGATAGGTTGCTCATCCACGAAACAACAGGTAACATGGCAGAGTTAGAAAAACTAGTAAGGAGGCCATGCCAGGAATGAACGCAACAAACTTCTTTGAATATATATTCAAACATATATTTAGTACATATTCTCAAATGGAATGTATATATTCCATTCCATTTCCTAGTATGGAAAGAAGGTCTACCAGACAATGCACTTAACAAACTAAATTGTTTTCCCATCAATCAATTTAAGAGGCTTCCAGACTTTTTATATTCTCTTTCATTATCTCTAAGTTTTAAAATCTTCTAGTGATAAAGAATAACAATGGAAAATACAGGTTGTGAAATGATAAACCGCTCTAAGAAACAAAACCAATTCCACTTCAATAAGTCACACACAAATCTCTTCCTTGGGAGAACAATGTAGACTGCTTTGTTACAGAGATCATCTCAGAGCCCAGCTAACCACGTGACATGTTAATCTTTCTCTAAAGTTACATCAGAGGGCCACAGCCTGGTTACTAAGAACTGCATCCTCCAGAATCAAGGCATTAAGAATGTCAGGGTGGGCAGGGCATGGTGGGCAGGGCATGGTGACTCACGTCTGTAATCCCAGCACTGTGACAGGCCGAGGCAGGCGGATCACATTAGGTCAGGAATTCGACAAAAAAATAGCTTTGTATATTCAATCTTTACATTTCAAATCTCTATCTATGGTATATCATCTAAACACCCTGATTCCAAAGCAGGAGAACAAGGCAAGAGTCTGCTAAGAATACTTGCCATGGCAGCAAAATTTTCCTGGTCAACATGGCGAAACCCCATCTCTACCAAAAATACAAAAATTAGCCATGTGTGGTGGCAGGTGCCTCTAGTCCTGCTATTCGGGTAGCTGAGGCAAGAGAATCGCTTGAACCCGGGAGGCAGAGACTGCAGTGAGCTGAGATCGTGCCACCTCACTCCAGCCCAGGCAACACAGCAAGACTCCATCTCAAAAAAAAAAAAATCTCAGGGTGATAACAGGTTCACTTTATTTAAATTAATAGATAAACTACTTTATGTTTTCATCTTTAATTAAGTTTCATTATTTTGCTTTACTGAATTTGGAAAATTGTGGCATGCTGAGGAAAAAGTATAACAAAAAGAGAGCCCAGGTGCAATTTAAATGTTTATTTCCTCCAACAAGATCACTTTTCATAATGACACATTGATTCAAATAAATGAGAAGAAAAGCAGGTATCAACGAAGAAGTTTAAAAAAGAAGAAATCAATTATATTTCCAAGCTTATTTACTTAAAAACATTTATTGCAATGTGCCACATAGTGTGCCGAGCAGTAAGAAAACTAAGGCACGTAAGTCATGTTCCCTGACTGCAGATAACTTAAAATCTAGAAGAGAAAACCAAACATGAAAACAAGTAAGTGCAATTTAAAGATGCTGAAATTAAAAATTTAAAGAACAATTCACAGGCAATTCTATCTGAATGAGTACCTACGGGGCTGACCTCGAAGAGAGCCTCACAGTACATGGCCAGAAGCAAGAAAGCACAAAACAACACTGAAAATTGCTCCCAGTTCATGTAGGTTAGAATCTCGAGTTCAAGGGAGTAGTGACAAAATCAAGCCATGATTGTATCCGGGAAATAATCGAGGCTAACAAAGAGCATAATAAAACACTAATGTAATAGATTCCAAGAAGAGTCAGTCAACTATACTGAAAAGGTACAAACTTTAATCTCGTAACTCTACTTAAATATATGGACAAGGTCATGTGAAAGGCACTGAACCATGAGGTAGGAGGTAGGACCCTTAAGGTCTTGTGCAGTTTCCACATGTTTATTCTAAGAATTTTGGGAGCAAGTCAACTTCTCTAGGTTTCAATTTTCCTTTTTTTAAAAAACATAAATGGGTTTAATGAAATAGTCTTCAACTTTTCATATTTGCAACTATCCTCTAAGATTCTCTCTTTGGGATTTAGAAATCTTATTTGTATATTAAAATATGAGTTTAAGAAGAAAGTAACTCTACTAGTTTGCATTATTTTTATGTGAATGGCTAAACCTAAAATACTCTCTGGCAGTTGGTTTTCCTAAGTGATTAAGTGCTCCTTTTTAAAACTTTGTTCAGAATATTTTTGGGTAAACATTACAAAGTGGTGAGCAGCAGAGGCTCTGCAGTCAGCCTACTTGGGAGGTTCAAATTTGGGTTCACCACCCCAATGAGTGAACTTAAGCACCTTCCTTAATCTTTCCTAACCTCAGTCTCCTCATCTTTAAAATGGCAATAATAACAGTACCTCATAGGACTGATGAGAAGAATCAAAACATATAAGGTGATAATCCTATGAGATTTCAGGTTAATTTTGGAAAAAAAATCATAATCTGTATGTATGATTTTTGACAGGTGGTTACCCCTAAGTCACCAGTAACTCACTGCTTCACTTGACCTTATTTCCCCTGACACCATGGCTACTATTGACGAGCAGCATCCAATATGCTGATAGAGTAATGTCATAGACAATCCTCAGCAACTCTGCCTTCTGGAAGAGCTGCTTTTGCCAATGACATCACAGCTTGTTAGCTCAATATGCCACTGGCATATGGGTTCACTTTAAGTGGTGATAATAAATACTACTGGGCCATCAATTTACAGTCCATTTTGAGATCACATTACAAAGTGGCATAAGTCCTGGGCATGGCAGGAGTACTGCTGCTATTTTACTGTTCTTTAGCATGATTATGTATGTACTTGAAAAAGGAATCCCATAAAAAATGTGAACACGATCACCTAACAACTAACATGTTAAAACTGTATTTTATAAACCACTTATATACTTTACTGGACATAATCAGAGGAAGCCATTGTGATTCCTATTTTAAAGATAAACTGATGTCCAATTGAGTTTCCCAAGTGCACCCAATGAGCTGTGACCCTGGATGTGTTTTGGCTTCCCATTTTACATATTTACCGCCTGAGCAGAAGTGGCAGATACAGCCATCCTGGGTGGTGTCTGCTTTTTATGCAGGCATACATTCAAGATACCGGGGCAGGCCTGCTCTTCAGAAGCTTGGACTCAGGCTATTGTTCTGTGTAGTAGCCTGGATGGCCAGCTGCTGGCTTTGATTCTGTAGCCAGTTGTAAAAAGTGAACAAGATTTGCACAGAGGCAAAGCAAAAAGCAGCTTTCGTTGGGGACAGCTTGAACTCAATAAATAACTCCATTAGTTTAAGGTGGCAGATATGCACAGGGAAACAGAACTCACAAAGGCAGTGTTTCTTTCTGCCTTTACTAATTGGATCTAACTTCTTTCTGTAGTAACTGGTTAATAGGACTGGGCAGATGGTCTTTAGAACTGAAGCAATGTTAAAAAGGTTCATTTAGTCCATCCACCTGTTCTTAAGCTGAACCACTCTTAAAACAACCCAGATTTTAAAAATTATACTCCTTAAAATTTTTTTTTTTACCTGATTACAAAAGTCACATAAACTCATTGAAACTATTTTGGACTATACAGAAATTTAGAAAGAAAAAAACTAAAACCACCTACAATTTAATATTCAAGATATGACCAATTTACATTTTATTGTTTTTCCACTCAATTTTTATGTGTATGTTTTTATCATTATTAAAATTAACTTTCTTTTATCTTATTTATTCTCTTAACATGATATGGTGAGAATCTTCCTATATTAAATTTATATTTAAATATTAATTTAAATGACTGCCTTTTTCTCTCCTATGGTATGCCAAAATATGTTTATCCATGTTCCTATGGTCTGAGAGTTAGGTTTATTTTGCTATTGATAAATAATGTTGCAATGATCATCTATTTACATAAGTTGTTGTTCATCTTCCTTCCTACCTTCCTTCTTTCTTCCCTTCCTTCCTTCCTTCTTTCTTCCCTTCCTTCTTTCCTTCCTTTCTTCTTTTTCCTTTCTTTAATGGTAAGTAGCTAAGAAAACCTCCAGCACCAGTAAAGTCAGATTCTATTAAAGGTTTCTTGTAAAAACTGTACAGGTAGTGAATTTTTTCCCACAAAAACATGCAACATGGTCACTAATCAAATCTAATGGATTGTATAATATACCTCTCTTAATTTTCAGAGTTTTTTTTTTTTTTTTTTTCTTTTTTTGAGACAGGGTCTCACTCACTCTGTTGCCCAGGCTGGAGTGCAATGGTACTATCACAGTTTACTGCAGCCTCAACCTCCCAGACTCAAGTGATCCTCCCGCCTCAGCTGCCTGAGTAGCTAGGACCACAGGTGTGCACCACCAGGCCTGGCTAAGTTTTGTATTTTTTATAAAGATAGGGTTTCAATATGTTTCCCAGGCTGGTCTCGAACTCCCGGGCTCAAGTAATCCTCTCACCTCAGCCCCACAGAGTGCTGGCATTACACTGTGCCTGGCCCAATAGATTACATATGTCAATGTTTAGACAACGGACACAAAATCATTTTCTTTTTTTTTTTTTTTTTTTTTTTATTATACTTTAAGTTCTAGGGTACATGTGCATAACGTGCAGGTTTGTTACATATGTATACTTATGCCATGTTGGTGTGCTGCACCCATCAACTCGTCAGCACCCATCAATTCATCATTTATATCATGTATAACTCCCCAATGCAATCCCTCCCTCCTCCCCCCTCCCCCCTCCCCATGATAGGCCCCAGTGCGTGATGTTCCCCTTCCCGAGTCCAAGTGATCTCATTGTTCAGTTCCCACCTATGAGTGAGAACATGCGGTGTTTGGTTTTCTGTTCTTGTGATAGTTTGCTAAGAATGATGGTTTCCAGCTGCATCCATGTCCCTACAAAGGACGCAAACTCATCCTTTTTTATGGCTGCATAGTGTTCCATGGTGTATATGTGCCACATTTTCTTAATCCAGTCTGTCACAGATGGACATTTGGGTTGATTCCAAGTCTTTGCTATTGTGAATACTGCTGCAATAAACATACGTGTGCATGTGTCTTTGTAGTAGAATAATTTATAATCCTTTGGGTATATACCCAGTAGTGGGATGGCTGGGTCATATGGTACATCTAGTTCTAGATCCTTGAGGAATTGCCATACTGTTTTCCATAATGGTTGAACTAGTTTACAATCCCACCAACAGTGTAAAAGTGTTCCTATTTCTCCACATCCTCTCCAACACCTGTTGTTTCCTGACTTCTTAATGATTGCCATTCTAACTGGTGTGAGATGGTATCTCATTGTGGTTTTGATTTGCATTTCTCTGATGGCCAGTGATGATGAGCATTTTTTCATGTGTCTGTTGGCTGTATGAATATCTTCTTTTGAGAAATGTCTGTTCATATCCTTTCCCCACTTTTTGATGGGGTTGTTTGTTTTTTTCTCGTATATTTGTTTGAGTTCTTTGTAGATTCTGGATATTAGCCCTTTGTCAGATGAGTAGGTTGCAAAAATTTTCTCCCATTCTGTAGGTTGCCTGTTCACTCTGATGGTAGTTTCTTTTGCTGTGCAAAAGCTCTTTAGTTTAATTAGATCCCATTTGTCAATTTTTGCTTTTGCTGCCGTTGCTTTTGGTGTTTTAGACATGAAGTCCTTGCCCATGCCTATGTCCTGAATGGTACTACCTAGATTTTCTTCTAGGGTTTTTATGGTATTAGGTCTAACATTTAAGTCTCTAATCCATCTTGAATTAATCTTCGTATAAGGGGTAAGGAAAGGATCCAGTTTCAGCTTTCTACTTATGGCTAGCCAATTTTCCCAGCACCATTTATTAAATAGGGAATCCTTTCCCCATTTCTTGTTTCTCTCAGGTTTGTCAAAGATCAGATGGCTGTAGATGTGCCGTATTATTTCTGAGGACTCTGTTCTGTTCCATTGGTCTATATCTCTGTTTTGGTACCAGTACCATGCTGTTTTGGTTACTGTAGCCTTGTAGTATAGTTTGAAGTCAGGTAGCGTGACGCCTCCAGCTTTGTCCTTTTGACTTAGGATTGTCTTGGCAATGCGGGCTCTTTTTTGGTTCCATATGAACTTTAAAGCAGTTTTTTCCAATTCTGTGAAGAAACTCATTGGTAGCTTGATGGGGATGGCATTGAATCTATAAATAACCTTGGGGAGTATGGCCATTTTCACGATATTGATTCTTCCTATCCATGAGCATGGTATGTTCTTCCATTTGTTTGTGTCCTCTTTGATTTCACTGAGCAGTGGTTTGTAGTTCTCCTTGAAGAGGTCCTTTACATCCCTTGTAAGCTGGATTCCTAGGTATTTTATTCTCTTTGAAGCAATTGTGAATGGAAGTTCATTCCTGATTTGGCTCTCTGCTTGTCTGTTACTGGTGTATAAGAATGCTTGTGATTTTTGCACATTAATTTTGTATCCTGAGACTTTGCTGAAGTTGCTTATCAGCTTAAGGAGATTTTGGGCTGAGACGATGGGGTTTTCTAAATATACAATCATGTCATCTGCAAACAGGGACAATTTGACTTCTTCTTTTCCTAACTGGATACCCTTGATTTCTTTCTCTTGCCTGATTGCCCTAGCCAGAACTTCCAACACTATGTTGAATAGGAGTGGTGAGAGAGGGCATCCCTGTCTTGTGCCAGTTTTCAAAGGAAATTTTTCCAGTTTTTGCCCATTCAGTATGATATTAGCTGTGGGTTTGTCATAAATAGCTCTTATTATTTTGAGGTACGTTCCATCAATACCGAATTTATTGAGCGTTTTTAGCATGAAGGGCTGTTGAATTTTGTCAAAAGCCTTTTCTGCATCTATTGAGACAATCATGTGGTTCTTGTCTTTGGTTCTGTTTATATGCTGGATTACGTTTATTGATTTGCGAATGTTGAACCAGCCTTGCATCCCAGGGATGAAGCCCACTTGATCATGGTGGATAAGCTTTTTGATGTGCTGCTGAATCCGGTTTGCCAGTATTTTATTGAGAATTTTTGCATCAATGTTCATCAGGGATATTGGTCTAAAATTCTCTGTTTTTGTTGTGTCTCTGCCAGGCTTTGGTATCAGGATGATGTTGGCCTCATAAAATGAGTTAGGGAGGATTCCCTCTTTTTCTATTGATTGGAATAGTTTCAGAAGGAATGGTACCAGCTCCTCCTTGTACCTCTGGTAGAATTCAGCTGTGAATCCATCTGGTCCTGGACTTTTTTTGGTGGGTAGGCTATTAATTGTTGCCTCAATTTCAGAGCCTGCTATTGGTCTATTCAGGGATTCAACTTCTTCCTGGTTTAGCCTTGGGAGAGTGTAAGTGTCCAGGAAATTATCCATTTCTTCTAGATTTTCTAGTTGATTTGCGTAGAGGCGTTTATAGTATTCTCTGATGGTAGTTTGTATTTCTGTGGGGTCAGTGGTGATATCCCCTTTATCATTTTTTATTGCATCTATTTGATTCTTCTCTCTTTTCTTCTTTATTAGCCTTGCTAGCGGTCTGTCAATTTTGTTGATCTTTTCAAAAAACCAACTCCTGGATTCATTGATTTTTTGGAGGGTTTTTTGTGTCTCTATCTCCTTCAGTTCGGCTCTGATCTTAGTTATTTCTTGCCTTCTGCTAGCTTTTGAATGTGTTTGCTCTTGCCTCTCTAGTTCTTTTAATTGTGATGTTAGAGTGTCAATTTTAGATCTTTCCTGCTTTCTCTTGTGGGCATTTAGTGCTATAAATTTTCCTCTACACACTGCTTTAAATGTGTCCCAGAGATTCTGGTATGTTGTATCTTTGTTCTCATTGGTTTCAAAGAACATCTTTATTTCCGCTTTCATTTCGTTATGTACCCAGTAGTCATTCAGGAGCAGGTTGTTCAGTTTCCATGTAGTTGAGCGGTTTTGATTGAGTTTCTTAGTCCTGAGTTCTAGTTTGATTGCACTGTGGTCTGAGAGACAGTTTGTTATAATTTCTGTTCTTTTACATTTGCTGAGGAGTACTTTACTTCCAATTATGTGGTCAATTTTGGAATAAGTGCGATGTGGTGCTGAGAAGAATGTATATTCTGTTGATTTGGGGTGGAGAGTTCTATAGATGTCTATTAGGTCTGCTTGGTACAGAGATGAGTTCAATTCCTGGATATCCTTGTTAACTTTCTGTCTCGTTGATCTGTCTAATGTTGACAGCGGAGTGTTGAAGTCTCCCATTATTATTGTATGGGAGTCTAAGTCTCTTTGTAAGTCTCTAAGGACTTGCTTTATGAATCTGGGTGCTCCTGTATTGGGTGCATATATATTTAGGAGAGTTAGCTCTTCCTGTTGAATTGATCCCTTTACCATTATGTAATGGCCTTCTTTGTCTCTTTTGATCTTTGATGGTTTAAAGTCTGTTTTATCAGAGACAAGGATTGCAACCCCTGCTTTTTTTTGTTCTCCGTTTGCTTGGTAGATCTTCCTCCATCCCTTTATTTTGAGCCTATGTATGTCTCTGCATGTGAGATGGGTCTCCTGAATACAGCAGACTGATGGGTCTTGACTCTTTATCCAGTTTGCCAGTCTGTGTCTTTTAATTGGAGCATTTAGTCCATTAACATTTAAGGTTAATATTATTATGTGTGAACTTGATCCTGCCATTATGATATTAACTGGTTATTTTGCTTGTTAGTTGATGCAGTTTCTTCCTAGCCTCGATGGTCTTTACATTTTGGCATGTTTTTGCGATGGCTGGTACCGGTTGTTCCTTTCCATGTTTAGGGCTTCCTTCAGGGTCTCTTGTAAGGCAGGCCTGGTGGTGACAAAATCTCTAAGCATTTGCTTATCTGTAAAGGATTTTATTTCTCCTTCACTTATGAAACTTAGTTTGGCTGGATATGAAATTCTGGGTTTAAAATTCTTTTCTTTAAGAACGTTGAATATTGGCCCCCACTCTCTTCTGGCTTGTAGAGTTTCTGCCGAGAGATCTGCTGTTAGTCTGATGGGCTTCCCTTTGTGGGTAACCCGACCTTTCTCTCTGGCTGCCCTTAAGATTTTTTCCTTCATTTCAACTTTGGTGAATCTGGCAATGATGTGTCTTGGAGTTGCTCTTCTGGAGGAGTATCTTTGTGGCGTTCTCTGTATTTCCTGAATTTGAATGTTGGCCTGCCCTACTAGGTTGGGGAAGTTCTCCTGGATGATATCCTGAAGAGTGTTTTCCAACTTGATTCCATTTTCCCCCTCACTTTCAGGCACCCCAATCAGACGTAGATTTGGTCTTTTTACATAATCCCATACTTCTTGCAGGCTTTGCTCATTTCTTTTTCTTCTTTTTTCTTTTGGTTTCTCTTCTCGCTTCATTTCATTCATTTGATCTTCAATCGCTGATACTCTTTCTTCCAGTTGATCGAGTCGGTTACTGAAGCTTGTGCATTTGTCACGTATTTCTCGTGTCATGGTTTTCATCTCTGTCATTTCGTTTTTGATCTTCTCTGCATTAATTAGTCTAGCTGTCAATTCTTCCACTCTTTTTTCAAGATTTTTAGTTTCTTTGCGCTGGGTACGTAATTCCTCCTTTAGCTCTGATAAGTTTGATGGACTGAAGCCTTCTTCTCTCCTCTCGTCCAAGTCATTCTCTGACCAGCTTTGATCCGTTGCTGGCGATGGGCTGCGCTCCTTTGCAGGGGGAGATGCGCTCTTATTTTTTGAATTTCCAGCTTTTCTGCCCTGCTTCTTCCCCATCTTTGTGGTTTTATCTGTCTCTGGTCTTTGATGGTGGTGACGTACTGATGGGGTTTTGGTATAGGTGTCCTTCCTGTTTGATAGTTTTCCTTCTGACAGTCAGAAGGACTGTCTGTTGGTCTGTTGGAGATTGCTTGAGGTCCACTCCAGACCCTGTTTGCCTGGGTATCAGCAGCAGAGGTTGCCGAAGATAGAATATTGCTGAACAGCGAGTGTACCTGTCTGATTCTTCCTTTGGAAGTTTCCTCTCGGGGGTATACTCCACCCTGTGAGGTGTGGGGTGTCAGACTGCCCCTAGTGGGGGATTTCTCCCAGCTAGGCTACTCAGGGGTCAGGGACCCACCTGAGCAGGCAGTCTGTCTGTTCTCAGATCTCAACCTCCGCGTTGGGAGATCCACGGCTCTCCCCAAAGCTGTCAGACAGAGTCGTTCGCGTCTGCACCGGCTCCCGCTACTTCCCCTGTTGGTCTTCAGCTGTGCGCTGTCCCCAGAGGTGGAGACTACAGAGACAGGCAGGCTTCCTTGAGCTGCTGTGAGCTCCACCCAGTTCGAGCTTCCCAGCGGCTTTGTTTACCTACTTAAGCCTCAGCAATGGCGGGCGCCCCTCCCCCAGCCTCGCTGCTGCCTTGCAGATAGATCGCGGCAGACTGCTGTGTTAGCAGTGAGGGAGGCTTCGTGGGCGTGGGACCCTCCCGGCCAGGAGTGGGATATGTTCTCCTGGTGTGCCTGTATGCTTACAGCGCAGTATTGGGGTGGGAGTTACCCGATTTTCCAGGTGTTGTGTGTCTCAGTTCCCCTGGCTAGGAAAACGGATCCCCTTCCCCCTTGCGCTTCCAGGTGAGGCGATGCCTCGCCCTGCTTCAGCTCTCGCTGGTCAGGCTGCAGCAGCTGACCAGCACCGATTGTCCGGCACTCCCTAGTGAGATGACCCCAGTACCTCAGTTGAAAATGCAGAAATCACCGGTCTTCTGTGTCTCTGGCGCTGGGAGTTGGAGACTGGAGCTGTTCCTATTCGGCCATCTTGCTCCGCCCCCCACAAAATCATTTTCTAATATTACCTTCGTCAAAAAGTTTGGTGGATCAATCTATGGTTTACTAAGCTTAGGTATTAGCCTGGTGCATGGCTTCGGTTTAGATAATATTGATACCAAAAGAAAACAGTAAATTGCTAAGAATATAATGCCTTAGCATGTTTGTCCAACCCTTGGCCCGCAGGCCACATGCGGCCAAGGATGGATTTGAATGCAGCCCAACACAAGTTTGTAAACTTTCTTAAAACATTATGAGATTTTTTTGGCGTTATTTTCAAGCTCATCAGCTATCGTTAGTGTTACTATATTTTATGTGTGGCCCAAGACATTTATTCTTCTAATGCAGCTCTGGGAAGCCAAAAGATTGGACACCCCTATCTTAAAGCAATGTGTTTTTTGTTCCTTTTTGTTTTCTCAAAATGTCGTATTCTTAGTACCAACAACAAAATCTCCTGGAATGCTTGTTTCAAAAGATTCCTGGACCTTACCCCAAATTACTAAATCACAATCTCAGTGGGGTTGGAGTATCTATTTTGAGCAACATCCACTGATACTCTATCGCACACTAAAGTTTGACAACAGCAGATGATTTCGTAACTAAAGTACACTAAGCTCTTGTTGCTAATTATCAGCCTAAGGGTATTTAAACAGATAACCAAATCCAATACGATTTGGGAAAAGGAATGTTTTAATAATTATTTGTTGATAGGCTGCCGTTTCTTAGGTCAGAAGCACTGTAAGAAAATACCCATCCATAAAATATTCTGCCACTTAACAAAACTCTGAATCATTACTTACTGCTACTTGTTTAATTCAGATTAAAGAGGTAAATAATGTTTGCATGCCCAAGCTAAACCAGCTTCCTGTGTGCCTCAGGTTTCCTCTGGAATCTATGAGTTTCCTAGCCCCATGTCTTTCTATTCCATCTGCTACATGCCACCGAAACCAGTGTGCAATGAGATGGCAGAGGCACAGGAGGTCGTAATGCATTTTCAGAGGTGATGTTAAGGACATCCTTTTGAAAAGCACAGAAAACATTACCAAGGTCTAAAATGAAAAGATGTTATCTTTTTAGACATAAAGACTGGAACTGGAGAGAACACCTATTCAAAGCCACATATATTTAAATGTATTAATCACACATAGGTACATTATTATATGGAGATGTATAGGGTGACAGACATAAAAAGATACTATTAAAAGAGAAGATTATTGCATATCAACACTATTCATCGTTCACAGTATAGGTAGAAATTTAATTTGTTGAAACGTACTTCTCTACTCTTCTCAATTAATTACAGCTAATAATGAAATAATAATTAAGATGCTAAAGTAGTGCTTCTCAGACTTTAGTGTGTATACATAGATCTTATTAAAATGCAGACTTTGATTCGTGAGGTTTGGGGTGGGGGCCAAGATCCTGCATTAGCTTCATTTCTAACAAGTTACAGGCGATGCCAATACTGCTCATCTGAGGACCACACAATCAAATAGCAAGATACTAAAATGCATTTTTGAATCTATGTCTATTTTGCCATATATTAAACATATTTTTCAACCCTGTTGCTTTAGGAGTAACATTTAGCACATGAGAAAAATATGCTAAAATATCTCATTACGTCATAAACGCATTTGAGTTCATGGCTAGCTGAAATTATGAATTCATGGTAAAGCTTTATAATAGCAATCGATACTCCTTTTCTCCTAGCCATGTGTTAGTCACTGGGTGTTCACAGAACTGGCCTCATTCTTTCTCATCCTGGCCTTTGATCATCTACCTGAATACCTTTCTCTGCCAATCAAAATTTTACACATTTAAAGACAACTTAAATATTACTTCCTTCATGGAGTTTTTTTCTGGCAGCCTCAATAAAATGTAATTTCTTCTCCTTTTAAATCATCATACTTTTCAAATAGATAATGATTTTAAAACAGTGTCCTGTCCTTTGTACATCTACAGGGACTTGGCCATGTACTGCCTTTTCACTTCCTTTTGTATCAGCTGTTGATTCTCAAATCTAACTACACATTATGCATATGAGGAGACATATGAAAAAATACTGAGGCCACAGACCTCACTCCAGAACAATTAAGTCAGAACTTCTGAGGACCCAGAATTTTGTCAAGTTCCCCTGGGAATTCAAATGTGGAGCCACAGTTGAGAACTGCTGTCTTAGATGGTAGGTTCCCCAGGACTCATTTCAATCCAATCAATATTTGATGAGGGTCTTGAACACAGTAGGCAATTAATAAATACACATCAAGCTGAACATTAAAAGTTGCCATGCTTGTACACTGAGAAGAAAACGAAAGCACATCAATCAAAATATGTTATTATTCACAACACATTCTCTAATGATATATTACCAATAATAGAGCAAATCTTTCACGTAAAAAATTTTGAAATTGCTGACATTTTCCTCAATTCATCTGCCATCAAACATTCTCTGTAGATTTTCCATAAGACTGAGTCCAATTTACTCTTCCTTTTTCAGAAAAGCACTTTTCTCCTCTCTTCAAGTTGAATGGATATTACAAATCATTAATGGAATTTTCAGCAGCAAACATACTGGAAATAATCAGCTGGCATCCAACGTGGGGCATACTTTTTGCTGCTGTCAAACAAAATTAATCACAAGCTTCCAGCATGCTGCGTAGAGGTGGCCTGGGCACCATTGGATGAGGTGTTTCCGTGGCATGGCAGTCGTCGATGATCAGCAGGAGAGTCAAGCTGTTTTCAGAAAACACAGCTATGGGTGGCTTCTTTCCCTTCTTTTCTTTCTTCTTTTTAATTTCTAAGGGAGAATCTCCTGGCAATGCACCTAGGAGATATTCTTGCCATGGAAACAAGAGAGTGTGCTGTTTTAAAAGCTGACTGTAGAAAAAAAAAAAAACAACAAAAAAGCCATTCTTCTTGCTTTGTTCTACCTCTGGCCTGTAGTCTTCTGTAGAATACTTGGGAATTCTTTCTATGCTTCAGGCTGGCATCCTAGTTCCACCTGAATCACATAGGCAATCTAGGTAGATTGATTTCTCCTGGCTGCACAATCCCAGTGCATCTATTCTCTATTCTAGTGTTCTTTTTTATTTGGTAGCAGTCTAAATTGCATGTGTCCAGTCAAGAATCAGAGCTCCTTTAGTCATTATTTTTTAAATAAATTAACTGAGCAACATTTATGTGCCAGGCGTTGTGCAAAACTCCAAGAATCAAAAGACACTGTCCCTCAGCCAGGCACGGTGGCTCACTACTGTAATCCCAGCACTTTGGGAGACCAAGACAGGTGGATCACCTGAGGTCAGGAGTTCGAGATCAGCCTGGCCAATATGGTGAAACCCCATCTCTACCAAAAATACAAAAACTAGCCAGGCATGGTGGTGGGCGCCTATAATCCCAGCTACTTGGGAGGCCGAGGCAGGAGAATCACTCGAATGCAGGAGACGGAGGTTGCAGTGAGCTGAGATTGCACCACTGTACTCCAGTCTGAGAGATGGAGCAAGACTTCACCTCAAAAAAAAAAAAAAAAAAAAAAAAAGACACTGTCCTTGTGACAGAGTCGAGAAGATAACCTGGTTTACTAATGGCAAGATATAATTGTCATACATTCTGTAATGAAAACAATTTGAGTAGGGACACTCTAATATTCAAATATCTACAATTATAGCACCCAATAAACAATCTAAACACATGAAGTCTAAACACTTGCTGGGGAGACAAGACAGGAAAAAAAATTATGCAACTGTCTATTTTAAGGGAAAAAGTCATCAAAACTGTTGTAATAATTTATTACACTCACATTTTGGCTGAGTATTACACAAGGCATTGCTATTGCCTAAACAACTTGGAACCCCCTACACAAATTAACTGAGGTGCTCTCACAACCTGTCCCCCATCCAAACCTCTGCCTCTAAGAAAATAGTCACAGACTCCTTCCAACTTTGAGAATATCTCATGCTCACTTTATTTGAACATCACAAAGACCAATCCAGCAGAAGAAAAACAGATTGGCACTTGAACTTTGTAGCATTCAAAAACCAGTGCCCCTCTCCACCCACCACCCCAAATTCCAACTGTATATGCTTCTCTGGTTTGCTTAAATGACTCTTTATGTCTGGGTCTCTGATTCATCCCTACATGCTGGAGGTGTCCTGGAAAAGGGATCTGGCTTGAGGACATAAAAATTGTTACAAAAAAAAAGTTTTATTGGCTCTCTTTTCCATACCAAGTAACACTGAAGTTATCATGAAGCCAGAGCTCCATCATTATATCTATAGGGTAATGGCAAAAGTGCTGGGGAGAGAAACACAGACAGTGGAGGGCTGAGATTTTAGATGCTTCCTTGATATGGTTTGGCTGTGTTCCCACCCAAATCTCATCTTGAATTGTAGTTCCTATAATCCCCATGTGTCGTGGGAGGGACCAGGTGGAGATAATTGAATCAAGAGAGCAGTTTCCCCCATCCTGTTCTCTTGATTGTGAGTGAGTTCTCATGAGATCTGATGGTTTTATAAGGGGCTTCCCTCTTTTACGGGGCACTCATTCTTCTGTTTCCTGCTGCCATGTGAAGAAGGATGTGTTTGCTTCCCTTTTCGCCATGATTATAAGTTTCCTGAGACCTTCCTACTACTCGAAACTGTGAGTTAATTAAACCTCTTTATTTTATAAATTAGCCAGTCTGGAGTATGTCCTTATTAGCAGCATGTGAGAACGAACTAATACAAGGGACTCAAGGTACTTGCCCTTCTGTCTCATTTCTCTGGCCCTATGGTACAGATTTTAATCAAAATGGGAAAGGAGCAGGGTGTACCACTAAGCCTGGACCAGATTGTAAAGCCCTTATAGCAACTAAAAGGAAGCAATGATTCCTCCTGGGGTTGAGGGTAGTGTGTAGGGAACAGGAAAGAATAAATCTGGCTTAAGGAGAAGGTAGATTTGAGTTGAGTCTCAGAAGAGAAGCAAGTATTATCTAGGTATCAAGAGTAGGTGACAGCCCAGGTAAGACACACTACATGGAGATGTTTATGAAGCCCTTCCTGATCTCTTGGTCTGAGTAGAGAACTACTACCGTGCATTTCTGTAGCACTCTCTAACAATATGTACCATGGCCTTTAGCACAGTGAGTTCTAATTGCTGTTTATTATCTAGCCTACTGTCCTGTCTGCTGAATGAGGTTTGAAGCCCACTGTCACACGCGCCAGTGCTTGTCCCTATCCTGGCTGAAAAGGCATCAGGTCTAAACTTCTGTCAGCAACTATTGCATGTAGGTTTTGTTTTAAAATCAATGTGAAGTAATTAAATCATGTGCAGTCTATATTAGAGGCAGTAATTATTTTAGGACTATAGGATGGTTGTCATCTCAATGTAAAATGAACCCAGACTTATTCTTAGGGCTTTATCTTGTCTGTTACTTTGTTCTAAGTAAATCTCACTAGACATTCTTGACTCATAACTTCTCTGGGGTGTAATTTTCTCCTTTATCCATCACCATTACTGTCATCAAGATTTGATGTTATGATGGATACTAAGGATTTACTAAGCAACTAAACACAAGCATTTTGAATGTCTCAGGGGCTTATTGTTTGGGGCAGAAAAGACCAAAGCAAAATGGGATATTAACAACATATACCATAAACTAATTTAATTAGTATTTAAGCGTTTTCAAAAGACACAGTGCATTTAATGGCAGCCACAGGTGACATCAGGGAAGTCGCACAAAGGAATAAGGTTACTGGATCTCCGCTAGAAGAAAATGTAATATGGGCTGAACAAGCAGGAATAGTTGCTACCCAACAAAATAAAGGATGTTTGATTGGTTGGTTCCAAAGTTATACTGATAAGACTTGTAGAGCAAACTGATAGGCTGTCTTCTTGTCAAACTTTTTGCTTTTATGATGGACCAAAACAAGGAAATTCAAGTAAGTACATTTTTGTTTGGATTCAAATTTGGAGTTGCCATGTCTAGTTAGAAGTAGAACAAAAATTTCAAAGATGGGACAATGCATTTATACTTATTAATCCCAGAATAAATTATGCCAAGTAATTTTTGGTTAGAAAATCACCACTACCCTTCTAATTAGGACTCATAGTTTCATGATGCAGACATTTTTTTTAAATGCTAAAGGTAGACAATGTTGGCATTCTAGGAATAGATCTCAGTAGAGTATAAAAAATTTAAAAAAAGCTGATCAACTTCGTCTAGAAGAAAGGAAAATATACCAAGAAACAAGAGAAGCAAATGGAGGAAGTTACATTTTAATTTAAGTTTGGAGAATATAAGCTGTAACCTCTCTGAGCAGAAAGGCATGGATATAGACTTCAGTCTTTTCACCACTTTTCAATGTGGACCAACTCTACTATGGGTGAAATGGCAGGTTGAACAGGACATCCCCCAGGACTTGGGATGAGGTTAACACAAGTGTTAACACAGAGGAGGATAAATCACAGCATGTTGTAAAGCTGGAAATCCCTATGCCTAGAAAACAAGAAGAAAGAAAGGAAGAGGTTCTTAGAGTCAAGCATGAGGAATAGGTAACTTCGGCAGCACGCTACTGGTTGAATAGACTAATGCAGTCCTTGTGGGAGGCCAGAAGGAGGACCGAATAGAAACTGTGTTAAAGGTGCAAGTGGTGACTTAAGAGATATCACTGGATAGTTACTGAAAGAGCAATGACTCACATGTTCCCCTGAGGTTAAAGAGAAACATTACTCTTTCGTGGAAAAGTTTAGTATAAATTATGGTGCAATAAATGAGCAGCTCTTTCTTGTCCTAAAGCTCTTTTAGTTTCATTTGGTAGCAAAATACTCCATTTAAGGTATCAGATAGCAGTGCCAAAGGCAAAAGGTATTCTTTGGCTTTTAAAAGACTGATTGCAACATGGAACTCTCATGACCTTCTGCTGATCTTCTTTGATTGGATTAGCCCGTGCTTTCTTGAAGTACACTTCCTTTTCTCTCCGCCTTCATGACAAGGATTGCTATTGCACACTGTCCACTGTAGCCTGTGCTGGAGACCTGGAAGATGGCCTGCTCTAATTTGGCTGATTTGGTAGTTCATGCCAACAAATTGTTAAATTCTACTCTCCAGGTGGCAAGGCTGTTTTGTAACAAATTGCTCACTAATTAGGGCATAAATGTTCTTTTCTTCTTTTCTCTCTGACCTTGTGTGTTCTCCTTTCCTCACTGCTTACCTGCCCCAGCAGCTCTCTCCTTTTTGTTCTACAGAATCTCTTCTGTGCTTACCTCACTTTTTACTTCCAGGACTTTGATCCTCATTTCTAACTCTTGCTTTCTTGCTTGCTTGCTTGCTTTCTCTTTCTTTGTCTTACTTTCTCTTTCTTCCTTCCTTCCTTTCTCTCTCTTTATCCTTCTCTTTCTCTCTCTCTCCTCTCCTGTCCTCTTCTCCTCTCCTCTCTTTTCTTTTCATTTTTCTTTTCTTTTCATTAGACAGGGTCTCGCTCTGTTGCCCAGTGCAGTGGCCCTATCATGGCTCACTGCAGCCTCAACATCCCAGGCTCAAGCAATCCTCCCACTTCAGCTTCTAGAGTAGCTGGGACTATAGGCATGCACCACCACGCCTAGCTAATTTTGAAAACTGTTTGTAGAAATGAGGGTCTCACTGTGTTGCCCAGGCTTGTCTCAAACTCCTGGGCTCAAGCGATCCTCTTGCCTCAGCCTCCCAAAGTACTGAGATTATAGGCATGAGCTACCATGCCCAGCTCTAACTTCCTTAATCTGTTCAGTCTAACATCTCTTATTTGACTTCATACCTTTTCTGTTTCCCTAAACCAAAATGGCAGTTTATTATCTTTATTGTCTACAATTTTTGACTCTTAGCCATGTCATTTTTCTCTCTGCAATGCAAATATACAATCATGAGTCATTTCTAATCATTCTCTTTATCCTTATGTGATATCAACTCTACATCTGTAATCTAACAAATACATTTAAGTGCTTCACTGTACAATTTTCTAATCAAGTATTAAAATGGTGTTAGATTTTTTATTTGCTTTTCATTATATATTTTAAAGTTGAAATTTTCTGAAGTTTGTATGGGATGCAAGTTTGTATGACATTCACAACATATTCAATGGTACAAACAAACAAGGGTACCATACGCTTAAAGATCGTCTAAGGACTTCCAGTATCCAGATTATTTAAAATTAACAAAGTCACTATCTTCATAATTTATATCATCACTTACATGCAGCACATCTAGTTTAGACAAAACTAATTGTCTCAGTTTTTGTGTATCTTTGCAATTCTTTCATTGTGTGGGAGAAATTCACTCATAAGGGCAGGAAAAACTTAAAGACTTATGTGCTTATCAAGGCAATAATGATTGTTGCAAAGATGTGGCTGTCAACCTACATCTTTCCAACACTCAGGGTGAAACTAATGACAAAGAAATAAAAATGCCATACAGAGAGATGATATGTTTTGGCTTTCTTTGGGAATCGCTACCCAAATGATCTCAGGAACTAGATAAATAAACTTTTAACAGCATACTTAGGAAAAATGCCAGCATTACTGAGTGGCTCCAAAAACATAGTGACCATGTGACCAGTATTAGCAAGAGTAAGCTTGCTCCACCTAACCAGAGAGAAACATATGACTAGTTATTTTCACCTTGGCCATGTAGCCTGGGTGAAGTTTTGGAATACTAGCAACCCTAAACTCATGCTTGGGGCTACATATGTAAAGTGCAACCTAAGAAGAATACTTCTTAAAATCTAATCCTGGCACTCATGTGTGAGGGGGCATCATACCTAGGGGCAAAAACATGAGCATGTTCTTTTTCCAGTCCTCCCAAGAGCTCTTCTACTTTCTTTGTCTCCATCCTGAAGACCTCTTCTTAGCTTTCCCTGTAACTGTAGATGTCATTCCAAGACTCTGTCCTCCACCTATGAGGGACTTCATTACTTGTGATTTCAACCTCACCATGTTGATGGTTCCTAAAACTCTCTGTCCTGACTGGATTAAGAAAATGTGGCACATATACACCATGGAATACTATGCAGCCATAAAAAAGGATGAGTTTGTGTCCTTTGTAGGGACATGGATGCAGCTGGAGACCATCATTCTTAGCAAACTATCACAAGAACAGAAAACCAAACACCGCATGTTCTCACTCATAGGTGGGAACTGAACAATGTGATCGCTTGGACTCGGGAAGGGGAACATCACACACCGGGGCCTATCGGGGGGAGGGGGGAGGGATTGCATTGGGAGTTATACCTGATATAAATGATGAATTGATGGGTGCTGACGAGTTGATGGGTGCAGCACACCAACATGGCACAAGTATACATATGTAACAAACCTGCACGTTATGCACATGTACCCTAGAACTTAAAGTATAATAAAAAAAAATACAAATAGACATGGTATACAAATTAAGTTTCTTATTTTTCAAATATGGCTGTCCAAAAGTTATAGCACCATTTGTTAAAGGGATTATCCTTTCTCCACTGAATGCTTTTGCAATTGAAGATCAGTTGATCCTATATGTGTGGGCCTATTTCTGGACACTATTTAGGTTGCATTGATCTCTCTGTACTCTCCAGTACCACACAGTCTTGATAGTAGTAGTCGTATAATAAATCTTGAAACCAGATAGCATAAATCCTCTGTAGTGGGCTGAATATTGGTCCTCCACAAATGTCTATGTCCTAATCCCTGGAACTTGTGAATATTACCTTATTTGGGTAGAGGGGTCTTTGTAGATGTAATTAAATGTAGAAGTTTCAGAGAATGAGATTATTCTGGACTGAGTGGACCCTAAATTCTTATAAGTGTCCATAAAAGAGACACACAAAAAAACACAGACACAGAGGAGGTGGTGATGTAACCACAGAGGCAGAGACTGGAACGTTGTGGCCACAGGTCAAGGGATACTGACAATTTCCAGAAGATAAAATAGGCAAGAAATGGATTTTCTTTTGCAGTCTACGAAAGAGTATGACCCTCTTGACACATGATTTCAGAATTCTGGTCTCCAGAACTGTGAGAGAATAAATTTCTATTGTTTTAAGCCACTCAGTTTGTTGTAACATCATGACAACCACCTGAAATTAAGCCATCCTCCAACTATGTTTTTCTCTCACCATTGTATGTATACTACTTTATATTTCCTTATGAATTTTGGAAATACCATGTCAATATCCACAAAAATGGCAGGAACTTTGATTGAGATTGCTTTGAATGTACAGATCAATTTGAGAATAGTTAGCACCTTAAAAATATTGAGTCTTTCAACCCACCTGTATGGTATCTCTATTTTTTAAGGTTTTTTAAAACTTAAGTTAGCAATGCTTTTGCAGTTTTCAGCATATAGTTGTTGTACATCTTTTATCAGATATAGTCATAAGTATTTTATATTTTGATAATATTAAAATGGTATTGTGTGTTAGATATTCAATTTCTAATTATTCATTGCTAGTATATAGACATACATTGGGTTTTTAAAATATTGATCTTTAATCCTGCAACTTTGATAAACTAACTTATTAGTTACAGGAGCATTCTTTTTTAGATTACAAAGAATTTCCTATGTAGCCAATGATATCGTCTGCAAATAAAAGTTTTACTTCTTCCTTTCAAAAAAAAAAAAAAAACTCTCTGTCCTGACCTTCCTCCCAAGTGTTGCACTTCAAATGCTTGCTGGACTTTTCCATCAGAAACTTTAGGACCTACATGTGAAAATCCGGACCCAGTATCTTCCCTGCTGTACCTGCTCCTCCTTTACCATTAGCTAGGTCAGTTGCTAGTACCACCAGCCACCAAATCACCAGCACTACACACCAAGGGGACATCTTGCACTCTTGCTTCCCCTCCGCCCCCTCCGTTTCACTCCCATGTCCACTCAGTGGCCTAAGCAGACTAATTTCCCTTTTCTCCCTACACATATGGCTATATCTTAGTTCATTTCCATATCATGTCTCCCCAGCACTACAGCTCCCTGGGTAAAATCTGTCTCCAGACTTTCCCATTCTCTGCAGTCTCCAGAGGGATGAAAAAACATCTCGCCATGTTTTCCCACTTTTTTAAGACTTTCAAAGTCCCCTCTAGCTACATAGCATAAATTCCAAACTCATTAACATGAGATACAGTCATCTGACTCCTGCCGATGACTTCAGCCTCATTTCTCACCTGTCCTGCTTGTTTTTCACTTCACAAACTAGCAACAAAAAACTCACATAATGCTTACTATTGCCAAGCCCGATTCTAAGCACTTTATGTATGCTAGCTCACAATTGTCACAGAAACCCTATTAGGAGGTCCTATAATTATCTCAGTGTTTACAGATGAGGCAACTGAGACACAGAGAAGCTCAGTTACTTGCCCGAAGTTACACACCTTGCATACAGCAGAGCAGGTGGTCCCGTTCCAGAGTCCAAGCTCTACTCAGTTTGCCCTTCTTCACTGGGTGTGCAGGGCTGCTTTCACCACCTCATGAGATGGCTCAGGCTCCACCTTCTCCCAGAAGTACTGTCAGTCACACCTATGCCTAGCTCACTCCTATTTATTCTTTAAAGTTCAACTCAGTCATCATAGCTTGCAGGAGTTCTTGCCTAGCCTTTTCTGTTCTCCTACGATAGGCTATGTATATGTTTCCATATTGCAGTTATCACCTCATATAATAATCATCTATTTATGTATTTGTCTGCCCTTATGAACCGTGAACTTCTTGAGACCAAGGAATATGTCTCTGTCATTTTTGTATCTTGTATTTGGCACGGTGTCCAGTCATTAAAAGGCATTCAATAAATGTGCTAAGTGAAGAATAAATAAATACATAGATGAATAAAAGGCACCCACCAGTAACCCTTCGTAATAAGAGTACCATAGTAATTGAACTTCAAAGACTTACAGAATGACTCTAGCCCCTGCAGTCGGCTTGCAAAAACTGTAAGAGGCCTAACAGTATGCTCACACTGGGTGTTTTGGGGAGCTGGAGGGAGGTGGGGAGGGTGCTTGAATCAAGGTAGAAAGAGACTAAAAATAAAACTACACACACACTGTTAAACCAAACACCTTTAGAGGACATCTGTGTTAATGGTTCAACAAACCCAAATATTGTTTCCTCATAATATTTTGATTTCAACTTCCTTTTTTGTTTTAGTTCTAATTAAAGATGGTCTTAAAGTATTATAAAATATATACCTGAAACAGGTGAAGCCATCTAATTTCCTGGGGACACCAGAGTAGTGACTATAGTAAAATAGTGCCCTTTCCACAAATCACAGCCAAACGACAGACCTAGATTGGGAGCACTGGTATGACAAGTTCTCACACAGCAATTGATCAGTAAATATTGGGAAATTAGCTTTTGTGTAATAACACTGTAGATAGAAGCTCAGTGCCCCACTTGGTGTTAGAAACATGGCTTTTGCTCACTGCCAGGTTAACCACAAGTCTCCTTCATGCAGCTGATCGGGGCATTGCTAAAGCTGTACTCTCCCAAAATCAATACTGAAATTCTCTCTCCTGTGACTAGGTTTTGATTGCTCTTTCAGATGATCGGTAAGAAACAGAAAAAACACTTTTCTAGGAATCAAATGACATGAGTTCTAGACCCGTGCCTGCCACTAACTATGTATGTGATTCTGACCAAGGTGCTTGACTTCTTTGGGTCTCCATTTCCTTATACAGAATAAGACAGTTAGATATGGAAATTTCAAGCTACTTTCAGCTCTAAAAGTTTATGCTCTAAAAAATAAAATTAGTATGAATCATACATTAAAGTCACTTGCATGCATACACACACAAAAGAGCAGTCACGTATATATTGATTTTGCGATAACAAGATTATATTTATAATACGCGTATAGGTGATACCTATATATTCCTGTAGAATTTGGGAGGTGCTGTATTTGTTTAAATTTCAACTCTAACATTTCTGTTAGAAGTTCTACAGAACTTCTAACAAGAAAATTAACTGTCATTTCATGACAAAGATCTTAAAAGTTAAAATCGACTTCCCAAAGAACGACACAGGTCATACTTTGCACAATCGTTTGGAGATTCTTGGAGTAAGGGTGGTTGATACTTTTTCACAAAGCACACCACCACAAATCGAGTTCCCAGAGCGAGGTGGATAAGCGGGGCTGGCAGGTGGGGAGGGAAGGGGATTTCTGTCATGGGGAAACAAAAGGTGGCTATGTGCACTGTGGAATGCAGAGTCCCTCCTCCTTAATCCTGGCTGAATCCTGACTGGCACCACCTGCTGTTATGTGTATGCTCACAGAACAATTGGCACCTGCGTATGGTAAATACGATTAAAACAGACACAAAAGCCTATCATCATGGTAAGTCACACAGAGTGCTCTTGGGAGAGCTTAGTGTACACAGAGATGATGAGGTAGGTGGAAGGGATTGTTTCTGCTATTAAACTTGAAGCAAAATGTATTTATGTTATATTCTAAAGGGCTTCAAATTCCTAAAAAGAAAATTAATGAGGCAAAATTTCTCTATTATCAATGCTAGAGATCTTTAACACCTGTAAACAATTCAGCAATTAAACTGGACTGTATCACTAAAATTTCCAAAAATGACTTCCACTAGGAGGAAAGTCATTTATACATATCTATTAAAAAACAAAAAACAAAAAAAAATGTTCTTTTATGTTTATGGAAAAATCAAATTTTAGTTTGATGTTTTAGGTCAACTCAAAAATAAAACATTATTTTAAAATCAGCTTTCCATAAATAATGTGGGATTTGAGACATCAAATAAAATAAAGAAGCAGGAAAGTGTTTTTTTTTTTCATTGCAATCTAAATAAATTCAAATGTAGTTAGTTGGAAATTAGCAAGAATTTAAACAAAGTCTACTAAAAATAGTCCTGAGATCCATTTCAGCCTCACTTCTAAATTCACACTAAGAGTTCAGTTTCATTATTCTAGAATTTAAAAAATGTATTTGTATGAGATAAAATATCATTTTTCATAATTCAGCTCTTTGAATTTTACATTTGCTGTTAATTCTCAAGTATTTTTCAAATTAAGTATAAAAATACCTACCTACAACTGCCAGCACACTAAAATAATCTGTTACTATTATCATGCATGTGTATTACTATTTATTAGCTTATTTGGTCTTCTGTCTTCTCCCAACTGAGAAAATGGCCACATAAAATATACTAAATGTTTTCTGATTGTGGCAAAAAGCAATTCTTTTTATAATGGAAAAGGGCAAATGCACATCATTAAAGAAATACAAACCTTGGCTAGACACAGAGAAGAAAGCAAACTCAAGTACCATATGTTTTCTGAGAAAGCAATGCTGAAATCCTACTTTCCAAGAATTTCTTATTTTAATAATGATTGTTATCAAGTATTCTCTTATCCACAATGTTGGCTGCAGGTATGATTTGAGAGCCCTAAATAAACGACAACCAAATGCTATCATTTAAAACACATAACAAATTTGGTGGTAACTTTTTCCATTGTTTCGCAACATCCAAAGAGAATATTTGACTCAAATACATACACACTCATACACACACAAAGATATGAATACATATTCTACTGGATATCTTTTTACTAAATGTCATATCCAATTTTAGAGTTTTAGATTCCAAATAGATATTACACGGTGGAGCATGAATTTTCAGTCAGCTATAACACAGACACTTGTCATCTGTCACCTAAATTGATATTAGCACCTCATTTCCTCAAGGTCATTTTAGGGTCAACAGACATAATTCCTCATCATCATGATAGGCCTAGGGAAAATAATCAAATTAGTACAGGAATGTAGACAAAAAAGGCAAAATATTAATCTTATTATCAAATATCAGATAATTTACATAGCCTTAAATTATTGGACAAATAGTCAATAATGTTTGCTGGACAGTTGTGCTTGAAAACCTGCAAGGGATCATTCTCACATACGATAAACATTCGGTATACTGAAAGACATAGCCAGCCATATCTGCCTAAGTATTAATCACTTTGTGCTGTAATTATTTGTGTCAAAAATGTTCTAGGAAGTCCATGTGGAACCATATATTCTTAGTGTATTGAATTACTCAAAACTGTTTACTTCTGCAATTCATAAAGTATATAATAACCTCTACCTAAAATATGGCTCTTCTGGATGGTACAAAAAAGTGCAGAAAATATCTTATATGAATATACTATAAAAGAGTGATATGTAGTCATATAGAAATATACAAAGAGCTATAGAGCCAGAAAATTTAAGAATTTAATGAGATCCAAACTCACTGTTCATTGGTCACCTTGAAATAAACTTGAGACACCAATTCAAACAGTAAAAATTCTAAAATGCACATTATTACTACTTTCATTTTAAAATATTAAACTGAAATATATGCGATACTTAAATTATAGATTAGGCCATATCATGCTGGTCTCCACATGACCCTTGACACCTGAGTTGGAACAAAAAACTGCCAATAGATCCTGACATAGAGAGTTAAAAATCTATCTTGGGGGAAAAGAAGCCTGTTTGAGTGTTTGGAAACTTAATTTATGGCTTCTAAATTAATAATCCTGCTTTAGACAAGAATCCAAACCCTGTACAGGGCATGGCCTTAGGTTTTCAGAATGAAGACAATTTATTATAAAAACTTTCTATGGCAACAGAAATATTATTTTTTTGAGTTGCTTTTTAAAATTTTTTTAATTTTTAATTTGTGTGGGTACATAGTAGGTGTATATGTTTATGGGTTACAAGAGATATTTTGATACAGGCATGCAATGTGTAATAATCACATCAGGGTAAACAGGGTATCTATCACCTCAAGCATTTATCCTTTGTGCTACAAACAATCCAATTATACTCTCAGTTATTTTTAAATGTACAATTACATTATTTTTTATGTATAAAAACATTATAGTCATTCTGTTTTACTAGCTAATACTACATCCTATTCATTCTTTTTAACTATTTTTTTGTGCGCATTAAACAACAGCAGTATTATTGAAGATACTTCAAATATCCAGGCAAATATAAATTGGAGTATGGTTATGACAGTTTATCTTTTTAAAAAAATACCCAAAGTTTATAAGCCATTTCCGAGAGCCTCATATCTAAAACTCACAATAATGTAAGTGTGTGTGTATGCGCGTATGTAATTTTTTAAAATTATTGATATTGTTATATAAGCAACCTACAAAAATTATCTCCTGATAACCTTTTTGAAAAGAAAAGTTAATTGCTCTACAAAGGAAAACATACTTCCTTTAGCAAATATTCTGCTCATTTGGACAAATTATAAATAAAGTTTAGCAAAAATAGTCATCCCTTAAAATTATTACTGGGAAAAAGCAATCAAGGGAGGAACTTTAGTCTCCCACCGGATGAGGGTCAGTGATTCAGAAAATTATTCCAACAGTAATTTTTTATCTGATCAAGGCATTTTGTTACAGTGAGTGTAAGTTCCCCAACCACACCTAATCTGTTGCTAGTGCTCAAGAACTACCTTCACAAATCAAACATGGAAGCCACTTGGCGCAGGGTCATCTGGAAGAGGTACCAAGGTTCCAGATGGAACAGACGTGCTACCCATTCAAAAAAAGAGTTTAATGCACTAGCTTCTAGATGGGCCAGTAAACAAATGCCTGATTGCCCCATATAATAGGCCAATCAGTCCTACTGGTTCTTTAACAACTGGAAAGAGGTCCCTGCTGTGTAATGAGATTATGGAGCACATGACAGATTAGTGACCTTTTGAATTAGGACAAGCAACATGAACTTACTAACAAATTCCCCCTTATATTAGAGAGGCTATGCTAAGGGTGTCAGCCGTTTGACAAATACAGTTGAAGTGCAGATGGAAATACCAACTATAAAGCTTCATTCTTCAGTGTTCCACAGCTGAGTCTGAGAATTCACATCTGGCTTGAATATTCGGAAAGCATCTAACAATCTTAGTCAACAACTACATAAAAAAACTTTTCCAATTTGGATTTATACCTCTGTTTTAAACCATATTTGAAAAAAAAAAATAGCTTTTTAGATTCCTTGACCAATTGACCAATCAGCGAAGGCATATGAGTGAAACAGGTTTGGGACATAAACAAAACTCCTATTTCTTTCATTCTAAATCCTATTTTAATTCTGTAAAAGATTGCGGCATTCACATAGCACAGGGGTTTGGAGATAAGCAGAGTGGTCAGTTTGACCTGGAATAGCTCGTTTAGGAGCTATGTAGATTCAAGCAGGAAGGGCTTTTTTAAATCCCTCTGGACATCAGTGTCATCCTTAATATGGAATCATGAACTATCTACTCATCAGGTTATTGTAAAGATAAAATTAGATAATTTATGTAGAACTCTATGTAGACTAGCATGTATATATACTAATCTCTCAATGAATATTAACTACTATTTATTATTATTATTGAAAAATGTTGTTCCAATGGGATGAACTATTTTTTCTAATAAATAATTTTTTCTACAAATGAATTGTTCCATTTATTTAACAAAACATCATGTGTTCAAACAGGTTTGATTAAGGTAGACTTCATCACAATGCCACAGAAAACCCCCATTTGACTGTCATTCTATTAATATCATTTCCCCTCATATGACCTAAAAAGGACCAGAATTCCTTCACACATTAGGAGATAAGTAACTCTGGGATAATCTCAGTGTGTTAGTTTTGGTAATGTAGTTGGGTGTGCACATATCTGGCAGTACTCTGCTGTGCTGTGTCAGTTTGATCAGCCACTCTCTTCAGTTAAGAATGAAGTATATGCCTTTGACACTAAATGAAGATAACTGGCTTTTATAGGATAGTGGTGGCTAGATTAGCACTATGCCCTAAATAGCTAAGATTTCAAACCAAAACCCAGTCACCACTCAAGCCCAAACCTCAGTATATGAACTTATTCTGAGTCTTGGAGTATAGTAATGTGTTACTCATGAACATTTTATCAATGCTATTTAAATGCTCTTTTCAAAATAATCTGAAATTGTGGAAACAAATGGCTAATTCACATTAAGGCTTTTCGTAGTCCCTACTATGAATCATAGGCTGTGTGGAAAGTGTTGCCAATTTCTGAATTCTCAAAGTACAGTGTCTGTACTTTCAGTACAAAGTCTTGGGACAGAGAAATGACCTATAAGAATGCCGTATGTACCATTATGATAACTCTTTCCTCCTCATACTGAACAGAACCGATGTTTATAAGCTACTTATACAGTCTCTTTTGAACACCTTTTCTACACAAATGATAATATGTGGTAGATAAAGCCAAGAATAAATCACGTAGACAATTACTAAACATATGTACTATAGTTCATGGCAACAACGTATACATAGATCAAACTCATATGTAGGGCTGGTCTTCTGAATTTGACTGACTTCACAGAACACTGAAATTATTTACTGTGTCAACTTTACAGAAAATACTATTTAAGCATGCCAGGCTGTACACAATCTAATACAGGTTTAACTGAATGGGAGAACATTAAAACAGACTGCTATAATCTGAATGTTCATGTCCTCAAAATTCCTAAGTCGAAATCTAATCACCAATGCAATGGCTTTAGGAGCTGGGACCTTTGGAAGGTGATTTGGCAATGAGGGCAGAGTTTTCATGAATGGAATGAATGCCCATATAAAAGACGCCCCAGAAGGCTGCCTTGCCTTTTCTACCATGTGAGGACACAGAGAGAAGGCATCATCTGTGAACCAGGAAGTGGGCCTTCACCAGACACCAAATCAGCTGATGGCTTGATCTTCAATTTCCTAGCCTCCAGAACCGTGAGAAATAAATTTCTGTCGTTTTTAAACTACTCACTCTAAGACACTTTGTTTTATCAACCCAAAAGGACTAAGACAGACATTCACATTAATTTAATAGTAGTATGAATATCTCTAGCAGTTCTAATGGCATCTCTAAACTACTAAAATAATGGCAAGTATCTATACTAAATTTATTTCCTTCCTGATTCTCATGTTAAATTATTGGTCATTGGGTGTATTCCACCCCTATGCACTTATTACAAGACAGTACTACGGAGTAAGAGAGAAAGGCATCCTGCCACCATACCCTCTGAATTCTGGGCAAGTGTTTAGAACATCTGAAAAAGGGATTCTTTAGGGATAAGCGTTGTATAAAAAGAGGACCAAAATCTTGACAAAGAAAATACTAAATTTCTCATAAATAATTCTCCTAATGTTTAGAATTTCTTTACGTTTCCATTTTTTTTAATACCTCCCACCTAAACTGGGCTCAGTTGGTCACATAGAAATACTTATTGTTAAGAATGTTGTCAAATATTAGAATTACAGTAACCATTATATTATTATATTAAAATACTTATAAAAAGGTACCACTCCTCGTCTCTACTAAAAATACAAAAAACTAGCCGGGCGTGGTGGCGGGCCCCTGTAGTCCCAGCTACTCAGGAGGCTGAGGCAGGAGAATGGCCTGAACCCGGGAGGCAGAGCTTGCAGTGAGCTGAGATCCGGCCACTGCACTCCAGCCTGGGCGACAGAGCAAGACTCCGTCTCAAACAAAAAAGGTACCACTTACTAGCACTGGGTGAAACATTCTAGAATGGTTCACAATTTCTTTTTGATTTCTTCCCATTTTTAGTATCGACAGAGACCCTAACGCTTAGCTCTGTTTCTATAGTTTTACTTCTAAAACACCCCTTTACGTATTTCTCTTTAACCATGTGTGTTCTTTGAAGTGGCAGTGGCTATAATTGTCCTTATTATGTAAGCAGGAAGTGAAAGGTGGCCAGAAGTGAAATGATTGGTCATGAGTCACTCTGTTTGCCAGTTAAAACGGACAAAGAAGACTGCACAGAAACCTGTGGCCAGGCCAGGAAATGGAAAGGAGGGGAAAGTCTCAAATTTCTTGTTCAAAGATCTGAAAATCCAACAGAAGATCCAGAGCAAACTCAAAGTTAGCCTGCAAAGTGGATTACCTTAGTAATGTTATACTAACATAACATCATGATCACCAATAAAATAATAACCCAAAGAGACAAACCAGTTTTTAGCTGCTATGCAAAGCATTATGAGTGCCTGTATAAGTGTTCTAGATAATCGCAGTCCGGGTTATCCATACCAGTATCTCTTTCAGGTGAAGGCAGAAGGTTGAATATTTAGATACTTTCAAAAATTGTTCCTACTAGATTCGAATGTCTTGTTAATTTGGAGGCTTACTTATTGGAATTTACTACTAATTGCAAAAATAATCTATAAACAGAGATATGGGGCAAATCTTCATAGGTAAAATAAGTGATTAAACATATATATCTAATAGGAGAAGGACACAGGCTCAGTCATCAAAACAAGATGGATTCCAAAATGCAACCTGGAGCTGGCCAAGGCTAAAAGCATAAGGACAACCATGTCAGAGTTCACTCATGATGGTTATGACTCTGCATTGCAACAAATCACCAACAGTTTCCTAATTTTTACTGTAACTTGGAATTATATGCCTGAGGCTGTTGAATCCAGATTGCCTGTGTATCCCCTTCCTTTATACTTACACATTAGCCGTAACTTACGGCTCTGCGCTACTGTTCACCCACTCATAGGGTTTACTCGTCTAACAAAATTACACTGATCTCTTGCCCTTCTCCAGACTTCTATAGAGTTTCTTTTTGGCAACTGCACAACATATTTATATTTTACTTATAATATGTGTGAGTATACCTATAATATTTCTCTAGATGGCTCATTACTTTTTTCTTAGATAGAAATGTCTGCTCAGATGATGAATTCCATGTCTCAATCATTGGCTTTTAGCCTAGCAATGCCATAGCACTTAACACAGTGCTATACACTCAGCAAACCAATACCAATTGTTGAAATGGGGGAACTTCCCTATGTGTTCGGAAGAAACACCTAAATTAAACTGAGCAAAACAAGCTGATTCTTAGAAACTGAAGCTCATTAAGCAAATGCTAGAAATCAAGGTCTTTGTCTTAATGACTACAAACAAAAATTCGTGTGTGGAAGAAGATGATAGCTGTCTGTGAGTTAACAGAAAAACATGAATAAAAACCAGGTCTCATGACTAAGAAGATGCTCACCCTGTAGATTTTGGTATATTATTATCTAGAACATATTTTCCCATCTCCCTGCAGCTTTTTAAAAATAACCCTCCCTACGGGTTGGGATGTAGTCATGAATTTCAAAGAAAAAGACATACCCTATCATATTTATTTGGTCTCAAGTATATAAAAACTTTAAACTTTTTCTATCAAAAGATTGTCTCTTTTGGTAGCAATCCCATCTCTGTTCTATCTAGTAAAAGGAAATTGAAATGGTAACTTTATTTGTTGTGATATATCCGACCAGTGTCCAATGAGATAAAAATAGGCAGTGATTTTGTTTCTGCCTCCAACAGGAATTAGAACAGAATACAAGCAAGAAAGAAGTAAAGCTGTAAGCATATTTATAATTTAGCATGCTCTGAATTAGGACAAGACAGAAACAAATACAGATTAAAATTTCAAGTTTATTTTAATGTGCAATCAAATGTCTCTTTAGAAACTTTATCAAGAAGGAAAAAGAAACCTCCAACACTTCAGAAAAGAGTGTATGGAAAAGAACCGTTAATAGAACAACTACTGAGAATATCATACTAACAAAATTTTCTCAAGAGAATAAGTAGAGCTAAAATGGTGAAAGTAGGGTGAACTTTTTAGGGTGGCTTAATTTAACACGCCTAAGCCACATGAAGGCAGCTGTTTACTTAAGTTTTGTTTCTTACATTTTTGTGAATTTTCAAAGTCCAATATGTCGTCTGCACAGGCTGATGGATACATCTACAACAACATAGCACAAAATATAATGGAAGCAAAAGAAGTTTTCCTTCTTTTGGGAATGCTGCTTGGGAGAGTATCATAGATAGTCATGAAAGAAGTTACTTTTCCATGTTATTCCCATAGATAAGATTGAGCATTTTTGGAAATGTTATCAACTGATGCAAAATGACAGCAACATTGGAAGGAAGAATCAGGAGGATATCTTAGAAGAAAACCACAGAATCTTTGCAAGAGATATAGAAGACTGCTTTACACCTGGTTTCCACAGGAGAAATGGTTCAAAATATGTCATTAGTTGAATAGTAGGAAAAATGTCTATGGTCTCTTCAGCACCATCTATATGTAGTCTCTGAGTCTCCAGTTTCTCATCTATGACACTGGGATAATAATATTCAATGAGTTATTTTGAAGATGAAATAAGATAGCATATGAAAGCAATTCCAGATTCCAGACATAAGAGTAAGATTTTTAAAATGTTGTTCTCAATTTTCTTGTGTCATTGCTGCTGCCATCTAGACTTAAACAAATGTTGCTGTAAGAGCCAAGTAATAAACTAACGCATCTAATCAAGATTAAAGATTCTTCTTTCTAAGATAACTCAACTGCATAACTGTTGACCACATTCTAAGGCAATGGTTCTATTCATGTATTTATTTATCTATTTATTCATCTATTTATTTATTGAGACAGTCTCACTCTGTCACGCAGGCTGGAGTTCAGTGGCAAGATCATGGCTTACTATAACCTCACCCTCCAAGATTGGGTGTCCTCAGCAGTCCCCAGTAGTTGGGACTACTGGCATGTGCCACCATGCCTGGCTAATTTTTTATTTTTGTTTTTATTTTAGATACAGGGTCTTGCTATCTTCCCTAGGCTGGTCTCAAACTTCTGGGCTCAAGCAATCCTCCCATCTCAGCCTCCAAAAGTGCTGGGGTTACAGGTGTGAGCCACTGCACCCAGCTAAGACAATGGCTCTAAACTTGAGTGTGCATAAGAAAGAGTTGGGAGCTTGTTAAAAATCCTCAAAGGTTCTAACACACAGCAGGTCTGAAGTGGGTCCTAAGAAGTGAATTATTTTAGCAGAAAACCCAGGTAATTCTGGTAGTTGTGGTCAGCAGACAGCACTTTGAAATATGCTGCTCTAAAAAGGATAAATTAGTTATTACTAAAACATGAAATTATCAGTGAAAAAATTAATATGATAAAGGGGAGTAAATAGAAACAGAGAGGAAGACATTGAAAGAAAAATCAGGCCGGGCGCGGTGGCTCAAGCCTGTAATCCCAGCACTTTGGGAGGCCGAGACGGGCGAATCACGAGGTCAGGAGATCGAAACCATCCTGGCTAACATGGTGAAACCCCGTCTCTACTAAAAATACAAAAAAAAAAAAAAAAATAGCTGGGCGAGGTGGCGGGCGCCTGTAGTCCCAGCTACTCGGAGGCTGAGGCAGGAGAATGGCGTGAACCCGGGAGGCGGAGCTTGCAGTGAGCTGAGATCCGGCCACTGCACTCCAACCCGGGCGACAGAGCGAGACTCCGTCTCAAAAAAAAAAAAAAAAAGAAGAAAGAAAAATCACGGAATACCAGGTTATAAGGTATTTTTCTATCTAATAAAAATTTCCATCATCCCTGACAGATGGTCATTTTAAATACCTTCAGTGATGGGGAATTACTGTCTTCAGGCAACACATGCTATTTTGGGTTATAAGTTGGTGTTTTATAAAGGGCAAATGGTAAGTTATTTGAAAGACTGAAGAAATAGGGATATTGTTCAGAATAAATTATACATGGAAGCCTTTCTAGACATCAGTGAACAAGATAAGGCATCAACTTTAAATTCAAAATTAATTGACTACAATACTATTTGCACACCCAAATGTTGGATCTACTACCTGATTCCACTAAAAAGGGCATAGTTTCTTTGGCTGCTATAAAAATAAACCTTTTAATATGTACCTCATTCATATTTCTATGGTACAACATTTCAACCACACATCTGGCAACACTTTCATCTTTCATCTCTCTATTTAGGCAGTGGCACGTAAACAGCCATTCAGTGTGTGGGTGTGGGTGGGTGTGTGTGTGTACCTTCAAATTATTTTACAATGCTTATGAATATCTTAGTGATCCAGATCAAAGCATCTTTAATAAATATAAGGTATCCTATAAAGCCATTTTATCCTACTACTCTGTTGAAAATAATAGTGCCGATATTTTATTTTTATCTTCATATCATTATTCCACTAAATGGGGAACACAGTAACTAAACCATTTACCCATGTACTTGTTTTAGAAGAACTCACAGGCCTAGTGGTTTCAGATGGCTGTCACCTGTGATTGATGCTTGGGCATTACCATTTCCAAGTATGTAAATTACCAAAATCTCCTACAGCCTCTTTTAGTATAAATCCACTGCTATGTTATTGCTACAAACTGGAAAGTGTGTGAAGTTGCACACATAAATATGGTCTTGGATTATTGTAATATAATCTGTCAAAATGGTGGAATAGTGGAATAAGTTTTATAGTCTCATACCTGTAATGCCAGCAATTTGAGAGGATACCTTAGGGAGACTCTGTCTCTACAAAAAGTGAAAAAAAAAAAAAAAAAATAGCCAGCTGTGGTGGCCCATGCCTGCAGTCCCAGCTACTTGGGAGGCTGAGGCAGGAAGATCGCTTGAGCCAGGTGGGTTGATGCTGCAGTGAGCCATGATCACACCACTCTACTCCAGCCTGAGTGACAGAATGAGACCCTTCCTCAAAAAATATAAAAATTTTTATAGAGTTTTCTGGGATTTAGAGTAGGCTGAAAGCCGTCTTACATGGATACATTTCACATAGTTCCCAATGCTTCTTTTTAGTCCTGGATTCCAGTTGAAAATTAGAATAGCCCCCATTTCCTCTTCACCACTGAACCACCACTAAAACATCAATCCCAAATTTGCACCGTAGGCAATATCTGCTAGTATGAAATATCTTGGCCCTAAGAAAACGTTGTTGAAGTATCAGATGAAGGTTTTCATGACTACTTTAACAACACTACTATCTATAATTTATTTTCTTTGGGTACTAAAGAGTATCCAATAATAAACAAGTCTTTTTCTCTCTCTCCAAAGGTATCTTTGTGTTCAAGCTTGAGAATGAGAAAGGCAGCCACTGACCTACAGGAGTGGGCCTGGTACTATCAGCTAGGCCTCAATGTTCTCCTATTTGAACATAAAAAATTTCTCAAAGCATCAACATCAGACAAGGCCACTCTGACCATGGCAGACTAAAACCAAAACATCACCGTGACTCCCATATCATGTCTGAACACAGACAAAACAAAGACGTTGTCCAAGACACAAAATACCAAACATCTCCCTCTCTTGCCAAATGAGATTGATGCTTCCTTACAACTATAGCTTTAGTAACACTCTAGCCTGTTCTCCTGTAGATAAGACTGGGATCCACAATTGTAGAATTGTTCCTGCTTTCTGGGAGTACCCCATCCCCAGAGTGAGCCACCAGTCTCTTGAACCCTCTTTCAAATTACTCAACCAGAGCCCATATCCTATGCATTCTTCCTGGCACCTGCTTACTGAGATGCCCTCACGGTTCCCCATGATGTGTATCCTCCTCGCGACAATGAGTCATAAACCCATCATGTTCAGCCACCAGTGTACTCCTCGTGGTTTCTGAGTGGAGAGCACTGACAAGCTCACTTACCGAAGCCAAAACAGACATTCTTCAATAAAGCTCAAAGAATTGCTATCCTCAACACACTCAGTAAAATTCTGACATAAATGAATTCCTCCTTGAGCTTATTTTCTCACATTGTAGGTTTGGTGGCAAAAGATCCTTTAGCTCTGTCCCTCAGAAGAGGTACTTTTGGAAGGTACAGAATAAACAAGTAAATTATAGCCCATTTGTTATGTATTTACTAGAGATAGAGGCATGATTTCAAGGAATATGAGTCAGTAGGATAGACCCACACCCAGGCCATAGTGAGCTTGGTAGTCCGTAATCCTGGATGCTTAAGTAGAATCCTACAGCAGATTCAATGTAAACCTCTAGTAGAAAAACAAACAACTAAATTGAAGTGATGTGACATTGACTTTACCCCAATTTTTGCTTTCTCAGGTTTTATGCTTATTAGGGATACTTATCTCTTTATCATTAATGTCCTCATCAAGGCACGTTTAATGGTCTAGTGTTTAAATATGAAAATGTAAGTTTTCTGCTGTGCAAAATAATGTGAAACAATAATATAAAGACCTAAGGTACATTTATGTAAATGTCAATGATTTGTATGAGATAAAAAAGTTTCCAATTATAGCATATAACTTTTGACATTTTGAAAAATGACTACTAGTCTTTGCAAAGCACCAATATTGGATTCTGTCATTTCTGCCTCTCTCAAAAGTATTAACAGATTTTTCTCTTAAAAGACTTATTGCAATAAACAAATTCCATTTAAGAGAATAACACCTGAAAGTTATTGCCACTGACTATATGTTTTAAACACTGTTCAAATAATTATATATACATTATTTCTAATCCTCACAAAATATTCTATATATAATTATTCTCATTTTACAGATGAATCCCTGGATTCATTAAATGAGAAATTAAATCATGTGCTCCAAACACACAAAATTAAAGGGTAGAACTGAGATTCAGACCCACTTATGTCTGACTGACTAGGCAAGCTGAGGGATGTGTGTGTGTTTATGTGTATGCATCCCCTAATCTATTATGTAATTAGTATTTTTTTCAAGAGCAATTTCTTTTAGGTGAAACTCCTTTTAACACTCAATATTCATGATGCTTTAACACACACATTCAAAACTTGCTATTTCATTTTGGTTGCAAGTTTGGAAAAAGACTTACTCCTAAAATAAATTTATTTGAGAAAATTCAGCTTAAAGATATGATAGTTACTACATAGGATGATTTTGTTGTCTCTTCCTCCTCAAAGACTTTAAAATGGCTTTGGTCATGTGAAGTTAGTATCATCATTCAGAGCTTAAAAATCTCAAGATTCATTCTCCACCCCTTCAATAGTCCTGACTATATTGTTTCTAAAGCACTACAGGGACTTTAGAGAAAAAATATGGGATTTTGAAATGATAATGTGAATTAAAAATTCCTTTTTCTTTCTTTCTTTTTCCCTCTCTCGCTCTCTCTTGCTTGCTCGCTTTCTTTTCTATTTTCTTTTTCTTTTTCTGTTGTTCAGTTAGCTAACACTCTATAAAAATGCCCTCGAGGTCTAGAGGATCTGGAATGCTTAGGTACAAAAGGAAAAGGACATTCTACCAAGGTTCCTGCTTGCCCTGAATTATCCTTTTGCCTGTTATCAGATTGCATCACTATCTCTAGGCTATGATTAAAAAATCATCACATGCTTATTTTTATCAAATTGCATGATACCATACAAATATACTACTCCCTTGTTTACTGATACAATGATCTTTTAAATATCAGAGGTTGCAAATTATTTAGAATTTTTAGGTTATAAAACATTTAGTACACTAGACATATAGAATTTTGAAACACAATGCAACTTCATTAGCAAAATGAAAAATATTCATTTGTTTGTGTTTATTATTTTTGTAATCTGCTTATTCAAAATCCAAAACCATCTAACGTTGAAAGCCATTTACATTACAATCATATCTAATATCCTGACCATATTATTGCTCCAGGAAATAAATGCATTTTAGGAGAATTTATTTATAGAGCATCTCTTTCAGAGGTGAGGCTCAGGGAAGCTCTGTGAGGCTGCAACAGTTTACCAGAAGGAGTCAGGCCATAAAGAAAGAAGTGCTGGCATTGGGTGGGGCTGAATAGTTTGCATCTTTTCCCACTGTTTCTCCCTGCTGTCATTTCCATGAAAATCGAGGGTGTGGGAATGTATGCCACAGTAAGAAATCCTACAGACTGCTTTGTGTGCCCAAGAGCCCCCACCCCATAATATCTTTAGCTGTTTTTCTTATCATTGAAAGAGCTATCACACTAATGTCTGGGAAAACTGCAGAGGAGCTAAGCAAGCCAAAGAAATATCATGCTGGGGATGATATTTCTCCTGTCACAGCAGTCTTTTCTCCTTAGGAGGAATACACTTAGCATGAAACCAAAAGGCATTTGCTGTCTAGCCATCTCAGGATCATCACAGAGCAAATGCATCTGGCCAAAAATCTGCCTTTTGCTTCACAATCCACCTTGCTTAACACTCTTCCTTTTAAACACTAAAAATAAAACGACTCTCTCTACCCAGTTAACACCAGAAGTATCCATCAGTGGCCACAGTCCTCAGTAATCCACATGTGGAACACACCTTATCTCTATTCACTTCACCACGCTCCAGTCAGTGTATCCATTATGAGCCATGGCTTCTTTACTATTCTCAAAAAGCAGCAGTTTGCACCTGCCTCGTTAAAAAAGCAAGGCTTGGCACTGTTATCGTCTACAGTTACTCATAATGCTCCACGGTTTCCATAGCCTCGCTGATATTACACACTCACACATGCACACACATACATATTTATACACAGACGTTCCTAATTCTGGCGATTTACCTTCTTGGGTCTTTTTCTCCTCTGACTACTGCCGTTGAACTTCTCTCCACTGTCGCTTTTCTGAGCTGCATCTTCGTTCATCATTTTGAACAGTTTGGAAAGAAAATATCTCTGCCATCAAACCGTGCCGCCTGTACAGACCACTAGCGAGTATGCACTTACTGGAGGAAAGCAGGAGGAGGAGGAGGGGTGGGGAAGGGGCGCGCACTGGGAGGGTAAGGACGGTGACGTTGCCATGGCAGCAGCTGCCACAACTGTTTATCTGACTGCATTGTTAAATCTGATTCAACCAATTACCATCAGGAACCGGTTACAATGAAGAAAGCCTTGAAAAAAGAATGCCAGGGACTCGAATGATTTGGGGACTCTGCTGGTTGGTTTCTGACACACCCTTCATAGGATCAGCTCTCAACCCACACACAAAACCTGTACTTAATTTTCTTCCTACAGGTACTTCAACACGAAACAGATACAACGCATAATGAGAAAACCATAGCATTCTAGAATGTGTCTCTGTACCTGAAGAGGTACATTTAGCCAGTCAAGAGGCTACTTAAGGAAAAGGATTGGCTATTAATATACTAAAGTGAATATAAGAAAGCTATGTTTTTCAGATATTATTCACTTGGTTTAAAATACAATCTTTTAAAACTACACTCAAGGATGACTTCTGTCATAAAGCCTTGAGAACAGCTTCTCCAGCCTCCAGATAATCCCAACCACTCTCTTCTCCTGTGCCTTCTCTTTCCAATGTAAGAGTACCTGTTACAATGTATTACACAACTGGACAGATACATAACTGTCTTTTCTGGATAGGCCAAGAGCTTTAGGTCAGGAGTGTGTGTGTGTGTGTGTGTGTGTGTGTGTGTGTGTCTGGGTAGGGGGAGAACTGAACTTCCCAGAACCGAGCATAATCCATTGCACATTAAAGGCAGTTAATCAAAGCTTGTTAAATATCTAAGACACTATCGGTAATACAAACATTAAAAACTAATGGAGTTACAATATTTTATAACTGATCTCAAAAGTTTTCTTAATCTAATTATGTCTATTGACTGATGAATAAAACACTATCATCCTCTCAAGGGGTGTATTCTATAAAGTTCTGGAATTCTTCTTGATTAAAAAAATGGGGCTTCTTTTTATAACAAAAAACCCAAATTCACTTATTGATTAAGGTGGCCATACTTGTATATTTAAAAATATTAACTTGTAGGCTGGGCATAGTGGCTCATGCCTGTAATCCCAGCACTTTGGGAGGCCAAGGCAGGTGGATCGCTAGGTGAGGAGCTCAAAACTAGCCTGGCCAAAGTGGTGAAACCCTGTCTCTACTAAAAATACAAAAAAAAAAAAAAAAAAAAAAAATTACCCGGGTGTGGGGAGGCTGGGGCAGGAGAATTGCTTGAACTCAGGAGGTGAAGTTTGCAGTGAGCCAAGATTGCCCCACTGCACTCCAGCCTGGGTTACAGAGCAAGACTCTGTCTTGATAAAAAAAAAAAAAAAAATAAAATAAAATAAAATAAAAAAATAAAACATATATATATATATATATATACTTGTAGATGCAACCAGAACCTGATATATTTTGTACAAATGTACATATGTATATTCTAAACACTTGCCCTTATTCCCAGACAATGTACGCAAAGTATAATACACAGCATACTTACAAGTAAAAACAGAGAAAGGATTAAACCAATGAGATAATGTATATAAATGCATTTTGAAATTGGAAGGTGCCTATGTAAATGTGTTGCTATTGCTAATATTATTATTATTACAAATATAGACAGTTTTCAACTCTGAAAGTGTACCTTAAGAAACGTTTATGTGAAAATGACCGTAGCAGTTGAGAACTCACCTTTCCATCATCAGGCACAGCAACAAAAATTCACCTTTTTTCCCCATTGCTGTTATGATCGCTCTTTCTCTCTGCCTTACCACTCTAAGGCCCCTCCATGTCCTCATCTAGAGTCAACCTGTTTTGCTGCCCCTCACTCCCTCCACCCTCCTCCTGTTTCAGCAGACCCATTCCACTAATGCCATTCTCTCACCATTGCTTCAGTGATACCTTGGATCACACAGCCAGGCCAAAGAGGCAAAGGTTCTCTTTTTAAAAAAAAAAAAAAAAAAAACCCAAAGGGCTTCTACAGAAGCTTCCAGAAGCCCAACTCCCACTGTGGTCAGAGCCCCCACTGAAATCCCCATGCCATTTCCTACTCCCCTACCACATGCTCTCCCAACACCTCACTCATTCCCTCACCTCGTCCCTCTAGATGACACTTTCTTGTCCTTCCTTGGGAGCAGCCTCAGCTTGGACACATTCAGTTACTCAATAAATATTTATTGAATGACTATCATGTGCCAGGAACTGAGTACTAGAGGCACATTGCCCTAATTACTGCAGATATCATGATAAACAAAACAGGCAACATTTCTGCAGTCATAGTGCTTACATTCTAACAGTGGAACTAGGTGGTAAACAAAAATAATAGTGACGAATGCTCTGGGGGAAAAAAGTAGAATAAGGAGTAATGAGAGACACATGTTAACTGTACTTAGCACACAAGGTGCTAAGGAATGCTCTTTAGAAATCTGAATGAAGGGACCAAGCCAAACAATTATCTGAAGGACGAATATTCTAGGCAAAGAGAATAGCAGTTCAAAGGTCCTGAGAAGGGAACTTCTTGGCAAAAATGTTGAGGAAACTATTATACATGAAAAGAAGAAGCAAAATGGAAGACCTTTATTGTAACTGGATCTATAGGAGAGAGATGCTATTAATCTTCTTCTTTGTCAATTGAAGTCAGAACATGTTTTTCAATCAATGGGTTTGGTAGCCCAATTAGTAATAGAATCATTGCTTTTACATCACCTCTGCAATGCAAATTGAAAACAAATGTACTTCGTATTTCAACAGTTTATGAATTAGTAACTTCTGATTATGTTCTGACAGCCTTTGTAACAATGCCTCCTCTGTCAACATTCAAGCATACAGTGCATGGTTGTAAATTCTCAGATTTTGGCTTCTCAGTTTGACAGTCTGCTATACCCTGCTGCCTGCTTGTGTATCTTAGTGTGTTAGTGCTGCCATAACAAAATCCCTGAGATGAGGTAATTTATAAATAATAGAAATTTATTTGTCACAGGTCTGAGGCTGGGAAGTTCCAAGGTGAAGGCACCGGCAGCCTCACTGTCTGGTGAGAGCCAGGTCTCTGCTTCCCAGATGGCATACTGAACACTGTCCTCACATGGCAGAAGGAAAGAAAAGCAAAAAGGGCCTACCTATTTCCCTTCAGCCCTTTTATAAGGCCACATATCCCATTCACAAGGGCTCTACCCTCCTCACTTAATCACCTCCTAAAGGCCCAATCCCCCAACACCATCACAATGGGGGTTAAGTTTCAACATGATTTAGGAGGGGACACAAATATTCAAACCATAGCAGTGTCGTTCTGAAATATTACTTAAACTTGTATACAATGCACTTCCTGTACAAAGTATTGTCCAAATACTATACAGTATAACATAGATGTAAACATCTAACATTCTGTATAAAATAAAAATCCCAGCCAGTAGCTAAACAGGTGCTGATAGTACTGTATCAATTACAGCATCAGGGGGTAAATATCTCTCTGACATTTTCTAGAGAAAATGTCAACAGGGCCGGGTGCGGTGGCTCATGCCTGTAATCCCAGCACTTTGGGAGGCCGAGGTGGGTGGATCACAAGGTTAGGAGATCGAGGCCAGCTTGACCAACATGGTGAAACCCCGTTTCTACTAAAAACACAAAAATTAGCTGGGCGTGGTGGTGAGTGCCTGTAATCCCAGCTACTCGGGAGGCTGAGGCAGGAGAATCGCTTGAACCTGGGAGGCAGAGGTTGCAGCGAGCCAAGATTATGCCACTGCACTCCAGCTTGGGCGACAGAGCAAGACTCCGTCTCAAAAAAAAAAAGAAAAAAGAAAAGAAAGCGTCAGCAAGATGTTATAAGTGTCTGGGCAGTCATCTTTCCTCTTCTGAAAGCTGTCCATCAATTTTCTTGTGCCTGTCTGCCGAGTATTCTTCACTTCCTATCCTAATAGTACATTTTCCAGTGGGCGTGTCCCTAACTGGACTCTCAGCTCCTTGAGGGTAGGATTAATATCTATCTTAGCATGCCACATAAAGCCTACTGTAGTGCATAGCATATAATAGGGGACTAGGAACTATTTTTAAATGCAGTAAATAAACATTTTCAGTATTTACTATGAGTTTTTATTTACAATTAGACTTCTAAAAGATTATTTTTTATTTCTTAGATTTTCCTTTCCCTTTGTGTACTTTCTGATATCTGAGAGCTATATATAATTTTAAACAAGATTTTTACAGATATTTGAGAAAATGGAGTTGCTGCAGACATGATAGCAATGATGATAATACCTTACATTTGCATTTTACAATTCGTAAAACCCTTTTGGCTCCTAGAATGGAAGCTCCATGAGAACAGAGACCTTTGTTGTTCTCGTTGATATGTTCCAAGCACCTATAAGAGTGCCAGCATATGACAGATGCTCAATAAATACTAAGTGACTTTAAGGGATTCTCATAACCACACAAGAAGGTTAGTGTCAATCACAGTACAGGTGAGAAAACTGAAATAGAAAGTGGGTTTGGTGACTTGTCCAAAGTAAGAAAGTTAATAAGATACAGAGCTTAAGTTCAACAGATTTGAAGGCTGTTGTTCTTTTATTAAATCATGGCCAGCTTCAATGAAAATCAGCCACTTGATAAAGTATAAGATGAACAAAGACTAAGATGGAAAATGCTGGGAACAGAAACCACTGTCAGATGACAATGACCCAAGTAGAAATATGAAGATGTCTTTATTCGTTTTATGTTAAGCGTATTTTAAAGGCATGGAGTTTTAGAGGTGATTATTCTAATTTTCATATGCCTATTCTATTTTATTAAACCACAAGAGTTAATAGTATTAAGAGCTCTAACATACTATTTAAATTCATAACATTATTTGAGTGTGGTAAAGTTCCCTGTAGTATAAGCCCTTATGTCTTACAGGTAGATTATCTCCATTCGTGAGTCAAGAGTTGTCTGTTGTTACAAACACATTTTTTCACAGAAACTATGTTTCAAAATCTCAGTTCTCTAAAGCCCTCAAAAGGCTTTCCCACTCACTATCACTTATTGTAGAAAATCTTAACAACTTGGCAAAGATCCAATAGGGGACACCAAAGCATTTTTCTTTTCCTTTTGGGCACATAGCTAGACTACTGTTGTGGGTTGAACTGTGTCCCACTAAAAGATATGTTCAAGCCCTAATATCTAGCACCTGTAAATTGACCTTATTTGGAAATTGGTCTTTAAAGACGTAATCTTATTAAGATGACGTCATAATGGACTAGGTGGGCTAACCCAATGACCACGTGTCCTTATAGGATGAGAAAAAAACTAGATGTAGAGACACACAGAGAAAAGATGGCCATGCAAAGACAGAGGCAGAAATTGGAGTGATGTAACTACAAGGCAAGGGATATCAAGGATTGCCAGCAACCACTAGAAGCTAGGAAGAGGCAGGGGAGGATCCTTCTCCAGAGCCTTCAGAAGGAACATAGCCCTGAAGACTCTGTGGTTTTGCACTTCTAGTCTGCATAACTGTGAGAGAATACAGTTCTGTTATTTTAAGCCACCCAGTTTGTAGTGCTTTGCTATGGCAACCCTAAGAAACTAGTACAGTCATATTTTCCATCCTCCCTTATAGTTGGTTGCAGTCTTGAGATTTAGTTCTAACCTGTAGAGTGTAGGTGGAAGTGTATGCCACATTCAAGCCAAGTTAATAAACCCTCCCATGAGTAATCTCTATTCATCTGCTAGCTGAATACACAGGCAGAAAAAACCTAGAAGGTGGAAGAGCAAAGATTTGGGAAAGGCTGAATCCCTGAATTACTGTGTGGAGCAGAGTACCTCTTATTCCCTTTTTTATTAAACCTCATACAAGTAACTTTTTCTCATGCGAGTTTAATCACTGAGATTATAGTGTTCTTTATGAAAACTGCTAGCCTATGGTAACTAACCATATCTACCCATGTTTTCAAGGGAATACATAGTTATATTTCCACTTTAGGATGTCTGTTATCTGAATGACACTCCCATTGCACCAACATTCTTAGCTATTGAAGATTGATCCTATGTCCTGTATTAAAGGCACTAGTCTGGTAAGAAAGGAAACCAGAAGGAATTACAGGGAGATCAGAAGAGATGAGGAGAAAAATATTGTTTATTAGGGGTGGGTAGCAAAAAGGAATGCCTGCCAGATCTATAGAATCACAATCCCAGAGCAGCTTCTGTCCACTCTCCTTTTCCTCCTTCCACTTTTCCTCAATAAATCCTTTGTTTCCTTTTCTGTTGCCAAAAGTCATTGCTCTGACCATGGTGGTCTCCCTTCTTGACTCACTGAGAATGTAAACACAGAATGCTTGCCTGTCTTACAAATAAACACATGACTTTTTTGAGGTTCCCTAGGAATTCTTCTTGTTTCTTTCTTTTTTATACTTTTGTTATCAGTGGGGGAAAGATATGGAATATAAAGATAACAAAGAGAAACTCCAGCTTCCCAAAATTCACAATAAAAAGGCCCCTGGTCAACCAGGCACAGTGGCTCATGCCTGTAATCCCGGTGCTTTGGGGAGGGCAAAGCAGGAAGGCCACTTAAGCCCAGGAATTCAAGACTAGCCTGGGCAACATAGTGAGACCCTGCCTCTATTTTTTTTAAAAGCCCCATGTATTTGTTGGAATGTACACAGAGTTGGGGTCAGATCTACTTCTGGGCCTGGGGACTGCTCTCTTCCAGTGCCTTCCCTGAATTGCCAAGCGTCTGTCCTAGTGTTAGTCAATACTTCTTCTTTTCCATAGAAGACCTAGAAGGACTCTATTTAGTAGTTCCACCTCCTTGGAAGCTAAAGTGAGGATCATGGACCAGGCAAGAGGCCTTTTTTATTTATTTCTCCCAGTTCTTAGTAGTTACACCATCAGCATCAGCAAGAAGTACTTCCTCTCCCTCCTTGAGATCCTTTCGTTCCTCTCACCTATGTCTTTCTCCTCTCTATTTATTTATTCCTTTATTTATCCAACAGATTTTTGGAGGATCACTGACTACTACATGCTGGACCCCATGCTAGTTGCTGGGGCTTTGGCATGAATTAGATAATCTTTTTCCTTACAGAGCTTACAATCTAAAGCTAGAGATGGTCATAGAACTAGAAATACAGTAACAACCTCTGTAGGAGATAAGGGTATTACAGAAGCATAAAACAGGGGCACCCAACCTAGTCTGAAAGAACAAGAAAAGTCTCTGAGACAAAGTGACTTGTAAACTGAGAAGATCTGAGCTGTAAATATAAATTATCTAAATGAAAAGGAAGGTGTAAGTGGGAGTTAAAGAATCATTTGAGCAAAAACAACAGCACTGGAGAATGCCCTCTGGTGGAAAGGACCATGACATTGGCAGAACTGAGATGAGGCCCACATAGTTGAATGGTAGCTTCCAGCCAGGCCTGCAGTAGTGACTCCATCCTAGGCCTAAAAGTTTCAGCAAGCATGCTTATCCATAGACTATCAGTGTCCCATGTAGGTATCTGTTGCTGACCAAACGTTTGTGTCCCTTCAAAATGTACATGTTGAAATTCAAACCCCCAATGTGATGTTGTTGGAAGACAAGGCCTTTGGGAAGTGTATTAGTCAGAGTTCTCTAGAGAAATAGAACAAATAGGATATATAAATAGATGAGGGGATTTATTATGGAAATTGGCTCATACTACTGCAGAGGCTGAGAAGTTCCACAATAAAACATCTGCAAACTGGAGAACCAAGAAAGCTAGTGGTGCAATTCAGGCTGAGGCCAAAGGCCTGAGACTCCAAGAACCAGAGAGAGGGTGGAGGGGCTGGTGTAAGCCCTGGAGTCTGAAGGCTTAGAACTGGAAACTTTGATGTCTGAGGGCAGGAAGAGATGGATGTCCCAACTGAAAAAGACAGAGAATTCATCCTTCATCTCTCTTTTTGTTCTATCTGCACCTTCAATGGAGTAGACGGTGCTAGCCCACATCAGTGAGGGTGAATCTTCTTTACTCAGTGGACTGATTCAAATGCTTATCTCTTCCAAGAAACATTCTCACAGACACACTCAGAAATAATGTTTTACCAGCTCTCTGGGTATTCCTTAACCCAGTCAAGCTGACACATAAAATTAACTATCAGAGGAGGTAATGAGGTCATAAGGGTGGACTGCTCATGAATGAGATTAGTGCCCTCAAGCAGAAACAGAAGAAAGATTATTTATTTCTCAGCCATGTGAAGATACAATGAGAAGACAGTCATCTGCAAACCAGAAAGTGGGCCTGGGCCCTCACCAGACACTGACTCTGCCTGCACTTTGATCTTGGACTTTCCAGTCCTCAAACCAATGAGAAATAAATGTTTGTTGTTTAAGCCACTCAGTCTATAGTATTCTGTTACAACAGCCTAAACTAATATAGTACTGATGTGTCATACCTAATCATAATTATATACCTTGTGAACCATGTAGTAAGATGGCCCTGTTAGCTTATGGAAAATATTTCCTAAAACTAGGATGTTATATACTGGTGATATGGCTAAAAAGGGGCGGATTTTGCAACCATGTAACATACTTCCTCTGAAGTTTCAGGGAATATGTTTGGAGGTAGAAGAACCAGTCTTATGCCTAGGCAAGAAGAATTCCATGACCACCAAACTGAGCCCATCTCCCATTAAGAGCTGGAGAGATTTGAGCAGCCACACCCAGCAACATCCTCAGCCTGATATCACCAGTTGTCCCTTGGTAAAAAGTATATCATGTGTGCTTATTGCAGCACATTTAAACTGAAACAGAGGGGGGCATGGGAAGATGCCAGAGATGCAGGGAGTAAAGAGCTCAATAGACCATGCTAAGGATTCGGGATTTAGACCTAAAAGCCATCAAAGCCATTTAATGGTTTAAAGAGAGAAGTGAAATGATAAAATCTGAAGTTTTTGTAAAGAGCGTTCCTTATAAAGCGTTACTGGATGAGAACTAAGCAGAGAACGGATGTGATGAGAGGTATCTAAGAGTCTATAACAGCAGTCCTGGAGATAGATGATGATGAGGGGTGGACAAATGCATTAGTCTGTCACCACTAAAAATGTTATATTCACAAGTCCTAGGAGGAAGTGAGAAACAAGAAGAGGACAGTGGGAAGGCATCTTGCCTAAACAGAGACTTCATCATCACAGAAGTCTCACATGGGGAAGGGCTCGCAAAGAAAAATTTGTGAAATCCATTTCATTTGACAAAGGAGGGAACAAGACCCAAAAAGATTAGGGACTGCTCTCAAGCTAGCACAACGAGTTAGCATAGGGAAGACAGGACGCAGCACTCACGCCACCTCACTAATTAGCCTTTACACCATGGTCATCTTCACACAGATGAGCTTTAAAAGCTGGAGTTACATCTTACCTGCTATGATTTGAAATTAAGGAGCCATAAATTCTTGCTTAAGATGTAAGAGACCAGAGAGAAACGAGTCCACTAAACAACTACTCCCCTCAGTGAATGATTAAAGGAGGAAAGACCTTTGTGTCTGATGTAAATATGGAGCGTCTCCTTCCTGAATTGCAACCAGCTCAATCAAGGCTTCACTGAGATGGATTTTAAAGAAGCAGCAGCAGCAATTGGTTAGGGACCTGATTGTTTTCGCTTTACGCCAGTCCAATATAAGGTTTACCAAAGAGATAACTTGGTTGCAAAATTTGCCCTGTCCAATCTAAAAAGAGAACTTTTGGAAATCATGACATAAAATTTTAGCACTCACTTCACCTGAGACATATATTAAATTTAGCCTAGTGATTAATTATGTCTTATTTTACATAAATATCAGCAACAATATTTTAGATGAAATGTAGAATTTCACAGAAGAATAACAAAATGTGGGTGAGCTCACCATGTACATGTTCCCGGCTAGGTCAGTTTTTTAGGACGCATTATCATCTGCTTGCTCTACTATATATTCAGTCTCTAGTGATATTAGTTCTTGAGAATAGCTGTTATAATTGGGTTTTCCTGTAAATGCAAATAAATAGCACATTGGGGCAGGTCACGTCCTTGAAACACATATTTTTTCAGAGGCAACTTAATTTTATTACTGTAAACATTTTCCATCTTAAACCAGCTTAAAAATAAGTTACGGCAAATTTTTTTCTTTTAACAATGAATAAAAAGTCTGGGCCCATTGATAAAAAGTCAACAAATAACCTAGGGCCTCCATATTTAAGTCCATTATAAATGTAAATCATATTTTAAAAGATATGTACCCATAGTGGTGATGGAATTTACAAGAACACAAAGAATCCCAATGTTAGAAGGTAACTTAGAAACCATTGCATCCAGCTCCTACCTCTCAGTAAGAAAGAAAATTGGAACCCCTAGGCTATGTTACCTACTCAAGTTTGCATATATAGTTAGGCACTTTGAACTAAATTCTCAGTTTTCTTATTCCTAATCCAGTGTTAATATATTCTAGTGGGGTGTCTTTCGGCTAAAATGAATTCAGGAGCCCCCACTCCTCAGCAAACACATAGGCCCAGCAATTGCTTGGTGCTCTGAGAAAAAAAAATACAAAAATCATTATCTACGAGGCAGAAATGTTTCAGATGCTTCAGGCATTACAAGTAGAAAGCTGAATAAGAGAAAATGATTTTTTGTTGTTATTGTGGTTTTGCAAAATGCTGCAAAATACCACAAGTTAAGATCAAGGGTTTGTATAATAGAATCTAAGTAGAAGAAGGCAAAAGAGGATTAACTTGGAGATGAGCCTGTTTTTCACATTACCCTTTGCCGGAGAAACTCAAGAATGGTGGAAACCAATGATAATATGAACATTAAAGCTTCAAGGAGCCTTTAAATAAATAGCTATAGTAAAAAAAATAAAAATAAAAATAAAAAATAGCCCGGGCGCAGTGGCTCAAGCCTGTAATCCCAGCACTTTGGGAGGCCGAGACGGGCGGATCACTAGGTCAGGAGATCGAGACCATCCTGGCTAACACGGTGAAACCCCGTCTCTACTAAAAAATACAAAAAACTAGCCGGGTGAAGTGGCAGGCGCCTGTAGTCCCAGCTACTCGGGAGGCTGAGGCAGAAGAATGTAAACCCGGGAGGCTGAGCTTGCAGTGAGCTGAGATCTGGCCACTGTACTCTGGCCTGGGCGACAGAGCCAGACTCCGTCCCCAAAAAAAAAAAAAAAAATAGATGGCAAAGGAAGTCAGTTTGCTATCTTATCACTCTTGTGAATTAATTATTAATGACTGACCACTACAATTCCTTCCATTTAGGAAAAAAAAATCAACAGAAAGAGTTTATTACCTATTAGTGTTATTTAACTTCTAATCTCCAACTTCTAACTACCATCCAGTCAGGAATAGTGGCATTCTAATTACCTATTACCTCACAAAATACCTCACAAACTTACTGTCTTAAAATAATATTATTTTTCTCACAAAAGTCGGGGATTAAGGAAGGGCTCACCTGGCTGATTCATTCTGTTACATGCAGTGTCAGCTGGGGCAGCTCAGGCTGGAGGATCTACTTCTACCATGGCATCCTTACTCACATACCTGATTTCCTGGTGCTTGGTGCTCTCTCTCTTTCCATGTGGCATTTCATTCTTCAAGGCCTCTCCCCACGGCTTGGGTTTTCACTGTATGGTGGTTTGAATGTAGTTGCATTCTTCGATTACAGTTGGCTTCCTAGAGGCCAGGAAATGGCAAGTGCCTATCCAATTAAGGGCTTTGCCATATTTTATTGGTCAAAGCAGTCACAGGGCCCTTCCAGATTCAAGGGGTGAAGAAATTGACTCCACCTCTTGTTGAGAGGAAGGTGGAAAGGTCACATTGCTGTAGAGCATATGGAAGGGGAGCCATCTTGGAAAACGTACTAGGCCACAGATGGCCAGTAAGTAAAGTAGGCCAGAGAGAGAGAGAAAGCAGACAGTCTGACTTTGCATACTATACTAGGGGGTCTTTTCCCAAAGGAACAGACTCTGCTCGCCAGAACTGCAGTGTTCTGCATTCCCTTTATTCATTAAAAAAAAAAAAAAAAAAAAAAAAAAAAGATTATCAATGAATTTCTGAAATGATTACATATTACTGGGTCAAACTCTACTATTTCCTCTCAAAGAAAAGTCTTTGTTGATCTTCGAACATGAGTTTCATGTATCCTACTTTCTGAATGTAAGCCACTGTCTAATCAATTCACCGGGATTCTTTCATATTAAACTACAGTGCAGCTTTTTTTGAACGTTCTCTCTTTAGCCTCTGTCTTTGCACTCTCCTTGGCCCCTCCTCTTCTACATAACATCTATATGACCTCCTAACAGCCTTAAATTCTATACAGAAAAAGATAATTAAAAAAGCAAGCTTAAAAATGAAACAAAAATACATCATAACTTAGAACTGATTTGAACTAATGTCTACAAAGGGACACATGTAGTGCAAGCATATTTATTCTTTGTTAGCTTCAAACTCTATACTAGGAAAATGATTAAACACATAATAGAGTTGGAAGAAAGTTTATTAACTTGTTAACAACCTGCTACTGCAGTCTAGAATTTAGTCTTTATTTCTGATTTACATAAATATTGGATATTTTGGGGGCTGGGCCTTAACAAAACCTACATATCTGACAAATTCCCTTGTTCTTTTCTATTTAGGCCTTATTCATGTTTCTGGCTTGGAGTAACACTAGAACAGAAAATATCTCCTTTAATTATTTAATCTGCTTAACTACCAAGAACAAATTGTGACTTGGGCCTTGATAATGTGGTGATAATCAGACCTGGAGAGTATCCAAATTCAAGTAGGAAAAACAATCCTCCTCAAGAAATTTCATCAAGTCCTACACAAAAAAACTTAGGAACCAAAGTATGGTCAATCCTTCTATTTTGGTCACATTGACTATACAAATTACTACATAGTATCTGCTTGCCAGTTTATCTTGCATAAGTGTCAAAAAATAACTTTTGCCAGCCTGTTAATTTGCAAAAACGTTTAGAGTACAACAATAATAATACATTTAATGCTACACAGATTGAAATTGATGAAAGCAACTAAGTATAATAGTATTTCACAAATCTAATCAGTTGAGACCCAGAATATTAATGCCACACTTAGACCTTAAGCTGTTCTAATTAAAACTGTAGAAATCTAAGTAAAAATTTAGTTAAGTCCATTGATTTACAACATTTTCAATTTTACTTATGCATAACCAAGTATAAGAGTATTTCCTGGGCCCATAAATCTGTCACCTAGAAAGTGTTGAACTGTGAGGGAACTGAGATCTTATCCTACTTGCAAGCTAACAAGTTAGTTTGCTACAATCTCATAGATTGTGGCAGAAGATATGAGACTCCCAGGTCAGAAACAAAGAGCTGGTATTATTATACACCACTGCAAGCAACATTAGCATCAGCATATTTGTGTCAGTTTCCCTTCTCCCAATTAAAGTAATGTGTACAGGCTAGATAGATGCCAGTACACTCAGCAGGCTGTGTACCAGAGAGAAACTCTGAGTTTAGGAAGCCTGAATCTTTTATCATGGGCAATAAGTATGTGTGTACTTTTCTCCAGAGGGAACCTTTATCTTTATTATACTGGCTAGTAAGCATGCCAGCCTTTTGCTTCTCTGTGCTGCTTGCTATACCAACATCTTTGAAAAAAATAATCTAGAACAAAGACAGTCAGTGCCTCTGCTTGCAAGATGTACAGAAATGCAAGAAATCTACAGAACATTATCTCAACAGAAAGTTTCAAAAAATACAGGTTATTTTGCAGTTGAGGCACAAAGTGTGAATTTGTCCTTTGTCACAGTCTAAATTTAAGTGAAAACGAGATGAATTTTCCCTCGAATTTCCTGCAGGCATACATATCTGTGTAGTAAGATGTAAGTTAGCTTAATTATAAACATTTGGAAGATTATCTGTAGTCTTACCCAAATCACTACGGTATACAATCAGAAGCAATGGCTGAAGGTCAACATACACAGATTTTAAGCCCCATGCTGTCCTTAACTGACAACAGGACTCACAACAAATCATATAACTTACTTGGTCCTCAGTTTCTGTATCTCTTCAAATGTGTGATTACTCTCTAATTTTTTTCCTAGATAATTTTCTTTTTTGTTTGTTTCAAGTCCTGGATGTGGCATCCAAACTCCCAGATAATTTTCTACATTTTTTTTTACTACTAAAAGTCCTTGAATGTATGAAGCTACATTTCAAAGTGGAAAAAATGACTCAAAGAGAGTTTTAAGGAGCAGATTAAATGGCCAGTGATTCAATATCAGACAAAATGTAATGTCGCTGTCTTCATTTTCAATTCCCTTTTCTTTTTCCACTAGAAAACACAGACATTGGAAGACATATGAGAGTATGGTACCTAATTTTCTCAAGGTCAACAAATAGAGTTGAAAAATAATGAAGGAACAAAGAAATACTGACAGTAATTATGCAAATTATTTAGACCTGAAAAACAGTTTTGGCAGTTGTACAAATGCTGTGGCATTTTACCCATTAATTTGGACAGAAATTTTAAAAATCTATGTTTGAACCTCTAGTAACTTTTCCCTTTCCTCTTTTCAATTTCTTACATCCAGTAAATAAAAACATTTTGTTTTTTCTTTGGAAATACATCTTAGGTATTCCTTCCATTCTCTATTGCTCCACCCCTTTTTCTCTTCTATCTGAATTATTTTAATCAACAGGATTTACTATCTCCCTGTCTTCATGTTTTCTCCTCCAATCTTATTTCCAGACAGTTGTATTTTTATTCTTCATAAAAAAAGTTTTTAGTCTTCAGTATCTTCAGAATAAAGGTGAAACATTTCCAACTATTGCCCAAATGCATCTACACATTCCTGCCTTCAAGCATTTTACTCAAAGATCTATAAAAGGAGATGGATAAATCAAAATACAATATGATCAAATTTTTATTAAGGATGAGTTACCAGAACTTCTAAGAGGAGCATCAAATCCTATTTTCCTGGGCTGGTGAAAAATTTCCAGATTAAAAAATACCTATTTTGGCCGGGCATGGTGGCTCACGCCTGTAATCCCAGCACTTTGGGAGGCCGAGGCGGGTGGATCACGAGGCCAGGAGATCGAGACCATCCTGGCTAACATGGTGAAACCCCGTCTCTGCTAAAAATACAAAAAATTAGCTGGGCGTGGTGGCAGGCGCCTGTAGTCCCAGCTACTCGGGAGGCTGAGGCAGGAGAATGCCGTGAACCCAGGAGGCGGAGTTTGCAGTGAGCCGAGATCGCGCCGCTGCACTCCAGTCTGGTAGACACAGCGAGACTCCGTCTCAAAAAAAAAAAAAAATTACCTATTTTATTTTCTTTCATCTCCCTAAAACCTACCTACCTCAAATCCCAAACTGACCATGAAGCTTTTTCTAAAAATGACAAACTACATAAAACTTTCCTTCTCTTTTGATCACTATGCCACCTCTTGTCTATATTAATCACACAAGCTAGTTTCTAACTGCTTAATATGCATCTGTATTTTCTTTCCAACTGGATAAATCCAGAACACTCCCTTCCCAACCCACCTGCAGCACACACCAAAAAAAAAAAAAAGTACCTTTTGATATATATCATTTTATTCTGAGTGAAAGCCATGCTTGGTATCTGTTATTTCTTCCACAGACTCATAACATCTAGAATAGTAGAAAAGCCTATTTTTTAAGAAAAAAAGTTTTGAAAAGGAAGGTAGATGTCAACCGAACTTAGAAAAACGATGAGGTTCTCAAGGTTTGAACACAAAGTTTGTTCCTAGAAATTATATGATATATGGCTTGAGTTCCTAGATAGCCAACAAAAACATTTGTTCTCTGTAAAACAGTTTTTGATTGTATCTAATCATTATTATTTTAACTACACCTAATGAATAATTATTATTATATCTATTTAATAATGTCTAAACTGTTGTTTTAAACATTTCTTCCATAGGAAAATGAATTTCATACTCCAGTAACATTACCAAACTGCATTTCCCCATCATGGTAGCCTAAGCCAGGAAGTGGAGAAAAGAGAAGGATGTCATTAAGTGGAAAAGAATCAGGTAATTTACTCATTCTCTACATTTTCCCAGAAAGATTGTCAATATTTCTTCAGCAAACATTATTACGCACCTGCTAAGCGCCAGCTTCTCTTCTGCTTTCTACAGATAAAAAGATAATTTAGACATGATTCTTGCCCTCAAGGACATGCATAAAAAGGTACTCTCTTCTCACTGGAAAATGTGTTCCCACTTTCACTTAAACCTAGGAAAGTTAAAACCACCCCCAGGAGGTTTCTTTATATTGGCTGCAGTCTTTTCTCATGAATATTTTCTTTCCAGTAATGCTAGTCACAAAGGAGACAGTGTGTATTTCTTGATCAATTGAATAGATTGCAGATAAATCAAGATTACTCAGTTATTATTAGTTTAATTGAAAAACTACATCAGGTTATAAGCTAAATAAAAATACAAACAAACAGCAGATTTCTCTTCTTTGACAATCTAAGGAACACTCATGACCCAGTAAAAAGTTATCTTGATTTCCCCTCTTGACATAATTATCATCCTTAAGGTGTTCCTATCAAGGTTCCTATCTCAAACCATCTTCAAGATATTCCTATTTCAATATTTAACCCAGGTCTTCCTGGGAGTCAGAGCTTCTTCCTCTTGAACTTTTTAGGTAATTCCCAGCAAATTACCCATTCTATTCCATTAGCTAACTGGGCACGGCAACATACAGAAAAATGAAGCAATCAGGAAAAGAGCAGATCTACCCAATGGGTCTGGAAACCTGGCTGGCAGTGGAGGCTCAGCCAGCAAGCCAAGACACATTGTTCAAGATAGTTAAGACAGCTCTACCTATAATTCAGAGAGCCAGGCATCTATGGTGTAGGAGTGAGACAATGTAGAAGGAGAGAAGCAAGGCAGGTGATTGCTGGAGGTTGTCAATATGGGGGTCAACTGCTAGTAACAAATGGGCAGTTAGATCAGTTAAATAGAAACTATCCATTTGTTTTTTATCATAAAGAGTTGCATACATGGATGGGATTCTTTATAATACTGGATAAGGGCAGTAATAAAAATGACAAATTCCATCTGAGCAACTTGCAGTTTAGATACTACATACACACACACACACACACACACACACACACACTTCTTTCTCAAATTGTAACTATTATAAGAGAAATAAATCTCTTTTCTCCAAAAATATAACTAGGCATGTGATAATAACATGAACTTAGCGTTTGATGTGTGAGGAGCTTTGTTTTGTTTTGTTTTGAGTATTTCTGTGTTTCCTAGATTTAATTCCCTAGAGAGCACTTTTCCCCTATCATGCCATTACAGACTTCGAGCTTTTTTCTCTGCTTTACTGGAGAAATAGAACATAAGAATTCCATTCGTGGATCAACCACTAATTGGATTATAACCATTTTCCTGCATTTCAGTGTCTTAATTTCTAAAATAAGAAAGTTACCCTATAGTTAAGACTTCTGAGGTTGTAATCCTGGTACACACTCAGCCATTCTGTCCTCATGTAATACAAAATAGAGATGTTATCCTATGCTACACTGGTGGCAACATGGTATTCCTTGGATCCCTATTTATCAAGTTCCTAAGGCCAAACAATACGTAGTTTTGCAAATACAGGAGAGACCATTTAATTTTTCTCAAGTGTAATCCAACTTAAACGGCTGAATGTGGACAAATGGAGTAGTGCTTGTGATTCCACATGGACGCACATGCTTTTCCTGATACTGGAAGCTATTTTATGATATAGTGAATGTCAGCTGGAGCTTCTAAAGCTCACTCCAAAATTGGATTTCTCTAGAAAAACTCTGTTTTCCTGGGTAGAAGAATGTTTCATCTAAAAGCTTGATAGCAGATATTTTCAGAAAAGATTTATCTACAAGCACTTGAGTGAGTATTCTAACTCAGCCTAGGAGCCCTATCCTCTCAGGGGGAAAACACTACAGGGTGACTGTCTCTTTGAAGAATAAATTTAAAAAATACAACTCATTTAATTGTAAAAGAGTACTTTCCTTCTCTCTAAAGTGATTTTTAAATCTTTCACTGGTATCACTGACTTGGAATAACAGAAGTAGCTGCTTTTGGGCAATACCTCATAGTCAATGTTACAGCCTTACTCATTGCTAAGTGAAGATTTGAGGACCATATAATCATTCCTGAGACTCTGTTTCCAGAATCCCTACACTAACAGTACCAGACTCAGAAGTTTAAGGGTTTACACTCTCAGCATGGAATCCCCCTGTAATAACAGTTAAAAGGGTGAAGGTGGGAATGAAGAACACTCGGCACTGGAAAAGGACTCAGAGGCAAGACAGTATCCACTGCCTCACATTCTGTATTTTTAACCCATGCCCTTCCTTGACTCTCCACACAGTTCGTGCCCCAGGTCTGGGACAAGACCATCTAACAACAGCTTTTCTATATTAGAAACCAATTCAAAAATTAGATCAACAAAAGAAGACATGAATCCAAAACATTCTATATCTCTTTCTCCTTCAAAAAACAAACAGGCTTATGATTTAAGTTGCATATATTTTTCAAACAGTGTGTGCAGCCTTAGAGTGGTACAGTAAGCAGAACTGTTAATCAGAGTCAAAATAATGCTTTGATTCATTTGTGATAGCATTAGCATTCCTGTCAAGGATTTTGGGGATGTTTGAGTTTGAGAAGTTCTTTATGTCTAAAGTACTCAATTGGGCTCATCGATTAAGGTATAACTTGACCACACAGTAATTACATCTAATTATGATTACCTCAAACACACTATGATTAACTTGTGTGAATACAAATGTCTTGTTTTAGAAAGGAAAAGGACGGAAAGAAAGAAGAAAAGCACACATAGAGTTTCCTGCAGGTTTTGCATACCCTTGCATTTGATATTAAGAATTTCTCTATTTTATTCATCATGTGTTCTCCATTTACTAAATAATCGGAGAAGGGGTGTTCAGATGGGATTTCTCAATTCTTGTTTAATGAGAAGCTTCTCCTAGCTACCTCCTGCTGAACCCTACAGTTACATCTGTCCCATCCTGATAACAAAAGAACAAAAGAACAAACCACTGGTCTACTTAAGGTTTCATCAGTGATAACACTAAGTCATCAAGTCAAACAAGAATACCAAAAAAATAGAAATGGGGTGGGAGGGAGGGAGATGAAATAATATCTTTATTTCAATTATACTTCCATGATTGAGTAAACCTCATTTTAAGTGCCTCTATCCCTTAGGAAGAAGTTTAGAGTCAAATCATCCCAGCTTACTAATAAGCAAGAAGTCAGCCCATCTGCCCATTATCCTGCAACAGTCCCCAAGGCATCCTCTCTGTCCTTAAATAAATAGATCCAAGGCAAGATGAATGAATGGTTCAGGGAAAGATAAATATCTCCAGAAAAATGCAATAAAGAGAAATTTTGAGCCAATTAATAAATTATTATAAAAGTAATTTTTTTCTAATGCATCTTAATAGGAGTTTCACAGATACTAATGTTGTATAGCTCTTCCCTCTGTTTGTTTTAAATTAAAATTTGTAATGCATTTTAAAGAGTTTTTGGCAAACTTCAAATTAGAGTCACAAAGCTGGCAGACAATTCCAGTCAGCTGGAAGTATTTTTCAAGCAAGCAAATATCTTAAATCTTAAAGAAAAATGACCATTCATTATCTTAGTGAAGCTTTCCAGGATGGTAATTTTCCTATTCTCTTTGTCTCTCATAATGTCTATCACACTGATAGTCCACCAAAAAGTCCTTTTGCTTTCACCAAGCCCATTTTTCTTCCATCTCAATATAAAGCGGAAATGATCAACATCCCCCTCACTTAAAAATCTTTTCCCATTCTTAAAAGTGTCTATACAAGTCAGTTTTCAGCTCATCTTTTGAAATGTTTTAAACCTGTACTCATCTATGGTTTTCTTTCCCTTTCTTTCCTATTATTTGTATTATTTTTTAGCATTCTTTAGTTTTACCTTTTAGTTCTTAAAGTACCTTGGCCATTCCCAACATAGAAATAATATAAGCCACACTCATCATGATGCAGATTTTTTTTTAAACAATGGCAGTGAATTACTGACCCATATTCAGCTTGTAACAGACTATTTCTTGCTCTTTTCCTTCATTTCTCACACTGAGTCCAATCCCGTATTTACATTACAAAAGGCATCGTACTTTTCTGTATAGGATTTTTATTCTCTGCGTTTAAAACTACTTTACTTTTATTTCTATCTTTTGATATCTTGCCTAATTTGAGCATCAAGGACAAATCTGACAGACATATTCTGGACTCCTAATCATGTAGTCCCAAACCAGTCCTGTTGTTTGAAATCTCATCAGTATGGAATTGAGCTGTGGAAAATTATGTAGGTTCTTGTGTCAAACATTCTCCTTATTAAACCGTTCATCCAGGTTAGAGATGACCACCTTGTTTAAGAAGATATCAAGTGAGTCACACACAAGATGTTTCATTCTCTAAATGGTTGAGCCTTCCCTAATATATTATTTGATTTTTTTACTGTTATATAAACAATTGACTCTTTTCTGATTTTGTGTTAGTTCTACAGATGAAACACATGCTTCATTTTCAATATTACCTTTCTATACACTATTGTTTTGTTGCCCTTTCATGGTATTTATAATTCACATAGTACACAAGATTTTTAATTTACATTTTTGTTTTAGATAATAAATATAATTATTAACTTTTCATGTGGAAAACTATCTTATTAGCAAGTAAATTAAAAAGTAAAGCAGATGATACATTTCAATGTCAAATAGAACAATGAGAACCATGTAAAATTGCATGGATGTTAATCAAATGACCAGGTATTGATGTTTTATTGTTTCTCTCACAGAATTTAAGAAAAGGTCAACAGACATCCCCATAACTGTACCTCTTTAATCTGCCAGGGCATTTTGAGAGTGGTGTTTTTGGCCGTCAAGATAAGTCAGTCATTCTGAGGCATGGATGGACAAAGAGCAAGCACTGGTAAGAACGAGAAGAGGTGAACAGGTGGGGGCTCTGTCTGTGGGTATAAACTCTGAGCAGTTCACTTCAACTCATTGGACCTTGGTGGGCCTCATATCCACTACTTACTGTCGTTTCTTAAGCCCTCAAGGTTCACTATTTTAAAGAACTCCTGCCACATTCATTTATAGCTATCTTTTAAAAATACCCAAATCTGGCTAGGCAGTGGCTCATGCCTGTAATCCCAGCACTTTGGGAGGATGAGGTGGGAGGATTGCTTTAGACCAGTATGGGCAACACAGCAAGATCTCATCTCTACAAAAAATAAATAAATAAATAAAAATTAGCTAGGTGAAGTGGTATGTGCCTATAGTTCCAGCTACTCAGGAGGCTGAGGCAACAGAATTGCTAGAGCCCAGGAGTTAGAGGAGGTAGTGAGTTGTAATCATGCCACTGACTCCAGCCTGGATGACAGAGTGCCCCGTTTCCAAAAAAAAAAAAAAAAAAAAAAAAATACTCCTATCATGAGTCCTTCCTTTAGAATAATTTTGCTTTTTTAAATATTATTTTTCTAAGAATTAATAACAACTCATATATAATCCACACTTATGTCATATGTTTAAAGTGCCTGGAGTTTTTTCAGTTACTCTAAATCCAGCTTTTTATTTTAATCTTCTAAATCCACTCCATTGCGTTGACACCAGATATGATCAGGTCTTTAGAAGCTGAGTTACACGAACAGAACATGTAGCCACATGTTATTCCAAGATATTAGCTTATGTTAATATACAATGATTGAGTTGACTGAGTACTTCAATCCCCTACTTGAGGAGACTGTGTATATTGGGTTCACATACAGCAATATATAATGGAAGTAGATGGTCTTTGGGGTATCTTTCCTGCAACCTGGGAGTTAGTGAATCATTTTTCCTCGTTGTAGAAACAATACACATTTTTCTTTGTCTCAAATAAAATCATTCTTCTTGTTTATTTTAGGTTTATCATCCCAAAACCTGCTTCAAAGCAAACATGTTAGCTTGGTAGGACAAGGTCAATTTATAAATTAAGCCCCTAAACAAAATAAAGGACCTCTTTTACTTGAGTTGTTGCAAAATAAATCTCCAGCCTTCCTTCATACCTCCAAACATAATTGGCTTTTCCTCCTTTGTTCCACTGTGTCCTTAGAACATGTCTCTATTGTAGTGCTTATATACCATCCTGCAATTATTTAGTGTGTCAGCTTCCTGACTACATAGTAAGCATCATGAAACAGTCACCTTTGCGTTTTATAATTTCCAGTGCCTAGCACAGTGCCTGGCACAAAATAGGTGCTTAATATGTATGTTTGTTGCATGAACGAGAGATAACAAATGTTCTCTGCATTTTTCTAACTTGCTGTGTTCTGACTGACCTCTGCACAGTCTCACCTGTTTTCCCCTCTGTTCAGAACCACATCTGTTTGGCTACCTTCTACACCTCCGCCAGGTTTCATTCCAAAGGTCATTACCTCTGAGAAGCCTCTGTCCCACTGGTTCAGGTGCTTGGCTACTCTGTGCTTTCATAGTATTTTATATTCCCCCATCATGGCACTTGCTGCACTCTATTGCAGTTGCTTAATTGCTCACATCCCCTACTAGATACAAGTAAATGTGCAAATTGTTTACCTTTGCCACTAAGGCAAAATCCACAGTGTGTGTTAAATAAATGTCTGTTTGATGGATTATCATAGTCACCTATTTTAATAGCTTTACCAGAGTAGAAGAACATTTGAAATAAATAAATGGTGAAGTCAGGGGATCCACATTTTACACCATCTTATTTTGCTATCTTTAACGTAAACAAAATTATGTCACTATGTTACATAACTTGATAGTGTACTGTAAACAAAAAAATCAATCATTTCATCCAAAATCACCATTTCTAAATAAAGCCACTAGTCTCCTTCCTCTATATGAGCTTTGTTTTTGAGAAAATTTCAACAAATAGATTGATTTCTATTTATTTTCTATTTATTTATATTTATTTATATACCTCCCAATGAGGAGTTACGTTTAATTTTCTGCAAACAATAGGCCAGCAGGGCCTATTGTTATTTTATTTAAATATTTACATTTGTGAACATGGAAGTGTGCCATAACATTCAATAGGGATAAAAGGAAATGGCTGTAAGATACCTGGGGACATGAGCTCTTCCTTAGCTCATGGCAACCTAATATAATGCTGCAGTCTCCAGGGCAGAAGCATATGGTTCCACTCCAGTAATGGTGGCCCCAGGAAGAAGATAGACAATGAGCTCAGTAGAAGAGTTGCAGGTAAACAGGCAGAGATCAGTTCTGAACAATCAGCAAAAATAATCACAGAACACTCTTGGCTCAGACTGACGCCACAGTAACTTTATTGAAGCATAACCTGCCTTTATGGATTCATTCCAGGGATCTGGAGATACTTACAGACTAGAGTGATTTTCATACACAGGAGAGATAGTGTATATTCTGTAACCTGTGAGTTAGCGATGGTACTGAACTTCTGAATATACACAAATAATGAGTCATAACTTTATTAATCATCCCACCCAAAAAAATATCAAAATAGTTTGTTTCTTCACACACCATAGAGGGATTTGCATATGCAAGATAGGCCAAGTCAAAAGGAGATAATCACTTCCTTTCCAAGATACCAAGGACAATGAAGAGGATGTATCACCATCCAGCTTCAAGTATGCACAGGTGTTCCCCATATCCAGCACACCATCTTCACTGAAACAGATGGATTCCTCCACTCTCATCCCAGCCCTTCTTTCTTTGTGTCCAACCTCCTGGAAAAGCAGCATAACTCTGGGAGATCCAGAGTTCCTCTCACCTCTAATGAGTTCCTCTAATGAGTTCCTCTAATGAGGAACCTCCCAGTTCCTCACCTCTAATCCCTTTAACCTTCTCCAGTCTGGCTTCCATCCCAATTACTGAAAAAAGCCACCATTTCCAAGGTTTCCAATAACCTCCTCTCAGCCAAATCAAATCGCTTCTTCCCTATACTGATTTGTTTTTCTAAGACCACCAGAGCGGACACAAAAGAACCAGCGAGTAGGCAAGTGTAGGAGCAAAACTGCAAGTTTATTTTGGTCACCTAAGGTGTGGGGAAGAGGTCTGTCGGCCTCTGGCAAAGAAGGCCGACAGAGCCCCCCGGTGGGGCTCTCGGACGGAGTTCCCGCAGTCCTGACATCCCGACAGGAGTGGAGGACTGAGGAAGGCCGCAGCGTGGCGTGTCTCCGGAGCGGCTTTTCTAGGAGTGGGAGGGCAATAGGCGGGGCAGGGGCGTGTCAGGGGGCGTTCCACAGGTGCGACCAGGTAAATCTTGGTCTCTTCGGATTGACGTCACCTGGCGCATGCCCAGTTGGTCTGCACCTTCCCAGGCACCAGCTGCATTTTCGCGCGCGCGGGAAAAGTTGGTTAAGAAGAACCCGGAAGTGCACCATCTTGCCTCCGTTCATCCAAACATATACTAATCATTTTTTATTTTTTTCCTTCAAAAGGCCAGTCAGCAGAGTTGAGTATTATGAATAACTCCCTTCTTGATTATTCATCGTCCTGTACTCCCAGACATGATCCCATTCTCTCCAGCTACTTCAATCTATTCTCTTTGCATGCTATTAAATCTTTTCTATGTTGCACAGTTCAGCATTTGAGTCTTTTCTTACAAATAGTTGTCCTCAGAATTACCAATGCTCTCTGTCCACTGAAAATACCTCTGTAGGTCAAATTTTCCTACAAAACTTCAATCCAATGAAAGTTTTGATGTGATAAAAAATATCTGATGATCAGTTGTTGATCTCCAGTTAAAATGCTTTGTTGATATAGTTGAAGAGAAAAGAGTAGACACAGTTTCTGTTATCAAGAAATTTAAAATCATAGTTCTCTGGCACAGAAAGGATCTTCAGGATATATATCACAGCAATCTGTGGGCCGGATATGGCTTCGTTGTGTTTAGTTCAGTCCACATGGTTGGGGTTTGGGTTTTGCTAGAATTCACATTTAGAAGTCAGGAGATCTCATACAGAAATCTTACTTCTTCTGAAAACTCAAACCTGTCAGTATTGTGCTCCCATTCCGACATGACAACAACAGATAGAGCTAAGTTGCAGTGGTCTCCTTTAAACAGCACATTTGCTTTCCACATATTGAGTCCCAAGTGTCCGTGGCCACATATTATGGCACTTGTGTTGTTTCCTTATAGTAAAGAGGGAAAATAAATGTACCATATACCCTTTGTCTATCGAGTGCCAAAGTGCAAAATGACCAAGAAACCAAGCAATTCTTGGGCCCACCCAGTTTCATTTATTTACTTAACCTAGATAAGTAAATAATTTTACTTTTTTTTTTTTTTTTTTTTTGAGACGGAGTCTCGCTCTGTCGCCCAGGCTGGAGTGCAGTGGCCGGATCTCAGCTCACTGCAAGCTCCGCCTCCCAGGTTTACGCCATTCTCCTGCCTCAGCCTCCCGAGTAGCTGGGACTACAGGCGCCCGCCACCTCGCCCGGCTAGTTTTTTGTATTTTTTAGTAGAGACGGGGTTTCACCATGTTAGCAGGATGGTCTCGATCTGCTGACCTCTTGATCCGCCCGTCTCGGCCTCCCAAAGTGCTGGGATTACAGGCTTGAGCCACCATGCCCGGCCTACATTTTTTAAACTAGAAAATTAAAATGCCCATGAAAGTGAAGTAATCTATGTAAGTTCACCTTTATATCATTGCCTACTTCTTAAAGTGACATAGCTATCAGGTATACCAACCATTCCTCCACATTAGTTATACTACCCATACCTCTACTTCTCTCAAAAGCTGCTTTTTCACAAAACAATTTCTGATCTCAGGGTGAGACCCCCTTCCCCTCCACCCTCAGATCTCCTTAGCAATTTAAATTTATAAATTTCACAGAGAAAAAGAGAGAGGTACTCATTAGCCATTCACAAGAAGCCAAGAAACATAATGTACAAAGCTAATTACAACTGCATATGGAGAGAGTTGCATTCATTTTGAAGGAATGAAGGCATGATCGAAGAGAAGCCTTAGAAAGTGTCACACAGATTAATTTTTAGCAAGGTTTTGAATAGAAGAAACATTATGTGCCAGGAATTTGGAGTTTATCCATAAGGCACAAAGAGAAATGTACATTTGTTTGGACAAAGTAAAGAATACTAGTGAAGATGGGCCTACCAGGAAATAAGTGTGTGTGGAGGGAGTAACAGAAAAGAAATGGAATATGGGGACACTCAGGCAGATTCCCCAAATCCACATATACAATCTTTCTTCCTCTGTCACAATTTTTACATCACAGTGTATGCATTGTGTGGGGTGAGGGGCATCATTTGTGAAGGTAGCCACCTTGTACATGTTACCTTGTTAAGAACAAAAGCAGCAACATGTTTAGAGTGATGTCTATAGATAGATCATTGCTGTTTAAGGAAAATTCAGGCAAGGAGGCAAAAAAGATCAATATGACCAACTAGAAGACTATTAAGGAGAACTTTGTATATGAATTATGGATGTAAGAATTAGAAAAAAAAGATGATCATGTTCAGAACTTTAGCTTTTTTACAATTATAGTAGAAAAGAAAACTCTAAGAGTAATGAATCAATGGTATCCTACAAAAAGAGAGGTACCAAAAATACCATGAAATATTATATTTAAAAATTCACACAAATAGGTAGTTATAATATGTAAAGATAGACTTCTTTTTATTTATCTAAAAGAAAACATGTGATGGAAAAGATAAATATTTAAATAACACATTTTTTCCTACTTTTCACCACTATCACAGGGCCTGAAATTTTGTGACTAACAAATGCGTAGAACCAATAACCTAAATTGTGCTATCTTCTAGCTAGCCTCAAACAATAATTCATATATGGCATTCCTTGTATGCTCTTTATAAGTGGGAAGTAGAAGTGTATTTAAATTTGCATAATGCCATTGGAGTCTTTAAGGAACGAGTTATACAGTCCTTACAAAGACACAAGGGAACGATTTGTCCTTAAGTACTTTGCAATTATCCTGCTGGCCACAGGCCATGTGACTCTTGCTTGGTTACAAAACTTCTGGTAGGTACAGTTTGTTATAAGGAGTATTCCCTTGAGAGTCTTGGATTTAAAAAAAAAAAAAAATAGTGTTTCATGTGTTTATTTTTGTAGATCAAGGAAAATTTTTTTTAATTATTATACTTTAACTTCTAGGGAACGTGTGCACAGTGTGCAGGTTTGTTACATATGTATACATGTGCCATGTTGGTGTGCTGCACCCATTAACTCGTCATTTACATTAGGTATATCTCCTAATGCTATCCCTACTCCGTATCCCCACCCCATGACAGGCCCCACTGTATGATGTTTCCCTTCCTGTGTCCAGTTGCTCTCATTGTTCAGTTCCCACCTATGAGTGAGAACATGTGGCATTTGGATTTTTGTCCTTGCAATAGTTTGCTTAGAATGATGGTTTCCAGCTTCATCCATGTCCCTACAAAGGACATGAACTCATTCTTTTTTATGGCTGTATAGTATTCCATGGTGTATATGTGCCACATTTTCTTAACCCAGTCTATCATTGATGGACATTTGGGTTGGTTCCAAGTCTTTGCTATTGTGAATAGTGCCACAATAAATGTACGTGTGCATGTCTTTATAGCAGCATGACTTATAATCCTTTGGGCATATACCCAGTAATGGGATGGCTGGGTCAAATGGTATTTCTAGTTCTAGATCAGATCAAGGAAAATTTTTGTATCCTTTAAAAATTTTTGTCTCTCTCAGTCAAATTGACAAACTAAGTAACTAGAGAGAGAAAAATTTTAATGAAGAAAAAGAAATCTAATATCCTAAAGTTCAATAACATGCTATCTTACCTGTGTCTATCTCAGAGAGTGTCTAGTATACTAGTAATCTTTAAGAGCAAAATATTAACATATTCTATTCCTTATTAAACCCTGCCTCTGTGATGGAGGAGCATACTCCTTTGATAAATATATAATTTCATGCTGTTAACAAATTAAGGAATTTATATATATTCTTTTTTGTTTTTTGTTCTCTTTCTTGGTCTCTTTAAGCCTAATATGAGCATATGTACTGTGCTAATGAACTAGAATATGTGTAACATTACTATAATGGAAAGTTTAAATTGAAGTCTATCTTTCACACAAAACAAATTTTGTAAGCCCTAGGAAGAAAGGGACTTTATCTATTTCCTTCACTGTCGCCTTTCAAAATTATCTTCTCGTAGTGTAGAGGGGTCCCCAATAAGAATGTGTTCTTCGATGTGTTGCCTCCATCCGTGCATGTCTTCTACAGAAGGAGTTTTAAATAGATATGATTAAATCAAAAAAACTTTCTTCTCGTGAAGAAAATTCATTGATTATCTCTCAATTATTTATGAAGCATCCACTAAGTGTCAGGAACTGATTTAGGTGCTGTAGATGTTGCAATGAACAAAACAAAGACCCCGCTGTCATAGAGCGTATGGTGTAGTGCATTAACATGAAGACAGAAAGCAACAATTAAATAAATGAAGATGAAATGTTGCCGGTGGAGATACAGGCAACATATGATAAGCAGATAGTGATAGCAGAGGTGGTGCTATCTTAGATGTCATGGTCAGACACAATGCCTCTGAGAAATGATATTTGTTCAGGGACCTGAAAGGAATCAGAGAGTCAGCCACAAGCATATCTATATAGAGCATTCCAGGCAGAGCAGACCTCTCTGCACCAAAGACCTAAGGGTAGAGCATGCATGATGGGCATGAGAAAGATGGAGGAGGCCAAGGGAATGGACTAGGGTGGGAGGTGGAGACAGATGGGGCTGAGGTAGCTGGGGCTGCTCATGCAGGGACAGAATCTGATTGGGTTAGATCATTGGTGGGGAGTTTGTGAAATGAAATGAGGGCTTAATATCTAAGTACAGAAAAAATAATGTGAAATGTAAGATGTGATCTGATTTCACTATAATCTTTAGCCTATAATGATGAACTGGCTCACTTCTCTTTTCCCTCTCATTCATACTCAATCTATTTTTAAAATATTTTCTTTTATTTTATTTTAAGTTCCAGGATACATGTGCAGGACATGTAGATTTGGTACGTATGTAAACATGTGCGCTGGTAGTTGGCTGCACCTATCAACCCATCACCTAGGTATTAGGTCCCACATGTATTAGCTATTTATCCTCATCATACTCAACCTATTTTTGACTATTAGACACTCCAGAGGTATGTATGTGCAATTTTTTTAAAAAAATCAATCCAAACATTTAATACTTTGATAAAACCTCAATAATAGAGACATCTCCCCTTTTGCTGTAACTTCATTGTATTGATTGTGCTAACCTCTTGAAATTCAACAGCATTGCTCCCATCAGGATGATAAAACACAATGATGGGAATTTGGCTAATTTTTCAAGTCTCATCAGCACATCACCCAGTCAATGAAAAGTGATATGAAGTCTCTGCTAAAAATAGTCCATGATTCTTATGGCACCAAATCTGCTGGCTTAAATTCTTCAAGGTAAGTGAATTAGAATGTCAGCAAGATTAATAGAATAGGTAGCAATTACATTTTTGCTTTCTAAATTTCCCTATTATGGTAAGCTCTAAATGAATGAACTATACCCTAAAATTCCATGTACACTCAGTGCCTAGTGACAGGCAATGATCAAGTGCTTACAGGATGTGACTAAGATGCTAGACTCACCAAGAATGAGGCATTGGATAAATCTCTTAACTATTCTAAGTCACTGTGAAGGGTGAAGGGTTTGAACTAGAGCCCTGTTCAGTTGGAAAATGAGATTATCCTGGAATTGAGTACCAAATATGATATAGATAACTAATGTCCAATTTCAGGAAGGGAAACTAGAATTGATTTTAATAGAAACAGTTTGCAATCTGGTAAAGGATGCATTTCATAAAAGATGGGAATAGTGTTGCTGAATTTGCTAAGAAATACTAGTCTCTACACTTATTTGTATTATCAAATATATATGTCCAGCAACACTCATTGGACAAATTGATAATTTGCCCAATTTTCCTTCACAGGTAGGTTCTCTCTCTCTCTCCCTCTCTCTCTCTCTCTCTCTCTCTCTCTCTCTCTCTCTCTGTGTGTGTGTGTGTGTGTTTGTGTGTGTGTGTGTGTGTGTGTGTGTGTAGAAGCAAACTTGCTAGACCCCTAATCACCAAAGAATCCCCACATTTTTACGTCAAGGTTTACATATTAATATAAAATTACCCAAATGGAGGAAACATTTAAACCTTTGAAGGTTTAAAAAATAGGGAAATGGATGATGAAGAAAGCCATCCTACGACTGCCAGCTTCAAAGTGGAAAGCTCAAGGTAATGCTGTTTAAGCATTACTTTTGTTATTGTTAATATTTTAAAACATAGTTAATTCTTGAAACAATTTCATCTCTGTCTTTTTTCCGTTTAGATTCCAAGCTCCTCAAAAGCTGTACCTCCGATTACTTAATGCATATTTATATGTAACATGAATTAACTAACAAACACATAGAGAAGTACAGAGGTTTTCATAAATACATAATAAAGTATCTCATTCAATGAATCATAAATACTTGCATATATTTCAGAAGGTTATCTCCTTATAAAGACAGTGTCGGGGCTCAAAACACTACACCCCAAAATAAGGCTCTTTGGCATACACATATGTGTGTGCGTATGTATATATACGCACACACATATACATATACATACATGTATGTATATATATATATATATATGGAAAATTCTTACTTAAAGCCGTACTGTCTTGAAACAAGAGTGGAAAGTGAGAGACTACAATAGATCCATCACTGGAATAAGTGGTCAGTCATTTTGGCAAACTTGGTCTCAGCTTGATCCTTAGAGACCCATGAAGCTGTTAAAAACAACTCACACTAACGACCTAGCTGAATAATGGGAGTATGCAAGGGAGAACAAACGTTATGCTCCAAGAGTATAGGGCACTCTGAATTCTCTGTGTATAAAAGCTTCTTTTCATTGGAATTCAAGAGAAAGAAAAAAAACCCTTCCCTCTCCGTGCTTTTGAAGGGTTTACATCACTGCTTCTCACATTCCAGTAATTTAGCAGAAACAGCTGTTCTGCTGTCCCAGGCAAGAAGCCATGAACTGCATTCCAAAGAATATGCTCCATGCTGTTATTATTTATTAATTAATGCTATAGCTCCTGCCTCATAACAAATGAATATTTGTGAAAAATTCTAAAAAGAAAGAAAGATCATTTATTTTCCCTGTTTCCTGAACACAAAGCGATACCCTGATTTTATATCCTTATCCTCTAAATGGATTGTGACATTATTCTATTTTTCAAATACATTCATTAAGCTCTTTTCTTATTTTGGTAGATTTTGATCAGAAAAAAATTATCATTAAGACTGCCTCAGGCTAGGCACCATAGCTCACGCCTATAAACCCAACATCTGAGGAGGCAAAGTGGGGAGATAGCTTGAGCACAGGAGTTAGAGATCAGCCCGCACAACACAGTGAGACCCTGTCTCTACAAGAAATAAAAATAAAAAATAAATTAGCTGGGCGCAGTAGCATTTGCCTGTAATCCCAGCTACTAGAAAGGCTGAGGTGGAAAAATGGCTTGAGACCAGGGGTTCAAGCCTGCAGTGAGCTGTGACTGCACCACTATATACTCCAGCCTTGGGCAACAGAGAAAGACCCCATACCAAAAAAAAAAAAAAAAAAAAAAAAAAAAAAGAACAAACAAAAACAAACTGCTTCATAAGTAAGAGAATCTTCTTTGTCAAAAATATTCACATTTAAAAATAGTGAAAATTAGAAATATTTTGCATATAACTTTTTAAAATGATAAGCATTTAACAAAATTTCTACACAGCTGCTATCAATCATGAAAAGTCTAACCAGTTACCCAGGACTTCCAAATCATAGCAAGACCTATGTATCTTTCATATAATAAAAAATATCCAATCTTTGAAGTTTGCCCCTTGTCTATATAGTTGCACTATGTTTATTAGATAATAGGTAATTCCTTCCTAGCTTAAGTTTAAAAAAAAAAAAAACACCAATGTAAACATATTCAGATTATTTAGAAATACATACACTATTTTTCTGGATCTTTATAAAAATTAATTTGACTACTTCAGATTTTAAATGAGTGATCTAACTCATCTAGCTAACAGAAAAATGAGAGCTTTTCCCCTAGAACATAATGAAGTTTCAAAACCAGATTCTGGGAAGTACTGAAATTTTGTTGATTACCATTATAATTTTCTCATGTACAGATGGTATTTTTAATTGCTCAAAGTGATTGTTAATCTGTGTTCATAAACCATTTACCTCTTAATTTTTTAAAGATTGAATCCATTCTTTCAAAAATATCTCTAAACTAATACAAACCAAAAAAAAAAAGTTGTATTTACTTATTAGTCAAAAACAAATACAATTTTTTCTGGACTATTTTGTGTGTGTTTTATTATACCTGACTTATTTCTGTCCATATGATCAAAGGCTATCCAAAAGCAAATAACAACATTTAACTGAAAGCATTTTGCTTAGAAGAACTGACTTGTATATGCCTAGGGCAAACTTTAAATACAAAAAAAGTTATGCTCACAATTCTATTTACAAGTGTGGTCAGAAAACACACTCTGTGTTTCTATTTCATCCTATGTGTAGTGACAGAGAATTGGTAAGAACTTTTAATTAAATACTATTGAGAAATATAAAAGATGTTAATGGGATATTTTAAAATGTTAGAAACCCTGGCAGATTATTAACTAGCCTTTTTATACATATAACCTGAACATACCTATATCTTTACATGTAAGTATGTACATACCCCTTTTATTGTGACCTTAAATAAAAGCATTAAAATCTTATCATAAATGCTCAAAAAAGGAAGTTGCATAGTTGTTCTCCTCAAATGGTTAATTTGGGGAGGGATCCAATATTTGAGGAGATTCAGCTTTACCTTAGAATTATGTGTCAAATGAGATAAAAAGCATATGAGATGATCACAGAAGATTATAGAATTAATACAAGAAATTGATATTGTTGCAAGAATCAGCAACCTTTCAGAAGCAGTAAGGCAAGTCTGTTTATTCATATCTCAAGGAATTAAAAGTGAAAGAATGACACCACCTGCAAATCAACTCTTCAAGAAGATCTGAAGGATGTTGTTACATCCCTTGGTGGAAGCATGATCAAAAACAACCAAGAGAAACACCGCCCATGCTCAGGTTTCTGTGCCTCTGCAGGATGATAGGAGGAGAAACCATGCAGGTGCTAGAATTGGTATATTCTTTAGAGTTTTACTTTTGGTTGATCCTGGCTGTACCCTGAAAAGTCATGTCACATACCGTATTTGGCAAAAGTACAAACAGATGCTAATCTTAAGTCTAAACTCTAGATTTCTGAACTAGCAAGCTGTCAAATAGTAAAGAAGATTTAATTTATCTTCCATTTACATAGCTTTTCTCCTAAGAGAGTATGACCAACTCCTATGACATTGATTCTTTCCACAATGGTTCCTTTGAGATTTTGCTACCAAAGTAAAATCATTCATTTTAATTGTAAGCTAGTGTTTTGATTGATGGTCAAAGACTAATATCTCTCAAAATATGGCCCTTACTCCATGATAGACTTAATTTCAAATTTTCTCCAAGTCACAACCACTAGCTTTGTAAAATGACTTCCTGTCAAGTTGCCTGTGTTTTATATCATTAATTTCAGCCAGTTGCCTCAGGCTACAGAACAGTGGTTTGTCAGTTTAAACACACAGACATCAAGACTGACTGACAACTAAAGCTCTTTAAAAATCTAATGCACTAAGCATTTCATCTTGTTATTTTTCAAGGGAAATATAATCAAAAATTGTGATGAATTCCTATTACTTTCACACATGTTACTTTGAACTTTCTTTTTTGTATCTCATTAAGTTCACAAAAGGAGTTCTTCAGCAGTCTTTTGCTCTTACACCCACCACATCCAATTATTCAGAAAATGAATGTTTTCAATATCAGAGGATCAAGTATGATGGGTTATTTGACACTAAAATAAAGGTAAGGAGAAAAAGCTTTTCAGAGCAATTGGTATGAATCCCATTGCATCACATACCATTGGGCTCAGAGTGCCTACTTAATAGAAACCTCCATAAGAATTCCATGCTGCAGCTGAAGTTCTACCTTCACTCACCAAGTTTTTCTAATCCATTTTCAAGGGCACTTAAAACAATTGGCACATTAAAAATCTATACAAAATTCTGCGTGTGAATGATAGATGCAAATCCAAGGTTTGGATGGAACCCAAATAATATGGGTTTCCAAAAGATTTATAGTTGCAGCATACTTCACAAAGGGAGAGTCAGTTGACTAAATTATAGAGTCTGCAGAAAATGTATGATAGTTCTAATTTCTGCAATGTTGGTTTAGCTTTTCCTGTTTATGACAGGCCAAAGTAGAGGCTTCAGTCTTGCAGAACTTCTTCTTTAAAGAAAAAAATATCAAAGACACACATGGAGCACTCTGGGCTTCATCTTTTTATTTTTTTTTTAATTAAAAAAAATTCTGTAGAGCTTATATCATCAACCACAAGGTTCACAAAATAGATAAGTGGCCGAGTCAGAGTTTCTACACACACGAGACATTTCTTGAAAGTGAAACATGTTCTTGGGAAAATTAAGCTATATAATGTACTCAAGGGATATAAAATAATTTTCGTATGTAACTCAACAAAACACAAAGATAAACCCTTGCACAGAAAATACAGCAACATACATAAGAGGTAAAAGATTAGCTACCAAGCTTCTTGAAATACCTTTAAATTAAATTAAGAACTGTTTATTCACTGTAGGTGTTCATAACATTTTTACATGAGTATACCACATTTCTAAGTGTATATTGCATAAAAATGAAGTGAAGGGGATAGTAGATGATAGTGGTAATTCACCTTTGCCTGCTGGAGAAGGGATTCAGGCCAGGGTATGGAGAAGTGACCCCTCAAGCACTCCAAGCTGATGGGAGATAGGGCAGTCAAGGATAAACCATGCTCCTCAGCCTCAGCCTCAGAGGGCAGGGGATAACAGGAGCAGCAAAGGGGCTTCTTCACATCTTCTTGTCCTCAGTAGCTCTCTACAACCTTTCCAGTAGAATGTGTCTCTACAAACCAGAATCAAGCTTCCTTTCTGCACCCCTGCCTTGGATTCATTTCCCTATTGTCTTTTTCATTCCTTTGTGTCTTGAAGGTAGCTCTTTAAAAAACAACAAAACTTATGTTGGGGGAGATGGGTTAACATTCTTGTCACAAGAGGTGAAGGGAGATATTACACAATCAACTTATGCCTTCATCAGCTTTTTAGCCCTATGCAAGGCTAAGGCTGCAGTTCAGTGAAGAATGTGAGACCTAGAGAAGAGCATCCCTGGAGCAGAGAAGAGATGGCAGGAGGGCTCAGAGTGGAAAGGATAGTCGCCAAAAATATGTGATGATTTTGCATTATAGCAAAACTGTCTTGCATCAATATTTGGCACATATGCACAAACTGCCAAGCAGAAACTTGGTGAGTGAAGAACCTATAAAAGTTTGTGCCTCCGGAGTACTGAAAGTGTCCATAAATGATTCTATGGGCCACATATTAGATGAGGTGTATACTTTTCTAAGGCCTTTTCAGTCTCTGCCTATTTTCTCCCAATGACAGGAAACTTGCCCTCTACTAGGAAATTTGAAAAAAACAGGTCAGGCGCAGTGGCTCATGTCTGTAATCCCAACACCAAAGTGGGAGCATGGTTTGAACCCAGGAATCTGATATTGCAGTAAGCTATGAACAAGCCACTGCACTCCAGCCTGAGCACAGAGTGAGACCCTATCTCAAGAAAAAAATTTTTTGGAAAAAAAAAAAAGCCACATGAGAATTTTCTCTGATGAGTCTCTCAAATGGTCTTACATCTTTCTTTCTGAAAAAGTTGGTGTATGTTCTGTCAATATTGTCTTTTAATGACCACATCATTATCTCCTTCATTAATCATTTTCTGGTCTCCCCAAACGTGCTATTTGCTATTCATCAAACCTTGAGCAAAGCCTCTTAAATTTATGCTGAATTTTCTTCAACCCTTCAGAAAATAAATGAACAAAAATTCATGTAAGTAGAAAACATGATGAGACAAAATATACCACAATTGAGAATTCAAAATCTATAAGTTTTTTATACTACTTTTAAATTACCTTGAGAAATGGCACCATATGTAACAATAATCATTAGACCATGAAGTTTGCATGGAAAATGGAACATGCTTCAATGTCATCCTATGACCCATATATTTTTTATTATTCATTAAGTTGAATTAAGGGCAGTAAGCAAAAAGGAAAACTAATGCTAATATTTTGAATGGCCTCATGAACATATTAAGTCATAACACTTAGTTCAACAATTGAAGATTCGGTAGGCAGGGCATAGAGAGTTGCAAGGTAGATGTTCTTAAAGTTTGGACATATGGTCAGGAAAGCAAGACCATTTGAAATGTCCTAATCACACTATTTAAAAATTGTCATACTATTTATTCAGTGTGCTAAGTCTATTCTCATTCTTAATCATAACCTTGAAGATTAAGTATTATTATATCTTCTCACAGATAGGAGAAAATGAAGACTTACGAAAGGTTAGGGATTTGCCCAAAGTTAGCCACTATAATGTGCCAGGGTTATTTCTAACAATATCTTTAAACCTGCTCTGTAAACAATAGATAAAAAGCTATACGATCCACATCTATATAGACAATGTCTCCCAAATCCAAGAGATGAGAGTGTTGGCTCCTATATATTAAGAACACTGGGCCGGGCGCGGTGGCTCAAGCCTGTAATCCCAGCACTTTGGGAGGCCGAGACGGGCGGATCACGAGGTCAGGAGATCAAGACCATCCTGGCTAACACGGTGAAACCCCGTCTCTACTAAAAAATACAAAATTAGCCGGGCATGGTGGCGGGCGCCTGTAGTCCCAGCTACCCGGGAGGCTGAGGCAGGAGAATGGCTTGAACCCAGGAGGCGGGGCTTGCAGTGAGCTGAGATCCGGCCACTGCACTGCAGCCTGGGCGACAGAGCGAGACTCCGTCTCAAAAAAAAAAAAAAAAAAAGAACACTATATGACTGATATAGAACTAAATGCTTTATATGTACTTTCTCACTATCTTTACAATAACTTGGAGAAAGACGGAGTTTGAGAAAGATAGTACACCCCTAGATACGCTGACAAAAAAAAAAAAAAAAAAAAGATTCTGGGCCAGCAAAGCTATGGATGAAATCATAGACCGTGAATACATCCAACAGAAAAGCTTACCCTAAACAAACCAACCAGTATCCTTCAGAACAAAGCACAATGGTTTTAAGAGCTGGCTCTGTAGGTAGATCCGCATTTGAATTTTTACTCTGAGACTTAATAGACATGGTAGTCACGCAACCTTGGGTGAGTTTTTCAACCTCACTCTGCCTCAGTGTCCTAACCTGTAGAACGGGAATAATAATAGAATCCTCCTAGGGTTATCACTAGTCATAGCACCTTCATACGGTTATCATAAAGCTTAAGTGAGTTAATAGTGAAACTCTTAAAACAGTGCCTAGTCCATACTTAATTATCAAAACATGTTGGCTTTTTTATCTTTTAAACTATGAGCAGCTTGATCTTTATTGATTATCCAGCCATCCTAGGGAATCTTCAAAGATTTTCTGTTTTATTTTTCATTTCCATTTTATTTTTCATTTCATTTTGGGGTCTCCATAAAATAACATGCAACAGACAGGGAATGCTACTTATAGTCCGTGCCCGATGCAAACCCATATTCAGCCAACCTAAAACCACTCTCTAGGCTCTAGTGCTCAACCTGTTAAAAATATGTAGTTATTTTAATTCCTTAAATTGAATCAAATTCCACATACAAGATTGGAATGAAACAGTTGCACAACCTTTTTCCCTCACTGAAAAGTTTAGGGCCTAAAACCAGAAAAAAATGCTGATTTTAAGTTCCACTAAGATGGTGATTTATGAAATCCTTAAACTAAATATTTTAAATACTTTTTGGAATAGGACAAAGCAGATATTTAGTAAACACAGAGGCTTTTGACTTTAAGACTAACTCCTGACCATTTCAACGTTTTGAGTGTATGTCTGAGGGGAAAAAAATGTTCGAAACCACAATAGACCAAACATAAAGACAGTTTTAAAACAGTTTAAAAATATAATGTAAAGTTACCTTTAAGAAAAGCCGCTGCCAAGGAAACACATATATGTTTTATGTCTCTTTATTTAGCAACTATAGATATATATAATGTTTGCAACAAAATGTTAAAGGTAGTTAACTCTGGGAGATTTTTAACTATCTGTTTTGTGCTTTCTAAACTGCCTACATTTTAGATAAGTATGAAGTACTATTATAATTAGAAAAATAGAGCTATTTTCATTTTGGAAAAGACATAAATACCAATAATATATATACCAAAAATAATATTATAATTTTTGGAGTCCTCAAGTTTCTGCTGTGCCAGAAATATGAAATGATACTTTTCCTTTTAAAATTATCAATGTATGATAACCTTGAGAATCCTTGAGTCAGATGGAAATGATCTTTGACTAGGTAAGGACTACAGAATCAAAACACCTGGAAAAACAGGCTGCTAAATTACCACCCTGGTTCTGTAGATTACATACTCTGAACTAATCATAAACTAGAGTGCAGTTCATTGGGGCTATCAATTCCTTTCCAAAGTATGGGATTCCTGCCTTATGCTAGCTAGGATCACTTTAAAATACCCTGAGATAAACAATGTCTTTCACTTATGAATTCCAACTGATTGCAGGGAAACTTTAAAGTCCTAGCAACACTGTTGCTATAGCAATGCAACCTGATTAGATATTCTTAGCAACCAGCCACAACTCACGCCCACAGAGCCCCTTCACTTATTCTAAGAAGAATAATGTTGACATTCCAATTTCTAAAATATACAGATCTCAGTGATAGGCATATGGATGAGAGGCCTGTGAGATCCAATGGAATAGCATGCTCATGAACGATGCACCCAGGTCTTGAATATGTCATATATGTATTTAATAAACACATATAAAAGTAGGTTCTGTATGGCTAGAAATTAAAGAAGGATTTCATTTGACTCTTGGAGTACATGTAAATAATGGCAGAATTCTTTAATTGTATATTGTTATAGCTAAAGTTTTACACACTTCTCAAATTGCATATTTTTTCTGCTGAATTAACAAATATAGTGATAAAATTATACATTTGCAACGAACAGCAATGATTTGACATCTTGACTCTAAAGCTTTGATAAAAACTGGTGTCTCACTTGAAACGTTGCAGGCACTAGCCATAGAAAGGGTATGGTTAATTAAGAGGGTATACAGCAGACATGCGGCCTTGATATCACAAATGCTTAAACCAGAGTTGATATAAGAAACTGATTGAGTTTCTTCTCTGAAAGGAAAAATCTATCACATTCTCAACAGGATAAGCTGTGAAGACTAGATTCTGGAGTTATTCCTAGGCAAATTTTAATCAGGAAGGTCAGATGCATGACCAAATCAATGAGGGCACAGAAAAGACAATTACAGCTCAGAAATCTGTCAACATGGCCCATGGTTCTGTAATTAAATAAAGGATGCTTTTCTATAACCCCAGGTCCTGAATCATTCTGTTTTGATAGGGAATAAAAACCAATTACCTTCTCCTCCTTCCTCTGAACGGCTGCATTTTAGTGGTAAATAATCCAATCTCTATATACATGCAGTTTCTGTTATAAATGGAGGATCAAGTGGAAAGGCATTAAAGTGAAAAACAACCAGGGCCAAAGATCATGATGTTATTGTTGTTGCTTTTAAACATGATACAATTTGAGCCTTAGACATGGTATTATGAGAATAATTACCCTCAACTCAGCTACAGAATTAGGAAACCCTTCTGAGAGGATTCTTATTTTTTAAATATAAAATAAAGCTTCTATGTAAGAAATATGCATAAAATTGTTTGCACAACGCTTACCTAACAATTGAATGTGAAGGGTGGCAGACTATGCCACCCCAAAATATGCCACCTTGGCATAAAGAATTATTTTGAGCTAAAGGCATTTAAAAAAACAGAAAGTGCAAGAAGGATCCTCTGACCTCCCCATTTTTGTTCCTAAAAGCAGGAGATAAAATACCTATATGTAAGATGTCGTCTCTATACCGGAAGGAAATTGACATCCTTGTCACCAGAGACAGGGAGTCAAGACCCAGAAAAATCTGGACAAACCAACCTTGTTAAACTATCCCTTATCTTTTAGTTACTTTTTCACAATTTACTACTCTAGGCCAAGTTCTTTTGTCTTGTCACATTTTCAAAATCCACTACTCTCTGTCCAATTCTGTATATAAGCATTCAACTCTAACTGCTTCTTTGGGTCTTCATTTCTTTAGGAGAGCTCCCATGTCACATAAAAGTCACATTAAATAAATTTGTATGCTTTTCCCCTGTTAATCTGCCTTAAGTCAGTTTAATTCTCAGGCCCAAAAAACTCTAAGAGGGCAGAGATAAAATTTCACCTCCCCTACAAATATATCCTAAAAAAATGATCACTAATGTCCACAAATATATGGCTAGAAGAACATTTATCCCAGCTTAAACATTTTATCTCACCTGAATAACCTAAATGAAAGCAATATAGATGTATAAAAATGTGACATTAGCTAAATTGATTATGCTGTTTTGTATTATGAAATACAGCTCCACCATTCCCTTACTATGATCTTGAAATCCAAAACATGCAGAAAATCAAAAGTTTATATGTAACTTATTTGCCAGCAAAACTTTTTCTGACCAGGACTCATTTGACACCAAAACCTAAGCTGAAGTGAGAGGCTAGTCATCGTCATTTTCTCACACAGTGTGATTTTTCTTGTTTCACTAGAAGTATATTAATGTGTTTGATTACAGATTGCTGCCCTGCTACCCCAGACACTGCTGAAAATGTTACCTAATGTATGTATTTAACTATATTATGTTTCAAAGGTTCAAAAAATTCTAAGCTATCTATTACCACAGAGTTTTATATGAAGAATTGTGACATTTATATCTAGTAGGAAAAAAGACAGGTTAAAAACTGTGTACACCTGGCATTCTCTACCTAAAATACTCTGTTTGGGTATGGATTTATAAATCTCCTGAATTGGTTCGCATCTACCATGTCTAAAGAGGGCTCCTCCTTAGGCTCTCCATCACACCAGGCTGTTCATTTCCTTGCTAGCACTTGTCACAACTATTGATGGTCTCATTTGTTTCTTTATTTGCATATCTAATGACTGTTTTCCCCAACTAGGATAAGAGGGCAGGGTCCTTAACTGTCTTGTTCACGTCAGTGTTCCCAGCATCTAGTGCAATGTCAGGTACATAGTCTACACTCAGTATATATTTGTTGAATAAATAAATGGATGAATAAGTAAAAAAAATGAGGTTTTTAAAACATTTACACGTTAAAATATTTTTAATCCAATATTACATTTTGATAGGACTAGAGGTAACTCTTTTTTCATTTGGGCTTGTCTCTATGTTTGAAATGTTCTATCAGGGAAATATATTGGTTCTGTAGTAGAGAGAACAATTTTTAAGTGGATAGTGATTAAATTGATTGACATTACACCAAATATTGCTCTCAGGGTACTTATATTTACAAAATTATACAATCTTACTGATATCAAGAATTTCCTCAAATAAGAATCACACAATACAGTTCCTTCAAAAAGAGAAACCAGGCAAAATAAAAGCAAAAGGTAAAAGCCCCAGAAGTGGTTTCACATTTTCTTCCATTTTTTCACCCTTTGCCATGTAAGGATTATTCTCTTACTTGTTAACTTCTACCTAATTCCCAAACTAAAGTACTGGCATATTATACCACAAGCACGTGTGTGTGTGTGTGTGTGTGTGTGTGTGTGTGTGTGTGTGTGTGTGTGTGTGTGTGTACTCTCTCAATAATGGGCCTTAGGAAACACAGACTCTAAAACCTTTGGGTTCATTAATGAAGATATGGTGAGAATTAAAAGCACATCCCTACTCCATAAAGAGAAAACATTTTAAAAATATACAGTTAAATATTTCCAAATTTGATTTCCCACAGCACTGAGTTACTCTGCATTACTTTACAGAAGACACATACAGTCAAATGTTAAGAAATGCAAATCCTTTCCCAAGCCACTTATCATCAGGAGTGGTCTAACACTGAGCCAGAGAATATGCCCTGTGGGTCCTCTGACCCAACTGAAGTCTCCAGAATCATGGGATGTTCACGATCGGGAAATAGAGGATAAACATGTTTTTAAAAGGCAGGTTAGTTACTTTATGAAAAACTTTCTCAATATATTTTTCTTCGATCTCCAGACATATTTCAGGGCTCTAAATTTCCTGGTGTTTGCAGGTTTTTTGCATACTCTATTTTGTACTTAGTGTATTTGTTTCAGATTAACAATTGGACCCATTGCCATAAATATAAAAGTATTTCAACTAAAAAGGTATGGAGAATGAGAAAATACATAGTGAACACACAAAATTTTAAAATAGTGAATATATATTTAAAACAGTTTTTGAAACTTTTAGGCACTCTGTGGTTTTCAGAATATATTTAAACTAAAGAATAGCATGGATTTGCCATCATTTTGAGGAATCTACTTAATACCACATCCATCTCACTTAGTTCTTGCTCTGATTTCAATAGCATTCTGAAACAAACAGCTCAAAAAACAAAAACCTAAACTGAACAGTATTCTCCTTTATCTGCATGTGTATAATTTAAAACCTTCGATTCACGAATGGTGGAGAAGCAGTTCCCAACAGCCTTCCATGGATACTTCTGTGGATAGGTGTGCTGTACTGTAACATGCTGTTTAGAACAAATTGAATTCTTTCTTTGAGGCACCATGAGTGAAGCAGCTGATCAGCAGCTGCAATATTTTTTGCTTTATCTCCCTGCTTTTCTTTGTTAGCTCTGGTCACTGAGCCCTTTTCCCCAATGAACAGGCTGAGTCTGTGGGACAGCTGGACTGGACTGCTCCTATCCACCACCTAGACATGGAATACAGAATCACAGCCTCATCTGCCTACCATCAGCAAGGATTATGTTTACTTTCAGTAATGGAGTGTCTGGGATATTAAATAATAAAACATCCCACTCATTATACAAAGTAGAAAATGACCATTTTCCCCCTGTGTCCTCCAAATAGTATTTGGATACATTTATGTTTTACCTTTCTGCAGAAGAATCATCTCACTTTTTAATTCACATATGACACCACATACCAAAGGTTTATTTTAGGAACTCCAGCTTTGCACCAAACATAAGTTAAACTGAAATTCTTATATCATGTATCATATGTTAATATCATGTAAGTAAATTTCAAAATTTGAGCCTATTGGCTTATAATCAGGGGTCACAAATACTCTTCCAAGTAGGAGAATTAAATTGCCTGTGGAAAACCTTCAGTGTGCACTAAAACTAAAATAACATTTCTATTGGCATGTCAGAATTCTAGGGCTACACTTGCAAAAGCAAACAGATGGTAATCATGTGAGGCTTTTCTCTAACTACAAATGCAAGACTTATGTACAATAAACTCCACTCAATTGCCTTTAAAAGCTAATAAAGTGTAGCACACAAAGCTTTATATAATGTTTACAGTCCTATGCAGTCAGGAAACCCTGAAATTATAACCCTAGCTTATTTCCATTAAAAATGTAATTCAAAAGAAAAAACTCATTCAATAAAAAAAATGGAAAAGCTTAATAAGTTAATGGTGTGGGTACCACTTTTTCCACATAAAACTAGTGTAAAAGGTAAGAGTCAACACACTACAGGACGGGGGTTCTAAGAAGAAAAGTGTATGCTGTTGTTGAAACTGGAAGATTTCAGAGGAGGTGAACTGGAATGCTTGAGTTTGCTAGTTTGGAGTTACACAGTATTCAGAAACAGAATTCTGCAATTTCTGTATATTACATCTTTCTGCTGCCATATTTCTACCACAATACAACATTGTTTCATACTGAGTTTGCAATCCACTCCACTATTAGTTCTTCTTTCTTAAGAGTAGTCAAGTGCAAGTAGTGAGAAGGCTAATACATGTTTTAATTTTAGTTATGCCTATGCTTGTATAACATGGACTTATGTATTCACTTCTATTTGCTTCTGTTTTTAAATCTTAATTGTAGTTTAAGGTACAAATTTCCTTACCATCAATAAATTCTGTATGTATATTCACTGTTTAGCAATCGAAGTCTTAAATTTAATGTGACGTGGTTCTAAGTCATATTTTCTCACATCGAAGTCTTTCAAGAGGTTTTTCTCTTCTGTAAGTAATAGTTTTCTTCTGAAATGGAGAGAATAAAACACTTTCTATGAAGCACATGGGAAAAAAAAACATACTCTGACGCCCTTAGAACATTGTATTTGGGTATCCTGTAATGGAACTGCTGATTATATACAGTTTCTGAGTATACTTGTCAGGCAAGGATAAATCTTTGGGCGCTCTGTGACCAGAACCACACTTAGCCACCTGCTCCTCCAGGACAGCACAGCGTGTGGCCATATGTGTGAAAACGCCATTCTGAAAAGCTGAAAGCTTACTCTTTTCCCCAGAGGACAAGATGAAGGTCAAAATATTTATACTAACTGCTGCACAAAATACTCAAATCGGGCAACTTCATGTATTACATATTTTATCCATTTTTATTATAAGTTAAAATAAGTAACATTTGAGCAAAGTATGTACCCCCCCAAAAAACTGATTTTTTAAAAAATATATCGCTGTTTTCGAAAAGCAATGGATGCCATATCAATGATTTAAGACCATTTGCTTTCTCAGGCGAAATAAAATGTTAGCTTTTTGGTTTCAAAAACGAGGATAAGAAGAGTAACCATTTTCCTTGCTATAAATTTTCTGCTAATTGTTAACAATTTTTAAAGTACAAAATTTTTGGAGAAATGTGTTAGTCAGGTTCGTAATGGATTCATGACAAAGTCCTACATGTTTGAAACCAAATGTAAGGAGATACATTGCCCCACCATGAGGCAAGATGAGGAAAAGGGAAAAGATAACACTAGACCAAAAGATGCTGAAATGAAGACGTTTTTAAGCAAAAGTTTAATTTTTAATTTAAAATTGTATTGATATTTCTAAGTACATTAACCCAGTTACAAATAAATCTGTGAATTAAATAATAAGTAAAATTGCTGGATGAAAGAATATGTGTATTTGTAACTTCAGTAGGTATTGCCAAATTGCCCTGTAGAAATCCTGTGCCCATTTATACTCTTATCAACAGTCTATGAGAAAAGATTGTTTCTCCACATTTTCTAACAAAAATTATTACCAAGACTTCTTATGTTTGCTAATCTGAAAGATAAATAATGATAGCTCAATGTATTTAAACTTGTTCTACTCTTGTGAGTGAAGTTGTGCCTCCTTTCACATGTTGAAGAGGCACTTATATTTCCTTTCCCGTTAACTATTTTCTCATCTCTTTTACTTATTTTTATTGGCTCATCAGTCTTTGCCTTATTGAAAGTGGGAGCTTTTCCCTCCTTTTATGGATCTATAATAATGTACATATTTATGATGTAGATGTGTTTGTTACATATGTTGAATGTGTAATGATCAAGTCAGGTTGTTTGGGCTATCCATCTTCTCAACTGTTTATCATTTTTATGTGTTGTATGATTTCAAGTCCTTTCTTCTAGTTACGTAGAAATAGTTACTTTGAAATATATAGAATATTGTTGTGAAGAATAGTCTCCCTATGTGTTAGTCCATTCTGTGTTGCTATAAAGGAATACCTGAGAATGGTAATTTATAAAGAAAAAAGGTTTATTTGGCTCACAGTTGTTCTGCAGGCTGTATGCAAGGCATGGTACTGGCATCTGCTTCTGGTGAGGGCCTCAGGAAGCTTACAATCATAGTGGAAAGTGAAGGGGACCCAGCATGTCATGTAGCGAAAGAGGGGGCAAGAGGGAAGAGGGGGAGGTGCTAGGCACTTTTAAACAACCAGATCTTGCATGAACTCATAAACTGTGAGGAGAGCATCAAGACATTCAAGAGAGGTCCATCACCACGACCCAAATGCCTCCCACTAGGCCTACCTCCAACACCGCAGATCACATTTCAATATGCGATTTGGAGGGGACACACATTCAAATCATATTACCCTAGTCTGCTATCAAACATTAAAATGTATTTCTTCTATCTAACTGTATGTTTGTACCCATAACCACTCTGTCTTCATCCTTTCTCCGCGCTACCCACCCCTCACAGGCTCTGGTATCTATTATTCTATTATCTATGTCCATGAGAGCAACTATTTTAGCTCCTACATATGAGTGAGGACACGTGGTATTTGTCTTTTTGTGCCTGACGTATTTCACTTAGCCTAATGACCTCCAGTTCTGTCCATGCTGCAGCAAATAGCAAATACTCTTTTTATGGCTAAGTAGTATTCTGTTGATTTTATATATCACATTTTATTTATCCGTTCTTTCCTTGATGGGCACTTAGGTTGATTCCAAATCTTTGCTATTGTAAATACTGCTGTGATAAATAAGCAGTGTGGGTACCCCTCTGATATACTGATTTTTTTTTCCTTTGGATACATACCCAATGGTGGAATTGCTGGGTCATAGAGTAGTTCTATTTTTAGGTTTTTGAGAAATGCCAGCTTTTTATAAATTAGGTAAATTAGCCCTGTCTATGATACAGTTGCAAATATTTCTCCGTGGTTTCTTGATTATTTCTTAACTTTATTTATGTTGATCTTTGCATGATGCAGAAATTCTTGATTCATATGTAGTTGAATTCATCAGTCTTCTTTTTTTTTTTTTTTTTTTTTTTTGAGACAGAGTCTCGCTCTGTCGCCCAAACTGGAGTGCAGTGGCCGGATCTCAGTTCACTGCAAGCTCCGCCTTTCGGGTTCATGCCATTCTCCTGTCTCAGCCTCCCGAGTAGCTGGGACTATAGGCGCCCGCCACCTCGCCCGGCTAGTTTTTGTATTTTTTAGTAGAGACGGGGTTTCATCGGGCTAGCCAGTATGGTCTCGATCTCCTGACCTCGTGATCCACCTGTCTCGGCCTCCCAAAGTGCTGGGATTACAGGCTTGAGCCACCGCGCCCGGCCTAGTCTTCTTTCTAATGGCTTATTGTTTTCATGCCTTAGTTAGAAAGCATTTACTCACTTCAAGGTTATAAAAAGATTTTCTTATGGCTTATTAAAGTACAGTCATGTGCCACATGATGATATTTCAGTCAACGACGGACCGTATATATGGCAGTGGTCCTAAAGGTTATAATGGAGCTGAAAAATTCCTATAACCTCGTGATGCCACAGCTATGCATTATGTCATAGCACAACACATTACTCATGTGTTTGTGGTGATGCTGATGTAGACAAACCTGCATTGCCAGTTGTATGAAATCATAGCATATACAATTAGGTACAGTACAAAAAACTTGATAATAAACTACTATGTAACTGGTTTATGTATTTACTGTACCATACTTTTGATTCTTATTTTAGAGTATTCCCCATCACTTATAGAAAAAGAAGTTAACTGTAAAATAGCTTCAGACAGGTCTGTCAGGAGGTATTCTAGAAGAAGGCGTTGTTATCATAGGAGATGACAGCTCCATGTGTGTTATTGCCCCTGAAGACCTTCCAGTGGGACAAGATGTGGAGGTGGAAGGCAGCTATGTTGATGATCCTAATATTATGTAGGGCGAGGCTACTGTGGGTGTTTGGGTCTTTGTTTAAGAAAAAAAAAAAATTAAAAACAAAAAAAATTTTTAAATAGAAAATATAGAATTAGGATATAAAGAAAACAAAATGTACAATTGTACAATGAATCTGTGTTTTAAGCTACCTGTTATTATAAAAGAGTCTAAAAGTTTTAGAAAAACAAAAAGTTTATAAAGTCAAAAAGTTACAGTAAGCTAGGGTTAACTTATTATCGAAGAAAGAAAAGCTCTTCAATATAAATGTAGTGTAGCCTAAGTGCACAGTTTGTGAAGTCTACGTTAGTGTACAATGATGTTCTAGGCCTCCACATTCACTCAGCACTCACTCACTGACTCACGCACAGTGACTTCCAGTTCTGCAAGCTCCATTCATGGTCAGTGCCCTATACCGATGTATCATTATGTTTTATATTGTATTTTTACTGTAACTTTTCCATGTTTAGATACATAAATACTGATCATTGTGTTATGATTGTTACAGTATTCAGTACAGCAACATGCTGCACAAGTTTGTGGTCTAGGTGAAACAGGCTATACCATATAGCCTAGGCGTGTTGTAGGCAATATACCATCTAGGTTTGTCTAAGTACATTCTAAGGATACATTTGTCAGAACACATCCCTGTCATTAAGGGACACATGACTGTGTTTCTTTTACGCTTTCATTTCTCACATTTAAGTATTCAATTTACTACCATTTACTGTGGTGTAACACAAGATGAGTTTTTCAAACTGGACCAGAGACCCTACACTAATTATAGTCATAATTATATATGACTATAGTCATATAGTCAATCTTCATATGTATCCAGTCTATTTCTTGACTTTCTCTTCTGTTCCACTGATTTGTCTTTTTTCCTATTTCCATACTATATTCTACATTTTATAGAATTTAAAAATATTCAGCAAGGCCAGTTCCCTCATACATTACTCTCCTTTGCCAGTATTTTTTCAATAAATTTTTGATTCATTATTTTTTTTCATTTGAGTATTGTCTAGTTCAAAAAAAGAAAGAAAGAAATCTATAATATCTCAGGGAAGTTATGTTAAATATATAGATTAACTTAGGAAAAACTTACATGATATTGAATTTATCTATGCAAAAACATGTCATGCCTATCTATTTATTCATATCTTCTTTTGAGACCTTGCAATTATACAACAACTTGTTTCATAAAAGCTCACACATTGCTTGTTTTGTTTATACTCATGCATTTTACCTTTTCTGTGGCTGTTGCAATTAGGGATATAAAGAATTACAAAATAAGATTTCCATACTCAAAGAGGTCAAATTTTTACAATAAAACACATAGGTCTCTAAAACCACTACAATATAATGTGTTACCTGCCTGCAAAGTGAGCCCATGGCAGATGGCTGCATAAAAGAATGTCACCTGAAGGATGAATAAGTGTCTCCCAAAAGACAAAGGGGCAAAGGCACATCAGATGGGCAAGAGTCTGTACAGAGTTACAGAGGTCTGAGACAAAGAGGTGATTTGGTGAACTACAAATAGTTTCCCAGAGGAAATATGTCATAATCTTAGAGGAAGTGGGAGGAGATGAGACTGAAAAGATGGACAAGGACCCACTCACAAGAGAGCCTTAAGCCCTGTCAAGGTGTTTGGACTTTATCTCCGTAGATATTGAAGGGTTATTAACAGAGGAAGTCCAAAATGCCCCAGAAAGGGCTAGCCTGGAAATTAGAAAAAAAAGAAGCCTATTTCAATTTTCAAGGTAGGAAATGACAAAGGTCTGTAGTATAGGTGGAGATCAAGTAATGGATGAGCAATGCTTAGGAGGTGGAATTTTTAAGACATAAGATAATTGAATGTGGAAATAAAAGGGAGGATTCAGTCTTTCTGGCTGGAGCATGTGCCTAGTCAGGACTGGAGAGATAACTACATGGAAATGCACATCTGGAGGCTGTTGAGATTAGCTGTCATAATCAAAATGCTCATTTTGTGATGGTTTATCTCATCACCATTCACCCCAGGATGTAAGCAAGAGGGGAGAAGCCTGAGGACAGAAGCTTGAAGAAACTCAAACTCCTAACTGTCATATGGAAGGGAATCCTTGTTAGACTGACTAAGGAATGACCAGAACTGTAAGTGGAATTTACTCAGTGGGCTCCCAGAATCCAAAGGAGGGTCAAATTCATAACGAATGAGGGGTCACTAGAATCAAAGGCCAAATAATAATTGAATAATTTTCACTTAATTAGAAATATGGAGACACTGAAATGCTTTGGATTTTTTTGTGGGGGAAGGGAAGTCAAAGTTAAATATTTAATAATCTGACATATTCCCAGGATATTAAAAAATATGTCAACCATTTGACTATAGTCTTTCCTTTGGTGGTTTTGCTTCATTATTTACTTTTTTATGATAAAGTTATTTTAATTCATCATCAAGCACAAAGTTTCATCTTTTTTTTTTTTTTTTTTTGAGACAGAGTTTTGCTCTTGTTGCCCAGGCTGGAGTGCTGTGGTGGGATCTCGGCTCGCTGCAACCTCTGCTTCCCAGGTTCAAGCAATTCTCCTGCCTCAGCCTTCCAAGTAGCTGGGATTACAGGTGCCCACCACCAATCCCATCTAATTTTTGTCTTTTTAGTAGAGCCACGGTTTTGCCATGTTGGTCAAGCTGGTCTCGAACTCCTGACAGGTGATCCACCCGCCTCAGCCTCCCAGAGTGCTGGGATTATAGGCGTGAACCACCGCATCCGACCTTACATTATTTTTTAAGGAAAAAGAGAAAGGAAGTGACAAAATCCAACGGAAAGAAAAAAACTGTTCAACATGCATCTGATATCTACTATCTCAGACATGAGCTCAAACTTTTGTAGGAATTATTCCTGTCATTCAAAAACAGGAAAATAGACAAACAAGTAGTTATTATCTGATGATATTCTTCTTCACAGTGATGATGGTTTGGGTACGAGGATGATGATAATAAAATCAACAATTCTAATGTCATTGTTCAGTCATGACAACTATGACAAGGATCCACATGAAGGAAATGACAGTTTTGAGTTACTTTGCTGGTGCGTGATGTCATTCGCCTCTACTCTTTCATCAAAAACTGTGCACAAGGCCGGGCGCGGTGGCTCAAGCCTGTAATCCCAGCACTTTGGGAGGCCGAGACGGGCGGATCACGAGGTCAGGAGATCGAGACCATCCTGGCTAACACGGTGAAACTCCGTCTCTACTAAAAAAATACAAAAATACAAAAATCTAGCCGGGCGAGGTGGCGGGCGCCTGTAGTCCCAGCTACTGCGGAGGCTGAGGCAGGAGAATGGCGTAAACCCGGGAGGCGGAGCTTGCAGTGAGCTGAGATCCGGCCACTGCACTCCAGCCCGGGCGACAGAGCGAGACTCCGTCTCAAAAAAAAAAAAAAAAAAAAAAAAAAACTGTGCACAAATCTGCTTTTCCCTGTTTACTCAACACTGAACTCTATCTACCGTGTTCAACTTTTCTAAACTTCTCATAATTTTTTTCATATCATTCTATGTCCCTGGAAAACTTGCAACTCACCGGATTATCTTCCTCCGTAAACACATTGGCCAGTGTAGTAAAATGGGAGAAACACTGGACAATGAAGTAGGAATCCCAGATTTTACTGGTGAAGGGGATCAGGATATACCACCCCAAAATATGACACTTTGGGATAAGGATTATTTTGAGCTGATGGCAGTTGGAAAGCAATAGATGCATGAAGAGTTCTCTGCCCACCCTTGCCCACTTAAAAGCAGGACATAAACTTTCCTTTGTGAAGGTAGCATAAATTTCCCTTTGTGAATGAAGGTGTCCATCTCTCTGCACCAGGAAGAGGAGAGCAACTCTTATCACCAGAGACAGACAGCTGGCACCAATATCAGACTGTATAAGCAAACCTTACTAAAATAACCCTTATCTTCCATCAGTTTCACTCATATATTTCATAGTCACTTTCCCACAGTTTATCATCTCTCAGAGCCAACCTCCCTTTTCTTTGTTAAAATGGTATTTAAGCCCTGCAGTCTAACCATTTCTGTGGGGGTTCACTTCTTTTCTTTGAGTCATTTTATGTGAACTCCCATGCACATAAAATAAAACTTGTATTCCTTTTCTTGTGTTAATCTGTCTTTCATGAGTTAAATGTGTAGGCTCCTAATCACTGAACTTAAGAGCATAGAGGAAAAGTTTTTTTCCTCTCTGTCACTCTTAATTGCCACAACTTTACTATGTGTTACCGAACAAATTCCTTTAACTCTCTGATGTTCAATCATCTCTAAGACGTTCTATATATCACCTCCTCAAATTAACTTTCCTATGATGCTTGCCGAGAAAAGTAAGACAATTCCAGGGGGTTCAAATAAAATTAAAATCCTTGTCCAAAATCTTTCCTCTATGATTGGAATTCTGAATATGGAGAATACGGCTGGTTTTTTTTGTTTTTGTTTTTGTTTTTTTTTTTAAGGAGGAGGAGGAACAGGGCTGGTGGGGTGGGTTGGGAGATTAGTATATTGCTGCAAATCACCACTAGTTTGGTATTCCAGAATTGTAGGGAACCAAAACAGTTTATAAAAGCACAAAATATTTCAAAAGTATATACACACTTCAGGAATTTTGTCCCCTCCCTTTCTCTGTCAGGTGAGAGGCAGAATGGCAGGCTTAGTTTCGTGGTGCCCCCATGGCTGTGGGAATCGTCAGTAAGTGATTTAATCTCTCTGATCTTCATTTCCTTAATGTAAAAAGAGCTCATGCTGGGCTTGTCTACTCTGCAGGGTGACTGTGAGACTCAAGTAAGATAATATATCCCAGGTTGCTTGACAAACTGTAAGGTGATGCACAAAAATAAAGAATTATATCATGGTTACTCTTTTAAAATTGCATTCCTTACCATTATTGTAGTTTTTTAAATTTTGGTAAAACATTCTCAATCATGAAGAAATTACCTATTAGCAACTGTCTGTATTGCAGAGGAAAACTAGAGAGAAATAATGACAGGAAATGTTTTATTTTAATATTTAAAAGGGCACAAAGTGCACGTGTATAGCATTTTGTATAATATATGTGTTCCAATATTTAATATATTTAAATACATTATCCATATACAAGTATGGAGATGGGGCTATTCTTGCTAAATTTATAGTTATTTTTCCAATCTTTCCCATTTTGATTTGCAATTAAAACATATACAAAAGGGAATATACACAGAAATACTTTTCCAAATTAATTTAGAAGAGTGTTCATTTTCTGCAAGATGCAATTGGATATTTTTAAATTTTGAAAAAGGGTGCTGTGATCAAACATGTTTAGGCAATGCTGTGTACTATATGCCTATTTTAGAGATTCAAAATTCACAATGACATATGGAAGGTTCTCAGAAATCCCACAGCAGATGAATCTGCTTAACTTTATTTAACACACTTTCCCAAATTTATTTAACCATGACACTCTAATTTTTTTAACCAACCACCTATTAATATCTCATGAACCTCTAGAGTTCTGCATAATGCAATTTGGGAAACCTGATCAATGAGTATGTTTCAAATATGCAGCAGTCATTATAGAGTAAGACATCCAGCACCAACTCTAACTAGGCTCACTGAGTACTCTTCTTCTCATTCACTAACATTACTACTGAAAATCATCCTGGAAACCCCTGGCAAATGCATTATGATGGATGCTACTACGTGACTGAGGTTGAATGAAAAGGCAGCGGACACTTCTGGCAAATGGTACTAAGTATTAACAGTTGTTAAAGACCATCACTCATTTTGAGCACCAAATCTCTTTTGAATTGTACCCTAAGGGCCCAGTGGGTAAGGGGAAAATTGCACCTACAAAAGGCAGACATAATTGACTTCTGCTTGAAAGAGTCCATTTGCCCTTGGCAAAACAGCCAAATGTACCTTGAAAATGGCAATTATTTATTGCCACTGGGTTATCTAGGATTTCTGAAAAACTCAGTGTGTCGGACACTATCTTAACATCAGTCTTAACTAATGGACTTTTTATAATTCTGGTAGCTTTTGATAATAAAATGTGAGGAATTAAGACCATCTCATTTAGGAACAGATGCTCAAAAGATGACATTTAAGGGTTACAATTTTCTACGTGGCTTATGTAATTGGACAAAACAGTCAGCAAATGACACCAAAGTTTTGAGAAACTGACTCTACAATTAGAAAAAAGTAGCCCAAAATTCTATAATGTGTGTGCATGTGTGTGTGTGTATATAAACACACATATATGTCTGTTTAAGTCATTTGTATATATATGTATATGTATGTGTGTGTATATACACACATACCATGTTGTATACCACATACAATTTTTACTTGTTAACTAAAAAAATAATTAGCTAATTAAATGAATGATAGTATGACCAAAATATTCATGCACATATATGCTGGAAGAAAAGAACAAACGCTACAGTCTCCAAAACAGGGAAGTTCTGTGGAGTCTTTTTTAGGTATTTGACTAGAAATGAGCTACCAGGAGTAAAATACATGAAAGGGATTTGGTGGAGGCATCACCTCTGCATCTGAAAAGTTTCAAGGTATAGTGAGGGTTGATATTGTTAGATATGTGTTAAGCATATTGCATATCAGTGGTTTTGGGGGGATAGAGGAGGAGGGGCAGATGGGAACAGAAATAAGAGGCATCACAGATTTGGTCAGTCAGAAATTTCACAAATTCAAGACATCCGTTGTACATGGTGACCCTAGTTAATAACAACTTATTGTGTACTTGAAAATTACTAAAGAGAATAGGTTTTAAGTGTTGTCACCACACACAAAAATGATAAGTACGTGAAGCAATACATGTGTTAATTAGCTTGATTTATCTATTCCACAGTGCATACATATTTCACAATATCAGGTTGTGTACCATAAATATATACAATGTTTATTTGTCAATTTAAAAAATAGAGTGAGATTAAAAGCCTAAAAAAAATCCACAGAGCAGGAATGTATGTGCAGTTTGAAAAATACAGGAAAATACACTTTATCATAATCTTAATTGGTGAAGATATACTAGACAGAGAGTGAAAAAGCATTAGGAGAGAACTCTATAATTTATGTCAATTAAACTCATGGACATAGGGAGAAGGATGGATACCAGAGGCTGAGAAGGGTAAATGGGGGTTTGAGGGTTGAGGAGGTAGAGATAGTTAATGTGTACAAAAATTAGAAATAATGAATAAGGCCAGGCGCGGTGGCTCACGCCTGTAATCCCAGCACTTTAGGAGGCCGAGGCAGGCGGATTACCAGATCAGGAGATCGAGACCATCCTGGCTAACACAGTGAAACCCCGTCTCTACTAAAGAACACAAAAAATTAGCCGGGCGTAGTGGCGGGCGCCTATAGTCCCAGCTACTTGGGAGGCTGAGACAAGAGAGTGGCGTGAACCCGGGAGGCGGAGCTTGCAGTGAGCCGAGATTGTGCCACTGCACTCCAGCCTGGGCGACAGAGCAAGACTCCACCTCAAAAAAATAAAATAATGAATAAGACCTACTATTTGGTGGCACAACAGGGTAACTATAGTCAATAATGACTTAATTATACATTTTAAAATAAAGAGTGTAATTGGATTGTTTGTAACTCAAAGGACAAATGCTTAAAGGGATGGATACCTCATTCTTCATGATGTGATTATTTCACATTGCATGCCTGTATCAAAACATCACACGTACTCCATAAATAGACTATGTACTCACAAAACTTAAAAATAAAATATTAAAAATAAATCAGCAAAGAAAATCTATGTGAATTAAGATGAATGAAATGTAATGATGCAAGTAAAGTGAATGGTACAATAAAAGGTGCTGTTCCTATTGTATTCTATAAGCACAGTACATGTTTTATGTGCAAAATGAGTAAATATGTTTTCCTTTTAAAATATAGTTTTATTAGAGTGTAATTAATGCATAAAATTTGCATATATTTAAAGTGTATAACTTGATGATTTACACATTAGCTATCACCACAGTTAAGATAATGAACATACTCATCACTCCCAAGTTTCCTCATGCTCATTTGTAAAGTGGCCCTCCCTGCTCCCATCCCTATTCCCAGGAACTCATTGATTTGCTTTCTGCCACTACGAATTAGTTTGCATTTTCTAAAATTTTTTATATAACACAGATTCATTTTATGTCTGTCTTCTTCACCTAGATCATTATTTTGAAATCCATCTATGTTATTGCATGTATTAATAGTTTATCCTTTTATCTATTCACCAGTTGATAGACTTTTGGGTTGTTTTCAGTTTGGAGCTATTACAAACAAAGTTGCTATAAATATCTGCATAGAAGTCTTTGTGTGGGTTTATGCTTTTATTTCTCTATGTTGGAACAGCTAGGTATGGTGTGTACATGTTTAACTTTTTAAGAAAATGCTAAATTGTTGTCCAAAGTGCTTATACCATTTACATTCCCACCAGCAGTGTATGAGAGTTCCAAAGAATTTGGAATACTCACCAACATCCTATAAAAGCAAGTTACACATCAAAAGCCTGATGTCTGCCAGAAAGAATAAAACTGGACCCCTACCTATCACTATACACAAAATGAAGTTGAGATAGATTAAGAACTCAAATGCAAGATCCAAATCTATAAAAATCCCAGAAGAAAATCTAGGAAATGCCCTTCTGGACATTGTTCTTGGCAAATTTATAACTAAGTCCCCAAAAGCAACTGCAACAAAAACAAAAATTGATGAGTGAGATCTGATTAAACTAAAGAGCTTCTGCACAGCAAGAGAAACTTTCAACAGAGTAAACAGACAATCTACAGAATGGAAGAAAATATTCACAAACTATGCATCTGACGGAATTCTAATATCCAGAATCTGTAAGAAACTTAGTTCAACACGCAAAAAGCAAAGGACATGAATACACTTCTCAAAAGGAGACATACAAGCAACCAACAAACATATGTAAAAGTGCTCAACATCACTAATCAGAGAAATGCAAAAACCACAATGACATACCATCTCACACCAGTCAGAATGGATATGATTAAAAATTCAAAAAATATCAGATGTTGGCAAGACTACAGAGAAAAGGGAATGCTCATACACTGTTGGTGGGAATGTAAATTAGTGCAGCCACTGTGGAAAGCAGATATCAAAAAGAACTAAAAATAGAATTACCATTTGACCTAGCAATCCCATTACTGAATATATACCCAAAGGAAATTAAATCACTCTAACCAAAAGACACATGCACTCGTATGTATGTTCATCGCAGCACTATTCACAATAACAAAGACATAGAATCAACCTAGGTGCCCATCAGTGGTGGACTGGATAAAGAAAATGTGGTACATATACACCATGGAATACTATGCAGCCATAAATAAAGGAATGAAGTCATGTCCTTTGCTGCAGCATGGCTGCAGTTAGAGGCCATTACCCTGAGCAAATTAACTCAGAAACAGAAAATCAAATACCGCATGTTCTCACTTATAAGTGGGAGCCAAAGACTGGGTACACATGGACATAAAGATGTGAACAGACACTGAGGACTACTGGGGGTGGGGGAAGAAGGGAGAGAAAGGGTTGAAAAACTGCTTATTGGGTACTACGCTCACTACCTGGGTGACAGGATCATTCATGCCCCAAACCTCAGCATCACACAATATACCCATGTAACAAGACTGCACATGTACCCCTGAATCTAAAATAGAAGTTGAAATTTTTAAAAAATCCAAACGCCTGATGTCTATACCACAATGAATTTTTTAAACTACTGGAGATTGTCTCATAAAAACTTACATTCTGAGTACTTCAACTTCATTAGTACAGGAAACTCCTACAATACTTTTTAGCTTATTCTCCAATGAATTGTTGACCTACCTGAGACAGAAATGTTCGAATTTCATAAAAGATCACATTACTTTTCTTTCTGCTATTAGTTGCTATGAATCTGCCAATGAAGAAATTGTATCCATCCATTTATTGCAATACGTGCCAAAAACATAGAAGTGTTCTTTCTTCAAGGGTTACAGAATCTGTAAAAATGTTGCTATCTCCCAGATAAAATCAAAACAATGACAAGAAAATTAGTTGACTGTTAGCACCATATATATAATTTTTCTTTGACAATTAAAAATATAAACAAATAAATCTCATACAAAAGAAAGTCGGGATTAATATCTGCTTTTATCAATGTAGTAGTATTCCATTTAGATCCAAACATTGTCATTCAAACCTGCTTGCTAAGCTAGCAACAGTGAAATGTTCCAGACTGTCAAATGAAAATATGTTTGTGTGGTTGGGTACTCTAAAGAATGCAGTTGCTGGCCGGGCATGGTGGCTCACTCCTGTAATCTCAGCACTTTGGGAGGCCAAGGAAGGCAGATTGCTTGAGGCCAAGAGTTCGAGACCAGCCTGGCCAACATGGGGAAACCCTGTCTCTACTTAAAATACAAAAATTAGCCAGGCGTGGTGGTGCACGCCTGTAATCCTGGCTACTCAGAAGGCTGAGGCAGGAGAATTTCTTGAACCCAGGAGACGGAGGTTGCAGTGAGCCAAGATCGTGCCTCTGCACTCCAGCCTGGGTGATAGAATGAGTCCCTGTGTCAAAAAAAAAAAAAAAAAAATGCAGTTGCCAATAGAATGTAAGCTTCATGCACCTGAAGCCTTCATCTTATTTCTCTTAATGCTCCTAGCACTCACAATAGTCTACGACATATAGAACATATACACTGGCTGGGCACAGTGGCTCATGCCTGTAATCCCAGCGCTTTGGGAGGCCAAGGTGGGTAGATCACGAGGTCAGGAGTTCAAGACCAGCCAGGCCAAGATGGTGAAACCCTGTCTCTACTAAAAATACAAAAAAATTAAAAAATAAAAAATTAGCCGGGCATAGTGGCGGGCACCTGTAATCCCAGCTACTCAGAAGATTGAGGCAGAGAACTGCTTGAACCTGGGAGGCGGAAGTTGCAGTGAGCCAAGATCACGCCACTGCGCTCCAGCCTGGGCGACAGAGCGAGACTGTCTCCAAAAAAAACAAGAGAAGGTATACACTCAATTTTTTTTTTTTTTTTTTTTTTTTGAGACAGGGTCTTGCTCTGTCACCCAGCCTGGAGTGCAGTCCCAAACATGGCTCACCACAGCCTCGACTTCTCAGCCTCAAGCATTCCTCCCACCTCGACCTCCTGAGTACCTGGGACTACAGGGGCACACCACCATGTCCAGCTATTTTTTTTTCTTTTTTATTTTTTGTGGAGACAAGGTCTCCCTATGTTGCCCAGACTGGTCTCGAACTCATGGACTCAAGCAATCCTCCCGCCTCAGTCTCCTGAAGAGCTGGAATTACAGGTATGAGCCACCGTGCCAGGCCCCACACTAAATATTTGAAATAAATTAATGAAGGATATCAGGAAAAGGGCCAACTAATTCAAACTTTCAGAGATAACACATTTGAATAGGTTTGGCAATTATAGATACAACATTTTAAGAACAGATGTCAATTTTAAGAAATAAGCATCAGCATTTTTGCTTGGTATGGACTGAACTGTTTTCTCCCAAAATTTATATGTTAAACCCCTAATGCACAATGTGATGGTATTTGGAGATGGAATCCTTGAAAGGTGATTAAGTTTAGAGGAGGTCATGAGGGTGGAGCCCTCGTGATGAGATTCATGCCCTTATAAGACAAGACCCCAAGAGCTTGTTTTTTGTTATTCTTCTCTTTGCCCTGTGAGAACACAGTGAGAAGCTAGAAAGAAAGCCCTCATCAGAACCCGATCATACTGGCACCCACAACTCAAACTCTCCAGAACTGTGGGAAATAAATTTCTATTTTTTTAGGTCACCCAGTTTATGGCATTTTGTTATGGCAGCCTAAGCTGACTAATACAGATTTTGGTACCAAGAAATATCTAAAAATGTAGAAGTAGGAAAAGCATGGTGGCTCACGCCTGTAATCCCAGCACTTTGGGAGGCAAAGGCGGGTGGATCACTTGAGGTCAGGAGTTCAAGACCAGCCTGCCCAACATGGTGAAACACCACCTCTACTAAAAATGCAAAAATTAGCCAGGCGTGGTGGCTCATGCCTGTAATCCCAGCTACTTGGGAAGCTGAGGCAGGAGAATTGCTTGAACCTGGGAGGCGGAGGTTACAGTGAGCTGAGATCACGCCACTGCCTGGATGACAGAGTGAAACTCCGTCTAAAAAAAAATAGTAGAAGTAGCTTTGGAACTAGGTAACAAATGGGTAGAAGCTACAGGAGTTTTGGGGTGCATAATAAAAATATGGATTTTATATGCAATTCTAGCAAAAGCCCAGAAATAAAAGAGGAGGGCAAGTTGGAGTGAAAAAGAGAAAGTTTCCATCTTCTCAGAGAATACATAAAATAATGTACAAAATGTAGAAATACAGACGTTAATGGCCATTCTGTGAGGTCTCAGATGGAAATGAGGAACATATTAATAAAACTGGAGGAAAGGCGATCCTTTCTATATAGTGAAAAAAAAAACCTTGGCTGAACTGTGTTCTACTGTTCTGTAGAAGGCAAAACCTGCAGGTGATAAAACTGGATGTTTATCTGAGGGAATTTCTAAACAAAGTGTTAAAGGGGCAACTTCATTTTTCCTGACTGCTTCTGGTAAACTGAGAAAGGAAGGAGTTCAGTTGAGGAAGGAATTGCTAAGCAAAACGAACCAGAAATTGAAGATTTGGAAAACTCTCAGCCTATCCATATTGCAAAAAAAAAAAAAAAAAAAAAAAAAAGGAAAGAAAGAAAAAGCTTGCTCTGAAGAGAATACTAGCGGTGTGGCTGAACAGCCATTTGATTAAACGACTGTGTGTGTAACACATGAACTTAATCAGCCATCTCAACAGAAGCCAGGAATAGAGATGGGATTATACCAGCAAAGACACTGCCAGTTTGAATTAAATAAATTTCTGGGTTTTTTTTTTTTTTTTTTTTTTTTTTGAGACGGAGTCTCGCTCTGTCGCCCGGCCTGGAGTGCAGTGGCCGGATCTCAGCTCACTGCAAGCTCCGCCTCCCGGGTTTACGCCATTCTCCTGCCTCAGCCTCCCGAGTAGCTGGGACTACAGGCGCCAGCCACCTCGCCCGGCTAGCTTTTTGTATTTTTTAGTAGAGACGGGGTTTCACCGTGTTAGCCAGGATGGTCTCGAACTCCTGACCTCGTGATTCGCCCGTCTCGGCCTCCCAAAGTGCTGGGATTACAGGCTTGAGCCACCGCGCCCGGCCAAATTCCTGGTTTTTAAGCCACCCTGTCTATGGTATTTTGTTATGGAAGTCTGAGCTAACACATTGCTCAATGTGATACCCCAACCTTCTGCACCCCAAATACAGACACGAATGCAGCAAATGGGTGATACAGGGTTTTTAATATCATTGAACCAATGAAGGTCTCCAACACAAGGTTCTTGATTTCTTTTTTTTGAGACAGAGTCTCGCTCTGTTGCCAGGTTGGAATGCAGTGGCATGATCTCGGCTCACTGCAACCTCTGCCTCCCAGGTTCAAGCAATTCTGCCTCAGCTTCATGAATAGCTGGGACTTACAGGTGTGCACCACCATGCCCAGCTAATTTTTGTATTTTTAGTAGAGACGGGGTTTCACCATGTTGGCCAGGATGATCCCCATTTCTTGACTTCATGATCCGCCCCCTCAGCCTCCCAAAGTGCTGGGATTACAGGCGTGAGCCACCTCACCTTGCCCAATAGCATTTCAAAGAAAGAAAATTAGGATGAATTTGCTTGTCATTTAAGAACATCCAATTTGGAAGTTTGTTAGGCGGTCTTCCTTTAATCACATCTATAAAATACTTTCACAGCAACACTTAGAGTTTGATGGAATAACTGGAGACTACTTAGCCAAGTGGATACATCAAAATGACCATCACACCAACCATGCACATGGAGGGTGGCAAGGAGGGAAAAGGAGAATCCTGGTGCTCTGAGCATATTCTGTCCTGGGTAAAGGTAGAAGATTTGCATGAACAAGCAGTGAGTCATGCCCTTTGTCTCTCTTTTTTTGAAATGCCTGTCATTTAAAAACGTGAAATGTTGATCTAGATGAGGGCTACAGAGATGATGAATTTCAATCTCTGTCTCTGAAACACACCCAGACATAGATATGTTACTCTCAGATACACCAAGACAAGTATTTAAAAAAACCCTCTGACAAATATGCTGGACACAAAACAGGAAAGAAGTGCCTGGGTTTAATCAGAGAATGGACTCAGAACGAGTGTCATCTATAATAATATCTGAGAGGTGGGACTTTTATACCTTCACTATTAGTGAGAGACTCTGATCATGTCAGCCTTTTAATGGACTCCAAGTTATTGTTTTGGTTCAATGTCTGTATTATTATTATTATTTTATTACTATTGAGAGAGGGTCTCACTCTGTCACCCAGGCTGGAGTTCAGTAGCACAATCATGGCTCACTAGAACCTCAAAGTCTTGGGCTCAAGCTGTCCTACCACCTCAGCCTCCTGAGTAGCTGAGACTACGGGAACATGCCACCATGCCCAGATAATTTTATTTTAATTTTTTTGCAGAGACGGGGGGGTCTCACTATTTTCTCAGGCTGGTCTTGAACTCCTGGCCTCAATCAATCTTCCTGCCTCAGGCTCCTAAAGCATTAGGATTACAGGCATGAGTCACTTTGCCCAGCCAATACCTGAATTACTTTTTTAAAAATTATAAATATAGTTTGCTACAATATCACAATTTCAACAATCCCTATTGAGCTATGAAATTAAATGTTAATTTTCTTAATTTAATCTTGGAAGGATACAGTCATGAACTGTCCAAAGTCAAAAAATATGTGTGTGCATGTTTTCTGTAATTTGTTGGTTTAGAAGCCTTTCTTATCCCACAGAACAACACTAAGCCAACTGTATATTGGCTTACATACCATTTATTACTACTAAACCTTCAGCTCCCTGACTTCCCGCCCTTCTCTTTTAAGACCTCTGATGAATGTCCACCATTTTGGGAGAGTTGACAAGATACACTACGAGGCTGCAGGATATTTTCTGAAACTATTAATTTAAAATTTGTCCCATTGTGTTGTTTCTTAACATCTGATAGTAGAGACTCACTTTACATAAGTATAATGAGAACATACTGCACAAGGCTGCTGCGCCTGTCAGAGGCACCAGGGCTTATTTTTCTCTGCAGAATCAATTAGCTGCAATAAATATAAAACACCACTAAAAATAAAAGGAAATTTGGTAGATAAATATTATGGCTAAGAGGAGTCAATGAATCAGTAAGACCACATGTTTTATCATATGTTTGTGTCTACAGACTTCATTTTCATCAATTTTACAATATAATTGTCCTGTTGAAGCTATTATATGAGTTTCTGCTATATTATTAAATTGTCCTATTGAAGTAATTATATGAGTTTCAGCTATATTATATTATTATTAAAATTTTATATTAAGAATTTTTAACTTGGTAAACCAATAACCTCTTTGTGTCTCAGTTTTCTCGTTTAAAATATGAGCAGAACAAGATCTCTACAATTACCTCTGAATTGTTTCTCAGCCTTTTGGCTAAAATCAAGTGTAGAATTACCTCTGTCCTAGCATTAGTTTTTATCTGCTTCAAGAACACAATTTAGAGACATAGCTACACAAAATTAAAGCAGCATTTGTCTTCACAGAGAAAACAGAATCATTCCCATTGGACCTGAAACATCCATAAAATCTGTGTCCTCCCATCAAACTATTAGGAGACCATCAGAATTTTTTTACCATTTGGGTTACCCAGAAAAAGCTTACATATTGAGCCCTGGTTAAAAGCTATGAGTAGAAAAAAGACTCCAAACTCCTTCTACTAGTCCATCTACCTGTCTTCACGCACATAATTAAGTTAATATACCTATTCCATTTACCTAAAGGATTACTACTAGGTTCCGATAAGATAAAGTAAGTAAAAGAAGATTGTAAGTCATGAGGCATTGTACATATTTCAGGTGTTACTATTTAACAGAAAGAAGGGCTAAGAAATATTCCAAATTATCAGTCACTGTTATACTCCCATCTCCATTCCTAAATCTGGGAACTGGAAGTGACTACATGGGACTGGCCTGTAGCAAACTGTTTCCTCTCCCTTTAGAGAATGTATACATTCTGCATTTCTTCTCAGCTCAACCCTTTTCTCTTTCCATTAATTTCCTAAGATCATCCTTTCTTTCACATCTCAGAACCCACTCCAGTGAGAGCTGAAATGGAACACAGTAACAATTAAATTCCACTTAAGTAAGAAGTAGACAACTCATTCAAAATACTTCAGCCATCATTCTGTAAGACATGCTCCTAACATGGTCACTAGAATAAAAGTACAAAGTCCATCGAGTATACTTGATTTCCAGTATTATGTTAATGCCAAGAGCAAGGAATTTTCTGTGTCATTTAATGCTGCCTTCCAGTTGCTGGAATAGTAGATGCTCAATAAAAATCTGGTGAATTATGCTTCTTTAACAATTTCTAAAAGATTTCTTACTTCCTTAGCAGCCCCACTTACATAGCTATTATCACTGCAGTTCTGGTGTAAACCACTGACTCCTTCTCACCAGGACACTGAGGAAATGCTAGTGTACATACTTTATCCTGATTTGGAACGCATTTCTCCCCTTGGTCATGCTAGCTCTGCTCTGGCGTCTGAGTCACCTCTCCTGCTTCTATATTTTATGCTGTTGCACACTAATACTGTCAGTTCTGGGGTCTGAAATGGTATACAGGAAATTCCCTACTTTGTAAGTAATATATATTCCTAAAAATTGTTACAAAGTTTAACGTCTGAAAGTTGGGCAATAGACATATATGTTATAGTTGTTTCTACAGAAATCTAACAGGGACAAAATAACTCCTGAATTACATTTTTTCCCAACAATGCTCTCACAGAGCCTAGCAATCCTGTTGGTGGGTATGACTTTCACGGGTATCTGGGGATTGCTGACCTCAGTGCGAGCTGGTCATTTCCTTGACCTGCCACAAGCAATTAGTCCAGTATTCCCTTCTCCAAAGACTCGCCACCTGCCACTTGGGACTCTTCCTCCAAAGACTTGCCTTGTAACAAAGGCAGGTCAGGAATTCAGCCTCCAATCTGAATCTGGTTAGTACCTGAATCAATAAATAAAGCATTGTTGTTTGTCTCCTGCCCGTGTCTCCCAGCCGGGCTGAGTATAGAGAACATTACCAGGCTGCACGGCCACCTGCTTCCAGCCCAGCACTGCCCATTCCACTTACCACCATCCCTCTGTCCCCACTGAGGAAGCTCTGGGGAAGAGAAAGTCTGAGCCAGGAAAGCAGATACCTGCCCTGAATGTCAGCCTAGTGTGAACAAGATGAGAGGATGAGAATATAGACCCACGCAATATTTTGAAATTATTAGATAGCTCAAGATTGTTCAACCTGTAGCCCAGATGGCTTTGAATGTGGACCAACAAAAATTCATAAACTTTCTTAAAACATTATGAAATTTTTTTGTGTGTGTTTTTTTTTAGCTCATCAGCTATCATTAGTGTATTTTATGTGTGGTCCAAGACAATTCTTCCAATGTGGCCTAGGGAAGTCAAAAGATTAGATACCACTGAAGTAGCTGATATGTAAAAATCAGAATTAGATATATGCCATGTGTGTCAGTGTCTACCTAAGGTGTCAAAGTTAAGTGAAATGTGAACATAGAAGGTACAACACTGCACAGTGTTGCCATCTGCAAGCACTCAATGTTCACTCTAAACTGCTACACCTACTCCATTACCTATTATGCTATTTTTCTAGCAATTTTGCCACATTTGATATTTTACAGATCTAAAATACTAGAAATGCATAGCAGTGAAACTCCTATGAACTAAACACTCTGCTACTGCCTTCTGTAAAAATGTCTCCTACAAAGATATCTGTCGTAGTTATACAGTGTAAAGGGCATCTTAGATGTGCTGAAGACTTTCCAAACTGGTGTTACCAGGAAGATTCTTCCCCTGAGTCAAAAGTCATTTCTTCTGTGCCTATGCTCCTTCTCTCACGATCAGCAGTTCCCTACTGGAGTAATGTGGGAAAAAAAAAAAAAAAAAAAAAAAAAAAAAAAAAAAAACCCTCTGCTGGCTACCCTCTGGGGTTTTTACAATTTGCCAGTTTTATGCACATGTGGGTTACCAAAACACACGGCTTCATATAAAACTAGCATTGTAAACACCTCAAATTCTGTTTATATTTTTATAGATGAACTTTCTAATATGTCTTTAATGTTGAAAAGCACTTATATGTACAGAAATGACATACTCAACTAGAAAAAATGTTGGCTGTTCATATATAGAAGCTATAATTTATCACACAGCTCAATTATCAAAAAAATTAGAGAGTTAAACTGAACTTACCTGGATTTTGAATTCTCTGATTCTATGAACCTAGACCACCATGTACTAACCAGATATACTGTGCTCTAGGTTCATAGAATCAGAGAATATATATATGAATCATAATTTTATATATAATTTTATATATTTTATATTTATATATAATTTTACTTTTTATTTCCATAGATTTTGGGGGAACAACTGGTGTTTGGTTCCATGAATAATTTCTTTAGCGGTGATTTCTGAGATTTTGATGCACCCATCTCCTGAGCAGTGTACCCTGTACCCAATGTGTAGTCTTTTATCCCTCACCCCCATCTCACCCTTTCCTCCAAGTCCCCAAAGTCCATTGCCACAGTATATATTTTTAATCAATCCCTACTGTCCCTGAATCTTCAGTCCCACATCCTGCCCTCCAGAGCAGAACCATGGAGCATAATCAGAAAGTCAACCCGAAAACTTGAATAAGGAGACTAAAGGCAGACTTTCATATTACTAAATTAAAATACGGACATTGTCTTCTGAAGCTAGTAGCTTCAAAGAACTAACATTGAAACCAACCAGGTCCCTATAGTATAACTAATGCCCTCATAAATCTTCAGATGAGAACCACTTGACAAATACGGAGCAGGACTGTGCTCAATACAAACTTTAAGAAGCAGCCTCTTTCTGTTAAAACACACAAAAGAGATGCAGAAGGGAAACACTCTACTCTGAGAGAGACTTTCCTAGAAGGCTTTCTGCTCTCATTGCCTATTTTTCACCCTTAGAAGAAAGGAGAGAAGTGGGGAAGCAAATAGATTCACAGCTAGCATTTGTAATGTGTTGGTGTAGGTGGGTGTTGTGTGGTAACTCAATTGTAATGCAAATCTTTTACCTGTGAAAATCAAACACGACAAGTTTGCTGACACACTCAACTGAGTAATACCTGGAACTATATCTCAGTTGGAGCGGTTTAGGTTGGGTATAGAATAGTATTTTAAAAGTGGATATTTTGAGGGAAGCCCTTAGGTAATTTAGTAGACAGGTTAGAAATACAGATATGTCTGTCTTCACAGCAGCAGATACAGATGGACAGTCCAGTTTTGAATGACATCACCATTATTTTTAAAGTAAGCTACCTAAGAGTTTAATTGTAGAACCTAGATGATGGACTTATAAATATTCACTATACAATTATTTCAACTTTTCTGCATATTGTAACTTTTCTATAACAAAATTTTGAACCAGGTGGAGGGGAACTCAAGCCATAGAGAAGGAGTTAGTCCACTGAGCTCAGTTTATCATGTACTACATTTGACTCCAACACACACTGGTAATGTAAATTAGCAACCTCAGTCAAAAGATGATCTAAATGTTTTCCCAGGTTTGAATGCATGAGCTCACTTCTGACCATGAGAATGAACTTTAAGAGCAAAGCATTTTAGAAAATAGTCAATAACCTCTCATGATTGGGTAAACTTCTGTGGCTCTACACATCCGTTCATCTTTATTCTTTACACAGGAAGCCAGAGTCATAGTAAATAAGACCTGGGCTTTGAATTATAGCTCAGATCTCTACCCCACTGCTTACATACTGACTGATACGATTTGGTTGTGTCCCCACTCAAATCTCATCTGGGATTCCCACGTGTTATGGGAGGGACCTGGTGGGAGGTAATTGATCATGCGGGGAGGTCTTTTCCATGCTGTTCTCATGGTAGTAAGTCTCATGAGATCTGATGGTTATTATAAGGAGGAGTTTTCCTGCACAAGCTCTCTCTCTTTGCCTGTTCCCATCCATGTAAGACGTGACTTGCTCCTCCTTGCCTTCTTCCATGATTGTGAGGCTTCCTCAGCCATGTGGAACAATTAAACCCAATTCAAGTCTAATTAAACCTTTCTTTTGTAAATTGCCCAGTCTCAGGTATGTCATTATCAGCAGCATGAAAACAGACCAGTACGCTGACCAAATCTCCTGATCCTCTCCCCATACAATAAGAAAAACCAAGATACTAATTTCCATTTTATATAGTTGATACAAGTATTAAATAAATACATTTTTATAATTCTAAGCACACTATGAACATAGCATAGGAAACTTTTGGTTATGATTCCACATTGGCCAAGCCTCTCCCAGGCAAAAGTTTGTATAGAACTTTTTAAGTTGCTTTTAGGCAGTGGAATGTCAAATTAGCATCATTATTATTTTGTCAAGAATGACGAAAATATAGATAAATTCTGTTAACCAGATTCTGTCTTCATTAAATTCATACATTTAACAGTAAAATATTGAGTTGCTGAATAATAACCCCAAAGTATCTAAAATTCCTGAAGTTTCTACCGAATCATGTAAGTGCAATGAAGAGAAGGAAAAGGGAAAGACAGCTGTCCACTCTCCTAAAACTCAGCTCCATCTCACCCAGCCTTCTATTTTATTCATCAAGCTATGGAGAAAGAGAAAACAGGAAGAGATAAATCTTATAAAAGGAGTTCAATTCCTTTTGTCTCACGCATTTTTTTTTTTTCTTTCTGAAACGGAGTTTCACTCTTGTTGCCCTGGCTGGCGTGCAAAGGCGCAATCTCAGCTCACTGCAACCTCTGCCTCCCAGGTTCAAGCAATTCTCCTGCCTCATGCCTGTAATTCCAGTAGCTGGAATTACAGGCATGTGCCACCACACCTGACTAATTTTGTATTTTTTTTTTAGTAGAGATGGGGTTTCTCCATGTTGGTCAGGCTAGTCTTGATCTCCTAACCTCAGGTGATCCACCCACCTCGGCCTCCCAAAGTGCTGGGATTACAGGCGTGAGCCACCACGCCTGGCCTCTTTTTTTTTTTTTTTAACCCAATAATGTTAGAAGTCTATGCACTTCAGATAAACAGAGATTTAATGAACCCAAATGCTAATGAAGCATATTTATTTTTGTTACTACCTAAATAATTATTTTATAACATACATACGAATTAGAAAATAAGAAAGAATCTAATATGCTGAAGGCAATGAAATATGTAACGATGTGAGGAAATTTACCCATTATATTCAGAAATTCACGTTATTTTAAAATTCAGCATGACAGTTTTTCTTCAGGATAATAAAAGAGAATTTTGGCTTTAAAGATGGCTAAAAATACTGCTGAGAGTTAATGAGAGAAATAAAAAATAGTTACTATTATATTATCAGTCTTGTTGGGGTGGCTAAAATGCTGTATGCATCAGATGCACTGGTTGCCATGGTGTGTATTGTTGCATTCTTCAAACAGAGCATAAAACAGTTCTGTAACCAATAACAAGGGTTGAAAGAATGAATTCTACTGCACAGATTGCAAAACAGCTTTTTCATCTCTCCTTTTTTCTTGAACCACCACGAGGAGCCACAAAATGTATACTAAATTATGGGATTTTTTAGAATTGCTTAACTGAAAGGTGTAAACAGTATGTTCTTAGTAGTATAGTTTTGACTTTGACTAGTTTTAATGTCATTTTTTCCTATTTACAGCACACGGCTTCCAACAGGGATTGACTGGTCACATAAGGGTCACAGATCACACCCGCAGTGCCCTCTATCCTCTCTGAATCTTCGAAGGTCTCTTGTCAGTGCTCTTCAACTTTTCCTTTACAACATAGGCACTATAAGTTCCCCCTTAGCTTAAGATATTTTACCAAATAACTTTGAGAATTGTTTTAAATTTCTTGGACCAACTCAATTCTATTTTTCAAGAACACAGCAATAACTACGTGTTTTTAAAATTAGAAAGCTGCATTTGTTGAGAACAATTATCTGCTTATGCTACCTAGCAGATTTTTAGAATTGGCTAAATTCATATTCTTCATACAGATTAGATTACTCTGCCTTTTTGATTACTTTGTATTGATAATTCTACAGAATAATCTGACTTTTCAGCATTAGTCAAAGATGATAAGCATGTCTCAAAATTTAATGCTGAGATTACTCACCTCTAACTACACCCATAAAAAACCATAAAATGGTTTATTTTAAAAAATAAAGTGAAATAAACAAGATTTTCATAATTTAAAAAATTGTTTCCTTCTTTTAACTCCAGCATTTCCAACTCTTTTTTTATTCACAGACCAAAAATCTATGTTTTGCAGAACACACTGAGAAATGCTGACTGTGCTGAAGCTTTTTTTAAAAACTTAAACCTTGTCTCAGTTGAACTAGAAAGAATTAAGGGAAGGGTCACTGCTGTTCTCTGTTTCAAAATGAAAGTTTCACTGCTTCTGTAAACATCATGTTGATAGGCACTACTATTGAAGGGACAGAAACCCCTTCATATCCCCACACCCAGGAAGTTGTATCTTACGACCGTTGAATTAATACCGTTAGGGTCACAAAATCTGGCTCCCACATAACCTTGGAATTTTTGGATTTGTTTTAAAGAAAGAAGCATTACTTCAAATTCCAACTTCCTATCTCTAGCCCAAACTTCCTTTCTTTAGGCCTTCAAATATTGCAGCATCTTTTTTCTTTTCCACTAAAGTTGGTATCTTCCTATGCTTCTTCCTTAGGTATACCAGCGAAAAGATCAACTGCAATACTCCACTACCAGAACAGAATTCACTACCTTTTTGTCAAGCCAGTTCCTCCTTCTGATTTTATTACTCCTATTAAAAGAACCATCACCCTACTAGTCCTCTCAACCTGAAACTTTAGTCTGTCATTCTTTCCTTTATTTCTCATCCATGAAGGTACTAAATCCCATGGTTCCACCTCTGCAAGGTTTCTTTCATTCCAGGTTATCGCCCTAATCCAGACCTTCTCCTATAAAACTCTTCAAACAGCCTCTTAACTGTTCTCAATCTGCTTCTCTCCTACTCCTCTTCATCCTCTGTATTTCCGCTGGTTAGCTTTCATGAAGGCAACTGTGACGTTTCTGTACATAAATCTCTGATATCTTGCCATTGCTTACTAATTCAAACACCAACTGGCATTCTGCCTAGGATTTCTACTCTGCAATTTCATATCCAAATTACTTGTCCAACTCATCCTTGCCTTAATCATATGCCAGTGAGCATGCACTTCACTTGAGCACAGCTCTGCCACTTATCTGAAACGTTCTTCCTCCACACTCTTCCTTACATCTCCTTCCAGATCCATCTCAAATAGTTACACTTTCAGCCTGAGGCACGATGTAGTAAAATGGTGAACACAAGTGTATACAAGCCGTGTAATCAGGCAGATCTTCGTTTATAACTCAACTCTGCCTCTTATGAGCTGTAAGCTCTTCGGGCAACCTCTCTAACCCTTACTGCCCTCATGTGTTGTTAAGCAGCTAATTATAAGCTTCCAATTTGCTACATATATTTTTCATAATAATTAAATGAAAGACATGCTTGTTTCTGGCACAAAGGCATTACCATTATCATTGAAATCTTTCCCAATTTCCTATATTCTGAAATGATCTCTCTCAATTAAAAATTTCACAATTTAAAAATCGTACTTTATAATCAGCTCTAATAACAGAAATATATTCTGCCCTGAGCACCCCAAAGAAAAAGACTATACAGTCCCGTTAGCATTTGCTAGAGCACTTACACAATATTTTCATTAGAGCATTCAGTCCATATATGTTTAAATGAATTGAGGTGACATAGTTAAGAAGGGCTCTCATTTGCGATACGTTTTTGACAAGCAGAACTAAATGTCCTTCTTCATTTGCTATTCACAGCCACAGCCCATCCAGAGTAGCCGCTGTGAAAACACTGGCTGCAGCCGGGGAGGTGTGGCCAGGGTTGCACACTCCATAGGGCCCGAGGGAGCCCGGAACGGGCGGGAGTACCACCCCCTACCGAGTTTGCAGCAGGAGTCCGCGCTCTCAGTCGCAGCTACAGCCACCCAGTCACAGCTCCAAACCCAGGCATTCCTGCACTCTCAGAGGCCGGGTAAGCCCCTCCACAGGCAGGCTCAGAAGTGCCTGTTCCCACTCCCTGGCCTATCCCCGTTCTCGGCGCCCCCTCCAGTGTGGAGCAAAGTTGTGGCCAAGCCCAGGTGCTGTGGCAACACAGCCAGGTGTGCCCGTGCTCGGGGCAGGAATGACATCCCAGCTCCCTGCTGCCTCAGCCCCCTTTGGACTTTGGGCGCTGACGAGTGTGGAAGGAGGCCCGGGGAAGTGGCTAAGGGCAGCTCTGCCTGGGCTTGCGGGTGACCCTCAGCACAAACAGCCTGGGCGCGTGTGCTACATGTTGATGTGAGGAGACAGACTGGACAGAAAGGGGAGGGTTTCCGGAGAAATCCCACCTTCAAACCAGGAAGGGCCTAAAGCCTGGGGCCAGGCTGCCAGTTCCAGACAAAATCTGCCTGGGAAAGTGAGAACTTACGGTGCTTTTTCCAAGCCAGCCCATGGCTACCCATGGACCAATCAACACGCACTTCCTCCCTTCTGAGCCCATAAAAACAGCCAGACTCAGCCAGCCTCACACAGACGTTAGGACTATCAGCTGCAAGAGGAGGCTACCCACTTGGATGGCCTAGACTTGTCAGGACAATCTGCCTGCGGAAAGCAGCTACCCATTTCAGGTCTCCTGAGAGCTGTTCTGTGGTGCAATGAAGCTCCTCTCTGCCTTCCTCACCCTCCAGTTGTCCATGTACCTCATTCTTCCTAGACGTGGGACAAGAATTTGGGACCTGCCAAGAATTTGGGACCCGCCATTTGGCAAGCCTGAAAGAGCTGTAAGACAAACAGGGCTGAAACATGACCCCTGCTCACCAGGTTGCAGGTGATGAGGAGAAAAGAACTGCAGCCCTTTGGGGAGCCCTTAGGGGCTCTCTGAGCGAGGGCTGTGATACCCTCTTTGGGGCTCTGTGGTTCCTGGCATCTCCAAGCTTCCAGGCACAACCATGTTCCCAGGTACCCCCGTGGAAGCTGCTTGTGGTACAACTGGTCCAGCCACAGCCTCATATGGAGCTGACACCTGTACCAGCACTTGGAGCTGCCTGCCTTGCTGCAGCCAGCACACCTGACTGTGCACAGTGGTCGGACCCCACACTCACTCACACACCCCTGGCCACTCTGCACCTGGCTCGCCCTTGGCAGGCGTAGGATCTGGGCTGGTAGCACAAGCCAAGCACAGCCTGCTGGGCCAAGTGGGCAGAACGAGCCTAGCAGGCCTGAGCAAAACTCAGGCAAAGGTGCCAATGGTCACAGAGGTTTCCAGCTGGAAAAGCAACACCCAAAGGATCCTGTGACATTGTTATGCTATTATTATTTCTATTGTAAAATATGAATACCTGGTCCCTGAGGGCCAAATAACCTACTCAAGGTCACATGTTAGTGATCTACAGAGTCAAGATATGAGCCCACACAGTTGGCTCCAGTATCAGTACCCTGAGCTCACTCTATGGTCTCTTTAGAGTAAAAAGGTCAAATGACTATGCCAAATTCATAATTGTTGCGGCATTTTCAAATTGGTAAAATTATAGGCTTAGAAGCATTAAGTCACTGGGAAATTCTTTAATGGTATGGAAACAACCCAAATGCCCACTGAGAGGTAAACGGATAAATGTGGCATAGAAATACAGTAGAATATTATTCAACCTTAAAAAGGAAGGATATTCTGATACATACCACAATGTGGATGAACCTTGAAGACATTATACTAAGTGAAATAAGGCAGGCACAAAAGGACAAATACTATGACTCTGCTTACCTGATATACCTAGAATAACCCAGTTCAGAGAGTTGGAAAGGAGAATGGTGGTTTCCAGGTGCTAAGAAAAGCGGGAAACTGGGTCTTACTATTTAATGTGTACAGAGTTTCAGTTTGGGAAAATGAAAAAATTCTAGATTGTGATGGTTGCAAAACAATGTGAATACACTTAATCCACTGTACACTTAAAAATAATTAAAATGGGAAGTTTTATGTTAAGTGTATGTTACCATGATACAAAAAAGTGGAACAAAATTACATTGAGAATTCCTAGGAAGAGAAATTTTTAAATGAAACTAACGGAAAACAAACTTTTTTTTTTTTTAAACAGTCTTGCTCTGTCACTCAGGCTGGAGTACAATGGCGAAATCTCAGCTCACTGCAACCTCTGCCTCCCAGGTTCAAGCAAGTCTCCTGCCTCAACCTCCCAAGTAGCTGGGATTACAGGTGCCCACCACCACACCCAGCTAATTTTTTGTGTTTTAGTAGAGATGGGGTTTCGCCACGTTGGCCAGGCTGGTCTCAAACTCTTGACCTCAGGTGATCCACCCACCTCAGCCACCCAAAGTGCTGGGATTACAAGCATGAGCCACCGCACCCAGCCCAGAAAACAAACTTTTAAAAAGACTAATAATTATTTTTTTCCCTTAATCTTATTTAAAAATTCATTCATTCCAGGGACATGGATGAAGCTGGAAACCATCATCCTCAGCAAACTAACACAGGAACAGAAAAACAAACACTGCATATTCTCACTCATAAGTGGGAGTTGAACAATGAGAACACATGGACACAGAGAGGGGAACATCACATACCGGGGTCTGTAGGCAGGTGGAGGGAAAGGGAAGGGAAAGCATTAGGAAAAATACCTAATGCATGTGGGGCTTAAAACCTAGATGACAGGTTGATGGGTGCAGCAAACCACCATGGCACATATATAACTATGTAACAAACCTGCATGTTCAGCACATGTATCCCAGAACTTAAAGTAAAAAAAAATAAAAATAAATAAGTATTTTAAATTCATTTATTCATGCTTATTAAATGTTTAAAGAAGAACTGAGTAAAGGTAGATATTAGAAATAATAATCACACTTAAAAGAAATTCATGAAAGACATTACACTTGATTCAAATTCACTTTTCAATTTTCTTTATATCTTAAAATTAACATAAAACATTTCCTAAAATTGAATTTCCCAAAGTACTTTCTAATTAATTTGCACCCTGTTGGAATAAAATGTACCTTGATATTGTTAATTTCAACCATATTCTCTAAAGAAGAAAGGTAATTCATAATAAATAACTGAAAAGTAATTTTTTCCACACAGAAAACAGCCAAGCAATTTGACATTATCAACTCCTTTTTTTTAAGATTACAGTAAAGATAAAAGAAAGTTACATGAATACAATTTAATTCCTACCATTTGCTCTTTTCATAAAAATCCGTAAACATGTGACCCAGTATAAACCATTCTTTTAGAAAGGCAAACCGCCGCTTCGTTTAAGAAAAGAAAACCAAATGAAAGACTGGAACAAAGAATTCCTGCTTTCTAGTCTTCTGAATTAAATCTGGTTCAACAGGGACTTACAAGAACTTACAACTGACAAATTCCAGCGCTAGATGCTAGGGATGCAAAGATAAGTGAGATCACCCTTTCTACCTGCTTTCAAGGAAATGAGTCCAAGGAGGATATAAACATGTACTTAAATACATCTTTGCATTGTGGGTAAAGATTCTAAGGGTAGACTTAATTGTGAAGGTAGATTCAAAGTAGAGCAGGGTCACAAAGTAGTCAGCACTAAGCGGTAATGTTTTGGGAGCTCTCCTAAAGGAAAAACAAATGCAAGCCTCTCTGGTTTGGAATGGATGTCTTTAGGAAAAAAAAAAAAAGAAGAAGCAAATACAGCATGAATACCACCTTACATTTCTACTATCAGTTTACATTTCATTTTAAAATTAATTAAGCAGTTCTCATACACTACTGAATGAAACAACCCTATGATTATTCCCACATTGCAGATGGGGAATGTGCCTCTCAGAGAAGTAGTTAGCTCAAAATTCCACAATCAGGCTGGGTGCCGTGGCTCATGCCTGTAATCCCAGCACTTTGAGAGGCCAAGGCGGGAGGATCACCTGAGATCAGGAGTTCAAGACCAGCCTGACCAACATAGTGAAACCCCGTCTCTACTAAAAAGACAAAAATTAGCCTGGCGTGGTGGTGCGTGCCTGTAATCCCAGCTACTCAGGAGGCTGAGGCAGGAAAATCGCTTGAACCTGGGAGATGGAGGTTGCAGTGAGCCAGGATTGTGCCTCTGCACTCCAGCCTGGGCGACAGAGTGAGACTTTGTCTTAAAAAAAAAAAAAAAAAATTCTACAGCCAGTAATACCTCGGGCTAATGTATGATAAACTCTTCTAATTCCTAAGCTGCTTTGTCACTGAAGCTGTTTCACACCAGCACGCTCACAAAAGGAAGATGCAGAGAATTTGTGGATTGCAGGGGGAAAAAAAGACATAAAATGAAAAAAATGTCAGAGCATGTGTGAGCATATTCAATTTTCAAATTGAAAAAAAATACCAATTAAATATAAGATAGGAGCAACTACTTATGCAGCTGAGGCTTTCTGAATAACAACAAATTAAACATTAACTAAAACCAGACACAGATTGGTCATATCCAAACGTACCCATAGACGGTACCCATCTATCACTTTTAAAGAATTCCCTAAAAAGGAATGAACTGGAGCTCTAATCTAATAATCTGATATTTTAAATGATATATCTGATCATCATAATACAGAGGAACTGCCTCTGACATCTGTTACCTGATTATTGTCAAAATTAAAGGGAAGCATTTGTGCAAAAAAGGAAGGGAATGGAGAACTGCAAGAAGGAGATTACTTGCTTCCAGTCCTGCTGTATATTATTTACAGAAGAAATAAAAATTAGAGTGGTTGATGGTATTTGCTTTCAATTCCTAGGTCACATTGGATAAAACTGTCAGCCAGCCCTCTCCTTTCTATTTATTTCCTTCAGTTTAATTAAACCCATTTTTCTGTAAAATTGAATACATCAAACAGTGAAAATTATTTAAAGTTGTATATAATATTCTCCAAAATGTTTTTTAGGATCCAATTTGTTTTTTCTTTCAAGTAACCTTTCATATATACCTCAACTATACTTGATAAACTGCAAGTACTGAAGAGATTTTTTTTATTTGAAGGAACAATTGGCATCTTCAAATTCACTCTAGCAAAAAATAAATAAAATTGTTGAAATAATCACCATGAACTTAGGAAATTATGATTCCTGATAAGTGAACATAAACATCAATAGAACACACTCATATAGGTAGCTAAATGGAAGTTCCTAAGCAGTCGATTACTTTAGCAAAAGATGACGTCAGACAGGTAAGTGCCAACAGATTTTTCTCAAAAGGGAAAAATGGGCATTTTCCAGACTTGATGAAAAGCAACGTGATATGTGAAAGGTATTGGGCTGACAGTGGGCAATAGTTCTAATACAGATTTATTTTTCACCAAATGTTTTACTTTGTTATCTCGAAACTATAGTTAACCCATTTGAAAATGAAAGCATCAATTTAGATAACCTGAAAAATTCCTTTCTATGTCATTTTCTCCCTTCTTTCAATAATCCTTCTTTCCTACTTTCCAGCAGGCATAGACCACACCTGTGTTCACTTCTTTTTTTCTTTGTCTATACTTTTACCGGGGCAAAAATAGGAGCTAAATGAGGAGATAAAAAAAAAAAAAAAAAAAAAAAAAACAGAGAAGACATTTCTATGAAGAATGCAAGTTCTCTATAGAAAACTAGCTAGGGAAATTTAGACCAATTTGTTAATCTTTCTAAACTTCATTGCCTTTTCCTACAAAGTGAAATAATGAAATTTTCCTGATGATAAAGGATATAATCCATTTGCACTTCCTGATACATAGAAAGCACTTAATAAATTCTGAATGCTACTGAGATTGTTGATTTCCAGTGAGGAGATGGAAGAAGCAGCAGCTCTGGTCCAAGTTCAACTATATCATCTCTTCCTTCCTTTTACTTCATTTTTCCTCTCTTCACAGAAATCTTACAATTCCATTTTTTGATGTGTGATTATTTAAGTGGAATACCAGGTAGTATGTTAATTTAGTAACAAAAGAAAGTAGGCCTTTTGGGTTAGGATTTGATGCTGTAGTTTATTCAATCCCTCTCCCTCTTTACATTAGACACAGAAAATTAGCAGGGTCTCCTTTTAATGGAAAACATTTTCTTGCTAAATCTGTATTGCTTTCCAATTTAGGCCCTTGTCATTGTGTTCCCACAAATGACACAGTTTAACAGTGCATGGGTGGATTCTCTAGAGACTGAGAAGGTTCATGAAAATATTCATAAGAGAGGTGTGTCATTTCCCCTCAGCACTACCCACTGCACCCAATTTAGAAAGACAAACTCCCAGCAGATGGGTCTCCTGGCCTCTTTCCAATACATAATTTAAATTGTTTTTCAAAGACACTACAAATCAAAAGCTGACTGATGCTGCAAACAATTTATGTGTTTCAGAGAATCAAGTGACAAGGTCAGTGTACAGCACTGCTTTAATTATTATGCCTTTTAATGACTTGTTTTTTAAGGTGATAGCTCGTAGAATGAGTAGTTTGGGGTTTTCTTGTATTGTAATAAAACATTTCTTACTTTCAGCCATCTATCCAGTCAAATGGACTGTGACTAACCCCTAACAACAGTGCAGTGGCCCATAAGAAATAAGTTTCAGGTTTTAATTCAGTTCCTTAATGGAGAACCAACTACTTTACACAACCCATCGCCCAAAGTATGACCATTTGGACTGAAGAAACAATAGCTAGAAGTGGCTTTGCATCTGCATTATTTAACATTTTAGTCACTATCCTAAATTACAACACAAGGAACGTGCTTATTAAGTTTGCATAGAAAGCCAGGCTGGGAAGGAAGGCAGAGGATAGCATCTGAGAAAATACTTACCAGCTCTCTATGATCATGTCCATTTGGATCCTTTATCAAAAGCAACACAACTAAACTCAGTAAAGAGAAAACAGACAGCAGGATGGAAAGAGAAAATGGAACAGCGTTGACCTAATCAGAAGCTCTGCAGTCAAAGACTTAACTCTGCCATTTGCTACATACATGTACATCTTGAGCATATCACTTTGCTTTTATATCGTAGTATATCTTAATTTGCCAACTATAAAGAGTGATAAAAATGCCCTGCCACGCCTATTTGCTAGAGTTTTGTGAAAATCAAACTACATCTTCTTAATTTTCAAAATAAAATTATGAACGACATGTATTTCAATCTCTGAGGCTGAGGTTACGTTCCCTGGAAAAAGTCTTTTTTTTTTTTTTATAATGCAAATGATTTCTTTTATTTCAATAGTTTTTGGAGTACAGGTGGTTTTTGGTTACACAGGTAAGTTCTTTAGTGATTTCTGAGATTTTAAAGCACCTATCACCCGAGCAGTGTACACTGTTCCCAATATGCAGTCTTTTATCCCTTGCTCCCCTGCCAGCCTTAACCCTCAAGCCCCTAAAGCCCATTATGTCACTCTTAGGCCTTTGCATCCTCATAGCTTAGCTCTCATTCATAAGTGAGAATATACACTATTTGGTTTTCCATTCCTGAATTGCTTCTCTTAGAATAATGGCCTCCAGCTCCATCCAAGTTGCTGCAAAAGATATTGTTTCGTTTATTTTTATGGCTGAGTAGTACGACCACTCATTGTTCGATGGACGCTTAAGTTGGTTCCATATCTTTGCAATTGCGAATTGTGCTGCTATCAACGTGTGTGTGTGTGTGTCTTTTTCAAATAATGACTTCTTTTTCTGGGAAAAGTCTTATTGGGGAAATTATATTTGTGGAAGGGTATTAGATTACTATCACACCCCATATTTGCTATTTGTACTGTCCTATGTATGTGACCACCTCTTAACCCTTCTCACCCAGGCCCTCCCGCAGCTTAACATAACATTTGTACACTGACAACTCCCAAACACTTATCACCAGGCCCAGGCTCTCCTCTAAACTTCAGTCTACCTGACATCCAAACTTAGATGTCTAAGAAGCATAGAAAATTTTATATAATAATAGTAATAATTACAGTGATCACGTGGACACAGGGAAGGGAACATCACACACCGGGGCCTGTCAAGGGGTGAGGGGCAAAGGGAGGGAGAGCATTAGGACAAATACCTAATGCATGCAGGGCTTAAAACCTAGGTGACAGGTTGATAAGTGTTGCAAACCACTATGGCACATGTAGACCTATGTAACAAACCTGCACGTTTTGCACATGTATCCTGGAAATTAAAGTAAAATAAAAAATTATAATAATTACAGTGATCACAATAGCATCTGCAGTCTATTGGACACTGACTTTATACCAAGCACTATGCCACATACATTTTAAATATCAATTTATTCTTCTTGCCCTGGCAAGACCACTCCTCCTCCCTTAACACTACCCTTGGCAGAATAGTAAAAGGGGCCCAGGAATCCTTGAGTGATTCTTGTAGATCTCTTTGATAATGAATAATTGCCGGAGATCGTTCAAGTAGGTGCATCTTAAAGTCAGATAATTATCTTGTGCTCACTTTTTTCTCACTCCACCATTGCCCCACTGGAATCATTTTCCCTGGGTGGATTTTAAGGTTATGTCCGAGTCTTTCATCATAGGGAATGCTGAGGAAATCACCCTATAACATCTGTTACTGCATCAGCCAGAAGGTTGTTTCTGAGGACCATGGCATGTGTAATTCCAAGCCCCGGTACCTCCGCCCCTAATATGAAGCTCCTCAAGATAAACTTGTCTTTTTCTTAAAAGAAAAAAAATGTTCTTTCCCTGAAGGAACCGATGTATTTCTTCTTTCCAACCATAAAGTCTTCTAGCTTTTTATATATTTTTTTCAGTTTGGCTGCCAGAAAATTCAAAACACTTTTCAAATAGCAAATACAATATGCCCTTATAGCCTACGTACTTATGTTCTGTTTTCCACATTGGTCTTGGTTCCTCACACTAAGTTTGTATTATTTCTCAGAAAAATTATCTGAATCTTGGAAATAGGCAAATGAGATTACTAGGTATACTTTTAGTGCACTGCTGGGCTTGACTTTCTACTTAGTGGCTGTTTACAACTCAGTTGGGACAGAGGTTACCTTGTAGATTTTGTGCAGTAGAAATGCAAATAAAGTCTGTCTGGTGGAACCTAAGGTTTGCTTTATGGCTCTGTTGGGCATTAACCAATTTTATATCTAATTCAGCAATAATAAATTGCAATAAATCTAATACAAATCAAGTGCTCTGTGGACCAGTTTTTAACATTTTGATGGTTCCCTCATCAATTAATAAATAAAATCTGTGACATGTGTTCATTTTAAATTTTCATGAGTCAGATTTTTCCCTTTTTAAAAGTATACTTTAAGATATTTTATGGGGGGGGAGGGGGGAGGGATTGCATTGGGAGTTATACCTGATATAAATGATGAATTGATGGGTGCTGACGAGTTGATAGGTGCAGCACACCAACAAGGCACAAGTATACATATGTAACAAACCTGCACGTTATGCACATGTACCCTAGAACTTAAAGTATAATAAAAAAAATAAATAAATAAATAAATAAAAAAGATATTTTATGTAATCATGATTTTTATTTCCCATTTATATTTTCCCCTTGTATCTGTATTTCACATTAATTTTTAACTGATGAATAAAAATTGTATATATTTATGATATGCAACATCATGTTTTGAAATATTATGCATTGTGGAATAGCTAAATCAAGCTAATTAACATATGCATTACCACATATACTTATCATTTTTTTAGTGGCACACTTAAAATCTATTTTCCTGATTTTCAAGGATACAATATATTGTTATTAGCTATAATCATCATATTCTACAAGTTCTAGATCCCTTGAACTTCTTCATTCTAACTGAAATTTTGTACCTTTGACCAAAATCTACTCACTCTCCCCACCATTAAATATAGATAGATATATATGTGTATATATAGTTATAAGCTGCCCTGAAACATTTGCAGAATAAACTCATGTAGAAATAAGTTAAAAGAAGTGGGCAGATCACAAGGTTGGGAGCTCGAGATGAGCTTGGCCAATATGATGAAACCCCATCTCTACTAAAAAATACAAAAATTAGCTGGGCATGGCAGTGCACACCTGTAATCCCAGCTACTTGGGAGGCTGAAACAGGAGAATTGCTTGAACCCAGGAGGCGGAGGTTGCAGTGAGCCAAGATTGCACCACTGCACTGCAGCCTGGGCGATGGAATGAGATTCCATCTCAAAAAAAATTAATTAATTAAAATGAGATTACATATATGAGCATGTATGTGACAGCACCAAACAAATATGTTACTCTTAAATTTATATGTCTTGCCAGGCATGGTAGCTCATGCCTGTAATCCCAGCACACTGGAGGCTGAGGCAGGCAGAGTTCAAGATCAGCCTGGCCAACATGGTGAAACCCCATCTCTCCTAAAAATACAAAAAAATTAGCCTGGTGTGGTGGCAGGTGCCTGTAATCCCAGCTACTTGGGAGGCTGAGATAGGAGAATTGCTTCAACCTGGGAGGCAGAGATTGCAGTGAGCTGAGATAGTGCCATTGCACTCCAGCCTGGACAACAGAGTGAGACTCCATCTCAAGAAAAAAAAAAAAAATTATATGTCTATAGATTAACTGTATTGTTACATAAAACAGTATGACAGGGGCTTGCATCAAAAACTGTTTGGAATTAGATATTAGTCTTCTCATACTTATCACTAGTGAGAATAAAGTACTCCTACAGAGCTCAGCTTACATATGAAAAAATATAATACATATTATCAAATATAAAAGGAGATTGCCAAATAACTGTTATCCATATCTACCATGGACAGAACAAGAAGATACTGGCTCACTCTACAGTGCAAATCTGGGTTAGATGTAAGAATGAATATTCTATAAACAAGATGTCCTAAAATATTTTGAAAAACTGGCTAGATACAGTTTGTTGGAGTTTTTCTCCTCCATGCTATCCAATTCCTATTCTACTGCTTCGGAGCATTGGTCTCAAGCTCAGAACACCTTACCCCTTTTTCTCCCCTTTCCACTCTTTTCCTTCCTAGTCTTCATTTTCTTTAAGCCTTCCCTGGAGAGTCTGAACTTATAGAAACAGTATAAGGTGTCAACATTAAAGTCTGGGGTAAAATCAATGGCATAAATCAGAGAGGAAGGTGGAAGATAAGAATTAAAGAGAGAAATTTGGAAGTAAGGGAAAACTGGGGACTAGGCCAACCTAAATGAATGCCTATAGATAGGTAGTCAGCAAACAGCAGACTCTTCCTCAAGAGAAACAAGATGTTGCAAATCCAGGAAAAAGAGTGTTCAAGGAACATCTATGGGCTTCAAAACTAAGTGGAACTGCAAGTAATTCCCATTAACAGAGTTAGTGTGGATTCAAAAAGAGCTCCAGTGCCTGGGGTCTGAAGGGTTTAGATACCATCATTTATTAACTATAAATAAAGCCTTTGGAAAATACCTCCTAGAACCTCACTGTTCTCATCAGTAGAATATTGGTAATCATACCTACCTTGCAAAATTATGTTGAGGATTAGACAACATATACAAGGCCCTCAGCATAGTTACTGGACTATACACAGGGCTAGCTAAATAATTCTGATGTGTAATTATTAGTAAGGAAGTGAGTCACTCTGAACTGAGACTTTGGGGATGAATCTGAGGCCAAGACACAAAAAGACCTTGTTTCTCTAGGGATCTACTACCAAATTAAAATGGTATAAACAATCAATAAAATCAGTATAAGTAGAGAAATGAATAACTACAGGGCATGTAAAAATATGAAATTCTCCAGAATAGACTGTTCAATGATTTAACCCTATGCTAAGCTCATTAAATAATGAAGAATTGTGTCCCTATATAGAAAAGGCAAATAATTTCTAATTTGGGATTCCCTCACATTGTAGTAAAAGCTGCTGTGAATGTTATAATGGTGGTTGCTATGGGCAACAGCAGTCACAATGTAGGAAAAGAGAAGGGAGAAGGAGAAAAAAAAAGACAAAAAGCGATGATTCTACAGGGAATGTGCCTTTGCAAAAACTCTACACCCTCACCCCTTTATTCTTAATTGTGGTGGCAGGATAAATTTACCAGAGACAACCGGAAGAAAAAATCTGCCTAGGGTTCCATGAACAATTCATTCTTCAACCAAAGACTAGCTCTTTTCTCTGGGAAGGCCATCATCTTCAGCCAAGGGTGTGGCATAGAGGAGATGAGATGGGAAATGGCACGTCCAGCTGGTTGGATGGGCCTTGACCATGGGGAGGTGACAGATGTCCCAGCCAGACTGACCCAACATCTGAAAGAAAGTCTGTGGCTGAGAAGATCAATGCATCTGAACATTATTCAGCAGTACCACCACCTCTTTGAACCCTGTGCAGTAAGTAATATAGATCTCAGTTCAAGAATTATACTAACCTGCTAATAATTAATGGTTCATAGGAAAGTTCTTCAAATGAATAAGCAATTAAAAAAAAGTTCAGTGTTTCTGAAAGTTACACATTCTATGACTGGGCAAATCTCCCTGGAATAAAAAAGGTGAGAGGTTGAGGAAAAAAGCATAAAAATCATCTAATTTTGCCAACTAGTGGAAGTAATCAACTATCAAATACCAGGAAAAAAGATGTCTATATGGTATATGAAATTGGTCAATCAGAAGATTTTTGTTTATGAGGGACAATGGATTCCACAATCTTCCTTGATACATTCACAGGCTTTTTGTCCTTTCAACTCAAGCTGAGAGGGGAAATGATTAAATATTAAAATAAGCAAGCTGCTATCTCTCTGTTTCTGCCACCCACACTAACGATTTTGCATTCAAGATCTGTCTGAGTGTGATTAAAGAGCTAAAAATGAAGGATCCAGCTAAAATAAAAACTGATACAACATTGAAAATATACGGATCTGACAGGATTTTTTTAAAGAAGACATTAAATCATTTAACACTTTTGACTTACTACAAATTTTTGCTACACCTCTAATAACTTTGTTTTCACACCTTTGGAAAAGTATACATCATTTCAGTAACCCTTTTCACAGATTTTTTTAAAGGATAAAAGCCAGCTAATAATGAGCCGGTTTTATCATTTAAGTTACTATTTTGATTATCAAACAATGGAAAAAGACTTCTGAAGCTCTAAACAAAATGGTGGTGAGGGAAAAGGTCATTACGCTGGGCTCTGCCGCTGCAAGTTTCAGCTCTGGCACACAAGTATGTAACTTGGGAAAGTAGTTTAACTTCCTTCAGCATCATTTTGCTCACTTGTAAAAGGAAAGGTTTAGATTAGTTTAATCTTGACTTTTGGCTTCCAGCCCCAGGAAGGCACAAGAGCTAATCCAGTCTTTATGTCTGCCAAGGGGGAGCCAAGATCATACACACAGTCTCACAAATCACACCCTCCTCAATGATGCAGATGACACTACATTTACTTCTTTACTTGGAACTCAGTATAATACCATCATATTTCAGGATTAAAAATTAATAAGGACTTATTTCATCAAGGGTTCAACTGAGAAAATTTCTAAATTCTCTATAGAGAATATATTTTCTCCTACTACTCAGAACTGCTTAATGTGTCTTAAGAACACCCCAAAATCACTCTTATACCAAAGGAACCAGCAATTTGCTTGACATGCTACCCCCAAGGCCTTCATCAAGCTTTCTTACATTTATTGACAGTGCTCACTCAGGCTGAAAATGAGATTTGACCATTCTGAAAAGAGAGGGTCAGAAGGAGTAATACCATATTTAATAAGGTTTTACAGCATTTTATGCATTGTCAATCAAATGTCATAGATCAAGATTTTTTTAACATTTAAAACAACCTCCTAATAGGTTTTTAAAAGGTTTATATAGAATATCTTTTCTATATCCATAATCTTACATATGATTATGGTTGTGACATCTATGTATAGAAATCTTTAATTCTCTAAAAATGTATTCTAGGTACAAAAATGTACACCATAACATTACTTAAAATGGAAAAATAAGAAACACTGATAAAGGAATATTTTCTGAGAACAGTTACAAATGTGAAGAAACTCTTATTATAGAATTAAAAGATTAATTTTTATATATGATTATAAATTTGGTTTTAAAAAGTATGTGTATACATACACTTATTCATTTGAAAAGAACTGGAAAGAAAAACAAAACATTAACAGTATTTACCATGATTAATTCAAATAATTTTCTAAATGTTCTGCTAATGTTATGAATTACTTTTATAATGAAAAATATATCTATTAAGTTATGCTCGAATCACATAAACAAAAATTATTTTAGTATATTTTAATTTTTTATGAGATCTAATCTTTTACAAGGGTTAGAAGATATCAATGTAATCAAACATTTATAATGTAATTTGGATTCATAGTATAAACGTTCACAAAGAGAAGGAAACATGTCATAGTTTCTTCCTAAAGTATTTTGAATCCTAATTGATGCAGATAGTTAAGTTATTATAACTGAAGATGTTTATAGATTTAGATTTTTTAAAGTTCTACACTTAACAATGTGAAAACATAGCCCTATTTAAATATGTTAAAGTTAAGTTTTTCTAAATTTGAAAGTGTCATTAAAATACTTTTATGTCCTGCAATGTTGGTTTCTATTAAAAAATTCTTTTATAATTTTATAAAATCACACAATAACTATTCTTATAATATAAAATACATAAAATATAGTTAAAATATAGAATTACATTGTTTGCTGTAAGCAGAATATTATAACCAATCAGAATGTGATTCGAAATATCATCAAGAATAGAAAACCCAAAAACAAATTCATACACCTACAGTGAATTCATTTTCAACAAAGGTGCCAAGAACATATATTAGAGAAATGACAGAATCTTTAATAAATGTTGCTGGGAAAGCTGGATATCATTATAGAAGAAGAATGTAGAAGAATGAAACTTGACTCCTATCTCTCGCCATATATGAAAATCAATTCAAAGTAGATTAAAGGCTTAAATCTTAGACCTCATACTACAAAACTACTATAAGAAAACATTAGAGAAACTTTCCAGGATATTGGTCTAAACAAAATTTCTTGAGTAATGCCCCACAAGTACAGGCAACCAAATGGAATCACATCAAGTTAAAAACAATCAACAAAGTGAAGAGACGATCCACAGGATGGGAGAAAATATTTACAAATACTCACCTTACAAGAGATTAATAACCAGAATATACAAGGAGCTCAAACAACTCTATAGGAAAAAAATCTAATAATCTGATTTTTAAAATGGGCAAAATAATCGAATAGACATTTCTCAAAAGAAGACATACAAATGGCAAACAGGCATATGAAAAGGTGCGTGACATCATTGATCATCAGGGAAATGCAAATCGAAACTACAATGAGATATCCTCTCACCCAGGTTAAATGGTTTTTATCCAAAAGAGAGGCAATGACAAATGCTTGCAAGGATGTGGGGAAAAGGGAAGCCTAATACACTGTTGACAGAAATGTAAATTAGTATAATCACTACAGAGAACAGTTTGGAGGTTCCTCAAAAAACTAAAAATAGAGTTACCATATGATCCAGCAACCCTACTGCAGGGTATCTGCCCCCAAAGAAAGGAAATCAGTATATTGAAGAGATATCTGCTCTCCCATGTTTATTACAGTACTGTTCACAATAGCCAAGACTTGGAAGCAACCTAAGTGTCAATCAACAGATGAACGGACAAAGACAATGTGGTACATATGCAAAAAGGAGTACTATGCCGCCATAAAAAAAAAGAATGAGATTCAGTCATTTGCAACAACCTGGATGGAACTGGAGGTCATTATGTTAAGTGAAATGTCATATACAGAAAGACAAACTTTTCAAGTGCTCACTTATCTGTGGATGCTAAAAATCAGAACAGCTGAACTCATGGAGACAGAGAGCAGAAGAATGGTTACCAACAGCTGGAAAGCATAATGGGGGTGGGGGTGGGGGAAGTGGGGATGGTTAATGGGTACAAAAAATAATTTAATTGTATATTTTAAAAGCACGAAAAGAGTATATTTGGATTGTTTGTAACACAAAGGATAAATGCTTGAGTGGATAGACGCCTCCCTTTTCATGATGTGATTATTGCTTATTGCATGCTTGTATCAAAGTATCTCATGTGCCCCATAAATGTATATACCAACTGTGTACCCACAAAAATTTTTAAAACCTTAAAAATTTTAGGCCGGGCGCGGTGGCTCAAGCCTATAATCCCAGCACTTTGGGAGGCCGAGACGGGTGGATCACGAGGTCAGGAGATCGAGACCATCCTGGCTAACACCGTGAAACCCCGTCTCTACTAAAAAATACAAAAAACGAGCCGCGCGAGGTGGCGGGCGCCTGTAGTCCCAGCTACTCTGGAGGCTGAGGCAGGAGAATGGCGTAAACCCGGGAGGCGGAGCTTGCAGTGAGCTGAGATCCGGCCACTGCACTCCAGCCTGGGCGATAGAGCGAGACTCCGTCTCAAAAAAAAAAAAAAAAAAAAAAAATTTAAAAAGGAAATATCACCTAGAAATAAAAGGGTGGTAAAAATTGAAAATGTCATGTTTTATTATAAATAACATAAGAATTCAACAATGGGATATAGTCGAATAATAATATAATATAATCATTAACATAATGTATGACTATATACAATCATGGAAGTGGCTACAAGACATCAGTAACTATAAATAGTTGGCTACTGTAAATAATGGAAATAAAAACTCTAAAGGGTCACAAAAAATGAAATTCTCTTAGTATGTTAGTGTTATTTTTATTAAATTTCCACTTTGTGTTTCAAAATAATGTTAGATGTCTTGAATTATAATTGCTTTATTTTTACAAATAATCATATTTTATAGAGACTTGGTTCCACTTCTGTATTTTATCAATGTTATTATAACTTATATTTTTTCTTGAAGGGATTATGTAAGAACTTATCAAATGCTTTATTACTGCCATTTTATAGAAGCACCCATCAAGACTGAAAAATGTCATGAAGAGAAATAGTGATTCACTTGGGAAAAAAATTCAGCCTGCCCCTTCTCAAGACATCTGCTAGTGTCCAAGAGCTACTCTACTGTGGTCCATGGATTATTTTTAGTTATCAAAATTTTGAACCAATAAATTATTTCTGTAATTTCAAGAATGACTACAATCTAAGTAATCTTACTGAAGCCCACTCAACCTAAGAGCTGTAATTACCTTTGGTGCTGTGCTGTTTTGACTATTACAGGTTGGTGGGCAATAAAAGATGCATGAAACAGATTGAGTTCCCAGAAAAGAATGATTTTGCCTTGTACATTATAAGTTATAAAGGTGCAAATGGCTTTAGTATCATCAAGATCATTAAAAATTAAAAGCGTCAACCAAGAAAAACCAACAAGTATTTGGAAGTACGCTTGGTTTTGAAAGAGAAAGAATTATATCAAAATATATTCTCATATTGCTTTCAGAGAAGGGCAAAGCTTGAAATCACTTAGAAGGCTGAACCATATCACCATGACAATGGAGTCAGAACTAACTGAATCTAAATGAATCTGTCACTATCTATTTAAATATTAAGTGATGGAAATATTTTAAAAGTTAAGTGATGGAAAAAGTATATAATAAGTAAATATTCATGTATTAGCTGACAAAAACTGAGATATAAATAAATACAACACTTGATCACACAAATGATTAGCAGGAATCTACTGGAGATTCCCAGAGAAAATAATTTCCCTTATATAGCTGAATGCCTCCATGCCAAAATTTAACTCTAATTAAGGTTTAGTGAAATCATGTCATTCTACTCTTGCCATAAGTCAGTGATTCTTAAAAGCTTTTAAAAATACAGATACTAAAGTCCTCTCCCTATAGATTCTGACTTATTAGGCTTGGTGGCGGGGCTAAGCATATGTTTTCTTAATAAATTCCCATTGAACACTTATGCGCTGTTGGTGGGAATACAGATTCGTTCAGACTGTAGAGCAGTTTGGAGATTTCTAAAAGAACTTAAAACAGAGCTAACGTTCGACCCAGCAATCCCATTACTGGGTACATACCCAAAGGAAAATAGATCAGTATACCAAAAAGACACATGCACTTTTATGTTCACGGCTGCACTATTCACAATAGCAAAGACATGGAGTCAACCTAGGTGCCCATCAACAGTGGACTGGATAAAGAAAATATGGTACATATACACCATGGAATACGTCACAGATATAAAAAGAATAACATCATGTCCTTTGTAGCAACATGGATGGAGACAGAGCCCATAATCCTAAGTGAATCAGCATAGGCAAAGAAAATCAACTACTGCATGTTCTCACTTATAAGTGAGAGCTAAACATTGACCACTCATGGACATAGACACGGGAACAATAGACACTGCAGACTACTAGAGGGTAGAGAGAGGGAAGCATGGGTTGAAAAATTCACCAATCGAGTACTATCCTCACACCTGAGTGCAATATATCCACATAACAAACCTGCACGTGTTATCTAAAATAAAAGTTGGAAAAACAAAAACAAAGACAAAAATTAATAAAAACAAATAAATTCCCATTCTCTAAAGGTAACCAAAGTCTGAAGACTACAAACTAGATTAGAGGTTCGTAACTCTGGTTGCACATTGTAGATCCTTTGGAAACTTGGAAAAATTCCTAGGCCCAGGCCCCATCCCAAATAAATTAAACAAATCAAATTAGAATCAAAAAAATCAAATTAGAATCTTTGGAATCCAAGTATCATTATATTTTAGAGGTCCTCAAGTCATTATAATGGGCAGAGAGGGTTGAGAACCACTGTGATTATTTTGACTTATCACAAACTCAGCTCTGATCATTATAATCATACTGGCAATTTTTATCTGAAAATCTTCAACACAATAATTTAAAGGGAAAGAAAACTGCTAACTAAAAGTGGACCATTGACACATGGTCCAACAGCCCTAAACACAATGGGGGAAATGTAGCATGCTTTTATTCTGTTTATATAAGTCATAGTCTGCAAAAAGCAAATGGTATTCTCCACCTATAGTGCGCACAGTTAAAGTCAAGGCCTGGTCTGTAATATATTTTAATCTAAGGTATTTAGAACACATTAAAGAAATGAGGAAATTATTACACACGCACTTTTTCTTTCAGAAAAATATTCTGTCCTCTATTCAGAATCTTTATGTAGCTTTGTTTGGGCAATTTTGAAATAAGGAAAGGTTCTATTTAGTAGTTATTTCTGAGATAGAAACAATAAATAATTGTTACTCTACACATCACTAAAAAAATCATACCTTATGTTCTCCTTTTTCTACCTATAATGAGAGTAGCACTCAATAGCTACATTGTTATTGTTACATTGATATTTTTCTTAACCTAGAGATGCTTTCTTCCCACAGAATTCGTTGCAGCTAGATCAGACAAACACTTTCTATAGCCTGTCTGCCCGGACAAGGAAATAGCTTTTCTTATTGAGCTGTTCTGCAGTGACATTTTTATAATGGAATTTTGTCTGTAACCTACGTGTCTCTTTTAAGCCCACCAGTTTAAAAAAAAAAAAAAAAAAAAAAAAAAAAAAAAGCAGTTATTTAAATAGTTTACATAAACTAAATTATTTTTAATATAGTTTAAAAACTAAAATTGCTACACAAGAATGACATGGAAATTAAGTACTGTAAATATCTTACAAGTCTGGTTATTTGTGAAGTATCTGATTCAAGTCTTATGAAAAAACAAATAACTTTTCTAATCCGGAGTTTTATCTGTAAAATTGGAGTAATTATGCTACCTCTCAATATCCTCGTAGGGATATCATAAAGGTAAAAAAGGGGAAAGGGAGATGAGGAAACTTGACAAGCCAATATATAAAATAAATTATCTTATTACTATGAAAATGCTGTAGCTGAGGAAAACAATGGTAAAGTAAAATAGTTAATGTTAAGGATTATCACTAATTTATCATTTTAAAGAATAAATTTATTAAGAGAGCAGAGTTTGTCTATTTTAAATCAATTTAATTTTGGTCTTGAATTAAATACAGTCTAATTCAGGACACTGTGATGTGCCCAAAGTTTGAGACTAATAGTTTATTTTAAAATAAGGGAAGTTCTTGTTCTGATTCTTTAAAAAAACAAACAGCAACAGAAAAACAAAACAGTGATTACATTTGAGAGCCAGAAAAACTTTATAAGGAAATAGAAACTTTTTATATGTGTCTGGTATAATAATCAGATCACTTATGTTTGTCATTTTGAGTGGCTTTGGAAATTGGGTACCAAAAGATTAAAAAAAAAAAAAAAAAAAGAGGCAGACACTAACGCTGCTCTACCTCTGGTTTACAATCCACCCTGCATACATATCATCTAGAGTCATCCCTTCTAGACAACCGGACCCCAAAAGGAGGCTGTGGACAATATATGAATATATGCAGGTCCTCCAGTCTAACGGCACCTCCCAATATTCCTGACACAGATGAGCTTTATGTTATCACAGTATGGTTTCCTCAGAAGTTAGTCTGGGGGGTGCCATTCATCTCAGTTGTTTGGCTCGAACACACAAAGACTTTTGTCTCTACCTTGGCTATTTTAAATAAATTATTATTATTATCATTGCCACCACAGGAGACCACTACAATGATGGGCTCATCAGGTTTTCCATTATGTACATTGTTTTTCTGGTTTCAAGCTATCAGCTGCTTAACATTCAATTAGGCTAAGCCTTGGCCTCTGGATCGCAGGAGCATTTGTCGTTGTGGACAGTTCTGAGGCAGATTTCAAGAAGGGAGTTTCTCAAATTGGGCTGACAAAAAAATACTTCTCATGGGCCCAACAAGTGTCTGGAGCTGGGCTTGACATTTCTCTCGATCTTCTTAAGTTCTATTAGCCCACATTTCTTGTACCTCCACTCTTTAATCTTACTGCCAAGACTTTCATAGAAGCACCACTATTTAGAAACATGAAAATTTGAGTATACATGTATTCCTACATACCAACACATTTGAGGGAGGAATTCTGGTCATAAAAGGCAGTTCTAATACAGGAAGAGAGTATCTCAAGTAAAGTAAACTATTATATACCTTCCTATCACATGTGAGTGTTTCCCATAACCTGTTCACAAAGTTCCCAAAGCTTCATTTTTTAATCTTTACATCAATTCAATTATGCAAACATTGATTAAAGCATTACAAATTTTAAAATAATTTTTAAAGCCCAAGGAGCATCCTCTTATCTGTGGGAGACAGGAAGAAAGCAGGGACTGCTTCATTCAGAAAATAACACACCTTATAATGGAGCCTGCTTTGTTTTTGTTTGTGTTTTCAAAAAAAAAAAAATCTGCTTCATTAAGGGTAAAGGTTCCACTCTGCATTTTCAATCTTTTTTTCCTACTAAGATAACCTGTCTTATCTATTGGATACAATGTTCACTATTTGGGTGACGGGTACACTAAAAGCCCAGACTTTATGTCACTACACAATATATGCATATAAGAAATCTGCTCTTGGCTGGGTATGGTGGCTCATGCCTGTAATCCCAGCACTCTGGGAGGCCGAGGTCAGTGGATCACCTGACGTCAGGAGTTTGAGACCAGCCTGGCCAACATGGTGAAACCCCGCCTTTACTAAAAATACAAAAAATTAGCCGGGCATGGTGGCAGGCACCTGTAATCCCAGCTACTCAGGAGGCTGAGGCAGGAGAATCGCTTGAACCCGGGAGGCAGAGGTTGCAGTGAGCCAAGATCGCGCCATCGCACTCTAGCCTGGGGAACAAGAGCAAGGCTTCGTCTCCAAAAAAAAAAAGAAAGAAAAAGAAATCTGCTCTTGTGCCCCCAAAATAGATTTTTTAAAAATTTCAAATTTCAAAAGATAATCATTATCATTGAAAAGGAATAAACATTTGGTCCATATCTTAATAATGCATCATAACATGGTATTTAGGTAAAGTCAACTCAAAAAGGGTAACAAAAAATTGATAACATGTGGTATTAAATCTTTAAAATAAGAGCAATTGTGCAGATAATTTAGAGGATACAATGATTTAAGAGATGACATCAATAAAAAAAATCATATAATACATAGTCGAGGTAGTGCCTACCTCCCTAACCTTACATTATGTTGAATTAATACCCAGAACACTTAACATCTTTACCCACTTCATTCTCTTCACTCAGTTTCAATTTCTGCATCAGGACCCCAGGGAGTAGTGACTTAGGGATCATTTCCAATGAATATTTTAGGGATGCTCAATATTTACAGTAGTCTCCCTTATCCGAAGTTTTACTTCTGTGATTTATTACCATCAATCAATCAAGTTCTGAAAATATTAAGTGGAAAGAAATAAATAATTCATAAGTTTTAAACTGTGTGCCATTTTGAGTGGTGTGATGAAATCTCATGCTGCTTAGGACATGAATTATCCTTTTGTCCCAGCAGATCCACGCTGTCTATGCTGCCCGCCCATTAGTCACTCAGAAGCCTTCTCCATTATCAGACTGACTGTTTGGATGTGGCAGTGCTTCTTTTCAAGTCACCCTTATTTTACTTAATAGCAACCACAAAGCACAAGAGTAGTGATGCTGGCAATTCAGGTATGACAAAGGGAAGCCGTTGAGTGCTTCCTTTAAGTGAAAAGGTGAAAGTTCTCGACTTAAGGAAAAAAAATCATATGCTGAGATTGCTAAGGTCTACAAATGTTCTATCCATGGAATTGTGAAGAAGGAAAATGAAATTTGTGCTAGTTGTGCTGTCGTACCTCAAACTGCAAAAAGTTACAGCCATAATGCATGATAAGTGCTTAGTTAAGATGAAAAAGACATTAAATTTGTAGGTAAAAGACAAATGGAAATGTGTTCCAATTGATGGCAATTGCTTGGTACTATCTGAGGTTTCTGGCATCCCCTGGGGGTTTTGAAATATATTCCCAAGAATCAGAGGGGACTACTGTACACAACGTGATGGCTCACCTCAGGGGCAAGAGCAGAAAAGAAATCAACGTTTTTTGTGGTTTGGGTTCCCATTACTTCCTGGCAGTAAGCACAGTAACTGGCACATAGTAGGTGATTGATAAGCACGCGTTAAATAAGTGAATAAATGAATCCCTATACTTGCTATAAGAAAATTTATTTAGAAAACAAGATGACATCCATCCAAGCTTCCAAAATAGGGATACTAGTCCTTCATTTTACCGCCTCTCCCAAATCCTACTAATTATCAAAGATTAGCACATAAATACTGGTAATTATATGCAAAATATTTTATTATTCCTGGCATATTACTACATATAGCATATTTGTTTTCAATAAGTAACATTCATGACACTGTAGACTAGAATCCCATCATACCAGGCTTTCTGTATACCCGGGCGCAAACTGACAGTTCTTTAAGCAATCAAGTCCACAATAAATTCACATTCATTAAAAAAAAAAAAAAAAAAAAAAACCTTTTTTTAACAATAAAATGTTTTATGGTTTAAAAGATTTTGAACTGAGAATTAAAAGACTAAGGTGTTAGTCTTCATTACTATTAATGCTCTCATATCTATATGCCAAATGGAAATTTAGAACATATAATCTCAAAGGTTCTAGTCCTTTCACTATTAACACTTTTGCCTTGAGCATAATCTTTAATTATACTAGAAGTAAAAGATGATTTGTGCAATCATTAGGTCTAGGTTACTTTGATGTCTAGTTTTTGGTCAGGAATGTAGCTTATTATTTTTCAGATTTTTATTGTAAAAGTAATAATTGACCTTTTAAAATTAAAAAAAGATAAAAAGTATGTAGATCACAGCAACTATTAGCATATTGAATATTTTCTTCCACAAATAGTTTAAGCTGTAGCTTGTTTTTCATGAACTGATTTATATCAAAGAATAATTTTCATCCTATTTTTCACTTACATTGTCATTTCCATTTTATTGCCTCTTGTTAACATAGTTGTAATGTGAGCATAGTTACTCTAACTGTACACCTCTTGCCAAAGATTTACGTATTTTACAATTCTAAACACACAGGTTTTTACAAATTTGGCGTTATTTCCCTATAACTGAGTCCTAGATATTGATTATTGCCTATATATTTTTTCAGGCTTTTAATATATATTTGCAAATTATTTTCCAAAATTATTATTCCAGTTTACACTTATATCAGCAAGCAAACTCCATTTATAATACTGTATGATGATTATTACAAAATGGAGAGACTGCCAGATAATTCTCTAAACTTTGCCATTTCTAAAACCAAAACCTTTCTAATTTAAAAAGACCTTGTCAAAGAACATATTTATATTTTGTTATTCTTACTTGTTTAGTAATAAGTATTGGTTAATGGTGAAATAAAATTAAATCTATTGAGTAGTAAAACCCAGGAATTGCTAGAGAATTAGTGCTATTTTCTATTGAATGAAGCCCAAAAGCCACCATCTGTCTAACAATTTAGAGTTTGTAGTAGTGTACTTATACTTGAACTTGAACTACGTAATGGATAAGAGTTGTCACATTTCTGCTGCACAATCCCTTTCATTAAATACCTTATCTTATTATTTCCACAAACAGCAAATGGTATAAATAGAGTCCAAATAACATCTTGCCTTGGTTCAGAAAATAACTTAATGAAAGTGCTTTTTGCCCTGTTAACTCTGTAGAGGGAACTAATACCAGGACTGACATGTTATTGAAAAGGAAGGAAGGAAGGGAGGGAGGGAGGGAGGGAGGGAGAGAGGGAAGGAGAAATGAAGGGACAAAGGAAGAAGAAAGGGAAGGATACAGGGTGAGACACCAATATTCACTGGCAAATTTAATTCTATGAAAAAGGGATTAAATTGTTCACATGGTGATGACCATTAGGTACTAAAATCTTGTTTGAGTTTAAAATATAAACAGAAATCATTCTGCATTTTTCTGAGTCTATAAAGTGGCAGGCTATCATATATTCTAAATTATTTCTTTTCTGCCTTTACATTTATAAGAAAGAAAGATGGGGGGCTGGGGGAGAGAGAGAGAAGAAATAACTAAATAAATAAATAATCTGTGTGACTTCAACTGCCTAAAAAACTGAAAAATTGGGATTTTTGCACAATGTCAATAAAATCTCTGACTGATTTATTTCCACAATATATGAGATGCTTATTAAAACACCAAGTACCCGGTAATAATCCTCGTCAAAATTCAGGAGTCAAGGTTTAGTGCCCACAAGGCAAAAGAACTACCTCTGGCAGAGTAGAGAGTCAGGAAAGAGCAAGTCAATAATTAGACCTCCAGAGAATGTCAAAAGTTTAATTTCCTTAAAAGGAAATTAATATCTATCTGAAAGAGTCCTATGTGAGTAATGCTAATGGCAAAGCTCTGCAATTAATGCAAACCAAACATATGTAATCCTCTCCACAAACAAATAATGGGATTCTCCCAAAAATCGTGTAAGGACTGGAAGCCTTGGAAGTCTCTGGAGGCTTGGGAACAATAGGCAGGGCTGTCCTCATCATTAACATCTCCCTATTTCGAATATCATAAGAGACTGGCCTGTGCATCTTGCACAGAAGCAAACACCTGAAAACGGAACTTCACTTCTTTCTAGAATTATGCAAAATAGAAACATGTATAACCATTTTTACAATATTCAAGCTATAAATTATGCTTTCCTAAAGAATGGATAAACTTACATTGCATTTCTAGACCTGCATCTGTGAATGCAGGACATAGTGGATATCCAGATTAATAATGAGAGGCAGGAGATTATAGCGCCTCTTGGAGGTAAGTTCTGGAATCAGACACACCTGGCTTTCAACCCCAGTGTCCCCACTTATGTAACCTTGAGCAAATTGCTCTACCTCTCTGATCTGGGTTTCTTACTTGAAAAGTGGAGATTTATGGTATTGTTCATGGGATTAAATGAAACAGTAACTGCAGTGTATTTAGAACAGTGCTGGCATATCCTGCGTACTTTGTCAACAATTTCTGTAGTGATGCTGTTGCTGCTGTTATTATCATTACTAATATAATCTCCTAATCTCTCTTGACTTGGTCACGTCACTTTACCTCTCTGTTTCTCCATTTCCTAACCTGTAAGATGAAAATAATAATATGCCCCTTACAGATTTGTAGGAGGGTCAGATGAGACAATATGAGGAAGCACATTAAAAGGCAAAAGCATTATTTTATATAACTATCTCTAAGAGATATTTTAGTTGAAGTAATTGTATGATAATAATTTTGCTCAATAATTTAGAACTTTACATATATATTTTACATGTTCATCCTTTTATTTAACAAGATGCTCAAAGCTTAAAACACACATGTTAAGGAAGAGTAGGATTACATCGTGGGATTACTCTTCCTTAACATGTAGTAACGGCAGATAACAATAAAACATGTCATAATATGCTGCTCAGATACAAATTAGAGCTCAAAGAGTGGTCTCTTTCATGGCTCTGCAGCTTCCCCAGAACAATAAAGACAACTCAAAAAGCAAAGATAACAGCTATATTCACTGGTGTTTGGAGTTTGCTCATGCAAGATTGTGAAAGTTAACTGTTAAATTTTCAATTTTGCAAGCCAGTTTTAATAGTTAAGTTATATAAACTTATAATTATCCAAGTTATATTAAAAATAAAGAAAATGCACATTTTAAACATCACTCCCTATTTATTTTACTACATTTACTACATTTTACTGTTATCTATGCTTTGAGGCTATCATGTTTATCACAACTGTAAAGTGAAAATACTACATAATGGAGTGCTACTGTGCATCTGTCCCCAAATCCAGGTTCTGTGTTTTCACATTGGTAGACTGACATCAACCTTAGTGGGAATATTTGCATAACATAAATTTACAAGCACTATAAAGAAGGGTTTGGATTAGCGCTAAAGCTGAAAGAGATTTGAGTTCAATGAATATAATTTGTACAATGGTGAGAAACAGTCCAACGGTAGATCACATGTCAGATTTAATGATATTTGGTAAAGGGTTAATACATTGGCATACAGCTCCATGTGTCAAATCATGGTTGAACTGCAGCCACAGGTTTGCTACAGATACAGGAGTTCAGCAAAAAGCAATGAAAGCAGTTTGTTATAATCAATTAGCTATTTATGATTTAAATAAAGAGCATTTTCTGTTTTCTTATTATTCGTAAAATATGTGCTCCCTCTACATAAATTGTGTGCATCCTTTATAAGTAAAGCTTATTAGAAATTTATGAATGTATACTTATATACACAATGCCTTTGGATAGCTGGATGTAAAATGTTTACTAGCACACCGCTGGTGATTTTTTTTAAACCCTTAGAAAGAGCTACCTTCGGGGAAAAAATAAACCGTAATCTTGAACAATAAAAAAGCAAACCAATCCTCATCCACTAGGTGGCAGTAACAAGCATGAAGAAAATAATCAGAAAAACAAATTAGAAAGAAAAGGAATTTACAAAGAAATTACTTCATCTGTTTTCTTTTCATTTGAATCATTAAATAACATTGGAAAAGGAAATTGTCATCTTTTTAAAAATCTTTTTTATACCAGCTAGTTATCAAAATAACTCATGCTCAGTATAATTTTTTTATCACAAATACCTTTTTTATGTCAATAAATACAGATCTATAACATCATTTTTAACAACTAAGTAATATTCGGTTGTTTGAATGTTTTACAAAATACCAATTTCCTGATAATCAATGAACATCTCATTTGCTAGTGATTTTTCCCTACCATAAACAATATTTTGTTACACAACCAAATGCATCTCTGTACATTTGTTCAGTAATTTTCTTAGGATAAACTTGCAAGCATTAAATTACTGTCCAAGAGGCACACATTTTAAAATTTGATTCAACTTGCCAAATTTTCCTACTGAAATACTGTGCTAATTTTTACCTCCAAGAATGAGAATACATTATTTCACTCGTGCTAGGTATTTTTATTTTTTAACCTTTCTTAATACAATAGGAAAATGCTGTATGTAATTTTTTCCATTTACTTTCTATCAATTCCTTCATTTATTTACACATTTATTCAACAAATATTTGAGAGTCTACTACAGTCAAGCACTAAATAGGCACTGGGGGGGAAAAGGCATAGATTAGGTATCTGACCTCAAAAAGCTTATATTCAAATAGAGAGAGGCAGTTAAGAAGTGAAGCATGGAGTTACAGAGATGAGGGACATTAGACTGAAGACCCTAGTGAAAAGGAATCAGGTTTATAAAAATTGTGAAGAAAAGGTGAAAGCATTCCAAGCAGACCAAAAAGTGAATTATCTCCAAGATCGAACATCTAATTATATTTATGTTTATTGATCAATTGCATTTCTTCTCTTTTGAGTTGCCTACTTCTAAATTTCTTCATTTTTCTCATATTTATATTTTTCTTAACGATATCTCATTATATATTGAGAACAATAACTCTTTTTGCAATTATTTCTCCACTATAAAATTTGTCTTCTGTGTTGTGTGCATGCCATGTGAAACTTTTTAATTGTTACGAATGCTAATTGGGCATTCTTTTCCTGTTTGTTTCTTACCTTTGGCATCAAATTTAGAAAGGCTTGTTCCAGACTAAGATGACAATATCTTGTTTTACTAGTAGTTTTATCATTTTAATCTTTAATCCATCTCAGATTTATTTTTCTGTGTGGTACTCAAATAGAGATCAACTATTTTTGTTCTAAATGGTTAGCAAGATATTCCAATGTCATTTAGAAAGATCTTTCCCCAACATGTTTGATTACATTTGGAAAAGAATGTGGAATTAAACTCTTTTGTGTTGGCTCAGAATTTAAGCTGAGGCCCCAAACTGTGTTAATAAGTCAGTAGCATCCACATTAGTTCCAAAAATAATCAATAGAGCCATCATCTCCCCAGTAATTAAAAGATTACAAAACCCAGCTAGTGAACATAGTATAAACACCTATCCCATATTTAAAAAGTTTATAGATTCCTTAAGAGGACAATGTTTTTGCAGGAAATTTTAGGAGGAGAATGCTCTATTGGTGTTTTTCCTAAGTGAAGCCATGCAAGAAAAGGAGGGACCAAGTGAACCACTTTGGAGATGTTTGCAAGTTTTACTTACCTGGGGGGATACCAGTCCCTTCTTTCAAGATGAAACCAGTGAAACAATTCCAGCAGATATCTAGGCTGATGTCATCTTGACTTGACAGGCACAGCCAAAGAACACTGCTGCCTGCTAGGGCAAAAGGACCCCAACAGAAAATGACTGGAGGTGTATCTCCTAGGGTAAAAGCTCAGGTGTGAAGGGGACTCTGAAAGTTAACAGGAGAAATTCCAGGGGAGATCTTCAAAGAACTCCAGCGGCATCAGAGAAGAGGCAGCATCTGAAGGCCTGAGATGAAGAGGACATTTGATAGCCAGGAAAGCACCAAAAGCAATAGGTGAAAATGCCTTTGCCTCTGTCTCTCTACTCAGTAGCCTCATTCTCTCAACCCTAGAAAGTTGAAACATCTAAAAACAAGGAGAATATGGGGCAATCAGAGGTGAGACCTGAGCTGAAAGGAGACAAAGCCATTAAACTGGATATGACAATAATGATTTGATATATACGGCCTAGACTTTTTAATATCTGAAAATGAGACCATTTGATTACCAAAAACAGGGATTTAAAAGCTTTAAGATGACTTGAGGTGATAGCCAGGGCCAGGAAAAAGAGATGGCAGAGCTTATTTGAATGAAATGTTGGGTGAAAATAAAGTTTTCTGTGTACAACTCCTTCATTGAATCAAGGCAGTTACTCATTTATGATACAATTGAATTTCCTTCTGGATTCTGTTCTGGCTCATTGATCTGTCTGTCTCTTCCTTCATCAGGGACCACTCAGCTTTAATTACCAATTCCTGTTACTTTTCATTATCCAAACATAAAATAAAAAAAAAGTTCAACTTTAATCCAAATAGTTAAAATGTTATATCAATTCTCACAAAAGAACGATATGTAGAAAGTAGACATGTTCAAGATATAACTTGGAATCATGTATATACATATGGCTTCTCCAAAGTGCTGTTTTTTTATAAATAGGCAAGGCAGCTGCCAGCCCCTCAAGCAGCCTTACAGACTGCTAATGCCCAGATATCCATGACAGGTGGCACAGACCTGATCCTCTGTGAGAAATTACCCACAGCCTACAAATACTTTTCTCCATCTCCCATCTTTCCCTACTCTGGTTTCTAATTTGGACAGAAAAATGAAGAAAGTGATCATTGTGGGTTTGCATATATACATTAGGAAGTGCATATTACAAAATGGCAAGGTCAAGGAGGGAAGAGTGCTCAGAGCACTAAGTAGAATGAAATATTTTAAATCATGTCATAGGTTAATGACTATCTTAAGGTTCTCCTATTTGCCAAAATCTGTTCTCCAGAAATACGGAAAAGATGACATCTGCATTGTATTCATTGACATCAAAACAACCTGTGTTGGGCTTCAATAATAATAATAGTAATCATTGTTCACTGTATGCATGCTTAGGTCTAGATGTTTAACACACATTTCATTCAAAGGAGAACACTGCAGTTACAAATGATATACAACATGTGGTAAATATTTTAAAATAAGTTTCAAAGTGATTATATAAATTGCTGAAGGTAATACAGTATTAGTGAGAATACCTGGCTGTGAACTCAAGCCTAAGGAACAGTCTTTGCCCCACATGCTTTCTGCTGCTTCCCACTAGCTCTCTGGTTAGTTAATAGAAACCACACCCACTTATTTTCATTTTATATATTAATGTTTTAAACTCTATTATATAACATCTGTATTAAATATATACCTTCTAATGGTCTGAAAACAATACACTTAAAACTTTCAGTTGTGCAAATTTCAGTTGTCTTCTCTCTGCAACTTTGTTCCAGATGCCTGCATGCTTCGCTTTTTCATTTTTTTTTTTTTTTTTTTTTTTTTTTTTGAGGCAGAGTCTCACTCTGTCGCCGGGGCTGGAGTGCAGTGGCCGGATCTCAGCTCACTGCAAGCTCCGCCTCCCGGGTTTACGCCATTCTCCTGCCTCAGCCTCCCGAGTAGCTGGGACTACAGGCGCCCGCCACTTCGCCCGGCTAGTTTTTGTATTTTTAGTAGAGACGGGGTTTCACCGTGTTAGCCAGGATGGTCTCGATCTCCTGACCTCGTGATCCGCCCGTCTCGGCCTCCCAAAGTGCTGGGATTACAGGCTTGAGCCACCGGCTTTTTCATATTTTAAGCTTATGGAAATATAGGTAAATAATTCTAGTCATTTTGTGGCATAACTCAGAACAAATTGTAAGCACCTTAGGTGATAGCAGGATCCCAAAGCAAAGATTTCCATTAAAATTTTGGTCATAAGTCATCTCTTAATGAGGAACATAAAATGCCTAACCATAAAGTAACTAGACTTCATAAAATCAGCCATTCATTGAAGGGCACAACATTAAAAATAATGGGGGTTAAATAACTGTTTAGTTATGGCTCCTACCCCCAAAGAGCATAAAATATTATGTGAAGAAAATATGGACTCAACAAGCATGCAATATCCATTCACAAGAATGAATCATGCAAGAGAAAATAATACTGATTTGTTGTTTCTGCATCAGCTTCATACCAGAGTTAACTGGCAAAGGTTGTGTAGAAAATATGGGTTGAGCAGGGATCTTAAGAAAAGCTGTTATTCTTCAACTTGAAAGAATAATCAATCCACTGAGCACAATCACATGAGGACGTGCATTTTAAAAGAAAGCAGATGTTTGAAGTAACACCACTACTTTCTAGCTTTATAACTTTGGGGAAATTACATAATCTCTTCAGGTTTCAGTCAGCTTACCTCTGAAATAGAATTATCATACCTACCTCATAAAGTTGTATATGGATTCAAAACAACTCTCTGTGTAAGAACTTGGCATTGTACCTGTCACTGTTTAGTAGTTAATTTTAAGGAAAATTAGATTTTTACAGTTATGAATTCCAAAATTAGCTGATCTGATATGCTCCCCGTCTCCTGTATAAACTTAATTTATTTGTAAGTTAGAAATAGTGCATGGAGAGCTGCATCTGATTGATGAGAACACCACCACGTTTGCCTTCTAATTCTCCCCAAATTCCACCTTCCTCATTTGCTGATTTGATTTAAACACTTCTTTAAAGATCCATTAGCTGTCTGTGCCTTAATCAAATTAGAGGTCGTCTTCAATTTACAAGAATCCTCACAGGCCCCAGCCATCTGCACCTCTGCTCTGACTTGGGCCGTACTTAGGACAGGTGGCAGGCTAACAGCATCACAGCTTGCTCACTCCCCAGTGCTCTGGCTTCTGAAAGCCGACCCCATCCTCCACCCTACCACAGGCGGGCATGGGGATGCAGGCTCTGCTGGCATGGGCTCCTTTCCAGAAAAGGCTCTGGTGTTTGTCTTCTGGGATATTCCTGTCTCCTGCTCACCAAGCCCCTCTCAATGCCCAGGAAAGGCAACAAACCCCTCTCAAAGTTCAGGAAAGGCAACTGAGCTTCTGCAGGCTAAGCCCAGAAAATCACTAATTTAAAAACAACTTCTTTGTTCTGCTAAGATTATGAGCAGGATTACTTGCAGAGTGACAAGATCATTGCCTCCTCTCCTGAGTCCAGCTGACTCAGCTACACACTACCTCTATCCCAGTCACTGTTTCCTGAACCACCCAGGATTCAGGTATTTCTCTGTGCCAGTCTTGTCACAAGGTAGCAGAGTATGTGGATGACAGCATGCACTTTGAGGTCAGAGAAACATGGGTTCTAGGCAAGGCTCTGTCACTTCTGAGCTGTGTAACTTGGGAAAGGTGACATAATGACTTAAAGCTTTGGCTCCTCACCTGTAAAATGGGCATTATAAGACAACCATCACTCATTATAAAGACTATATGGTTATATTTTTCAAACTGAAGTCTGTTGAACTGAATTCGTGGCAGGGGTGGTGTCCTGTGTCTGCCAATGTACTCGCGTTGAATTATTTCACCCAGTGACAAAAGAAATAAGCCTTTTTTGCAGTGATTATGTGGAATTAATAGGTATTTTCAGTTTTGTCAAGGTTTCTCAGACTGATGTGTACAGATGCATTCTCAAGTCCGCTTCTTAGAATGACTGCTTGTGGTTACCAATCAGAAAAGGTAGCTCTGACCCAGCAATTTATTAAATAATTTTTGTAATGAGGCACTATGTCCATTTTTCCTTACATAATTGTTACTTTTAAAATCTTGATACTAAATGGTAGTCAGAAATATTATTTACTCTTTTTGGTTTTGAGAGGTGCAATTCACCAGTATTTCTGGTTCTCCTCCTTCTGGGCACAAGGTGGGACAGCCCTTTCTTACACTTGCTTTGGCCAATGAAATGTGAGCCGAAGTAACATGCATCACTTCTAGGGAGAACTCTTTCACACTCAGAACACATTTTGTCATGTTTGTTCCTACTGCCAGGCCAGGCAGCATTATTTCAGATGGTGGAAGTTCTGCCAGGCTGTGCCCCAAATGAGGACAATGTGGAGCAGAGCCCCTGCCAACCCAAGATACGTGTGGTATGAGGAAAAGATACACCTTTGTGATTGTAAGCCACTAAGGTTAGGGGCTATTTGTTACTACAGCACAATGTAGCCCATTCTAACTGATACACAGTTGCTTAAATATTTTGTAATAACTCATAAATTCTTGCCTATCACCCTCTTGGTCTAAGAAAGTCAGCTCTCAATACAACACTGCCTTTTTCAGCAAGGTACTTTTTCCTAAAAGATAATCAACTCTCAGAGAAAGAGCAACCTGAATTAGATCATATTTTTCCTTAAAGGTAAGGTATCATCCTCACCAGTCCGCTGACTACCTCCCTCTCACATTTCCTCTTACATTCTCTACAAGGCATGTATTTATTCTGTTATCAGCCTCAGCTCTCTTCATTGCAAACAAGCTAATCTTTTCATTTTTTTTTTCTATGCTAAACTTTAACCTTGGAATCACATACCAATTCTCATGTGCATACAACTAGCCTGCTCATCAAACCCTAGATAACCACCATTTAGAGGTCCCAGTGGGGAAGGGGGGTGGGACAGAGGAGAATATGGACATAAAAGACAAAATTAGGATTAATAAGCTCCTAAACTCTTAGGAGGTATCCATAAAAGTTACGGATACCTTTTATGTTCTATAGTATTGATTACATGTATTCATTATTAATAGTAACTTCCTATTATCCTGATCACAAAGAAGTAAACTGTTTACATTTTTTAAAATTCCTAATTAATGGACAGTTTAATTTACCCAAGTTAAAGAAAATATTGTGTTAGGCAGGTCTGTCAACTGCAAAATTCACTTCCTCAGTTTATTAACTGGAAATGAAAATACATGTACCATAGTCTGTGGGTAAGATCATAGTGAACAAATAGACAAGAGAATAGTACAAAGTAGCTAATACAATATATCATTTATGACTTAGGAAAAAGCCATAATAAACGGATGCATGCCAGGCCCTCCTGGACCAATAAGTGAAAGGCTTATCCAGTAAGGGGAAAGGATTTAATGGCTGATTGCTATGTGGATAACCTTTAGACATGTGTTTTTTAGTCCTTGCTGGATATAAATATTAGTTCAATGGACTGAAAAATTCTGCAAAATAGAACTCAGGCTTCTCTAATTAAGGGCCACCAAAAACCATCTCCATTTTGTTTAGTCTGAAGTCATCTAAATTACATCTGTCATACAAATTAAGTTTGCATCCATAAAGCTTGTTACTGAATACCAACTCTGTTTTCTTAATTAAAAATTATTAACAAGAGTGCCAGAAGATAAATTAAATTATATTCTCTCACAGTAATCTCTTTCCACTATCCCTACCCTCTCCCCCAGATGTTTACAGCAAAACAAGATAAAGGGGAAAGAAGAAAAAATATTGTAGGCTCGATTTTACTATGTTTTTGTGAAATATTGTTAATCTTGACATTGTCTACAAAAAGATAAGAAAATAAACATAAGGCTGAAGTCGATACAAAAAAAACTTACTTATTTGTGAAATTATAAGAAAAGCATTTGTTGGCCGGGCGCGGCGGCTCAAGCCTGTAATCCCAGCACTTTGGGAGGCCGAGACGGGTGGATCGCGAGGTCAGGAGATCGAGACCATCCTGGCTAACACAGTGAAACCCCGTCTCTACTAAAAATACAAAAACTAGCCGGGCGAGATGGCGGGCGCCTGTAGTCCCAGCTACTCGGGAGGCTGAGGCGGGAGAATGGCGCAAACCCGGGAGGCGGAGCTTGCAGTGAGCTGAGATCCGGCCACTGCACTCCAGTCCGGGCGACAGAGCGAGACTCCGCCTCAAAAAAAAAAAAGAAAAGAAAAGAAAAGCATTTGTTATGTGTACACACACATCTGTAGTAAAATATACAATAAAATTAGAAGGGTTTAGAGCTAAATGGATCCTTAGATTTCTAATGTGATTGTTTTAAAGATAAGGAGACAGAACCATACAGACATTGAATTTAGGACTGAAATCCAGACCTTGTGACTTACAGTCGAGGCTTCCTCCACTATCACACAACGGCCACAGAGAAAATTAACAGCAAAGAGAAGAGTAACAGGAATCTGATTCGCCAACCACTCTAATTTTTTTCAGCAATTGTTCAATCTTTAGAGTAAATTGTTTATTGATGCTGCCTATATTTGCAAGCAGTAGAAAGAAGGGATGGAGAGAGGTAGGGAGGGAGGATAGAAAGGAGGAGAGAAAGAAGCAAAAGAACTTACAGTTTATCATGAAAGAGTTCTCACAGAGAATACACTTGCCTTTCAAGTTTTACATTTGAGACATTAGCATCTATGATCTAGGATAAGAAGAACTAGCTATCTGTTGAAGCCCCATCTCATTGCTTAAATCTGTTTTCAGAGTGAGAGGTTCATTACCATATTAGGCTCTGCCACGCCCCTGTTCACAAAAGTCTGGAGAAAAAGAAAGATTAAGGGCTGCAAAAATGGAGTAAGAGTGAAAGCAAGACCTTGTTAACCACAGCTTTCTTTTTTTTTTTTTTTTTTTTTTTTTTTTTTGAGACGGAGTATCGCTCTGTCGCCCAGGCTGGAGTGCAGTGGCTGGATCTCAGCTCGCTGCAAGCTCCGCCTCCCGGGTTTACGCCATTCTCCTGCCTCAGCCTCCCAAGTAGCTGGGACTACAGGGGCCCGCCAACTCGCCCGGCTAGTTTTTTGTATTTTTTAGTAGAGAGGGGGTTTCGCCGTGTTAGCTAGGTTGGTCTCGATCTTCTGACCTCGCGATCCACCCGTCTCGGCCTCCCAAAGTGCTGGGATTACAGGCTTGAGCCACCGCGCCCGGCCCACAGCTTTCATATTCAGAGGAGAAGCAAGCGATTGATGGTTACCAAGTTTAATCATTTATATGTTGGGCAAGTAAAACTAAGTTCCATTTAGCACTTTCATGTTGATAAGACTAGATTGCAGTTAATTTGTTAGGACTAATTTATAGAGAATTTTTTTTTCTTAATATATTTTATGAAGAAAAAGGAATACAAAAAGATAAGAAAATAAACATAAGGCTAAAGTCGATACAAATAAAACTTATTTATTTGCGAAATTATAAGAAAAGCATTTGTTATGTGTACACACACAAACCGAACTAAAAGGCACGCTAGATATGCCACATATTCAGTTTCATTTCTCTTAGCTTTTATCTTTTTAATCTCAATAAATATTTCACAAAAGTCCTATATTATTGATGTAATTCCTTATATAGTATTGCTTTGGTCATTTATCCTCATTTTTCTCATAAGAGGCAGTATACTTTAATAAGACTACCTGGGTTCAAATCCTGACCCCACCCCTTGCTTGTAAGTTTGCCCAGTTTTCTCATCTACAAAATGGGCATAATATCATTTAAAGATATAATACATAAAACTAAATCTCAAATACAAAGTGCCTATTAATTGCTTTGAACATATACTTAACTTTCATTCGCTCGACAAATATTTATTGATCTCTGACTTGGAACAGGAAAAGCGTTAGGCACAAGGAAACAAAAACCAGGAAGACAACACAGCGCCACCGAGTGGAGCTTCCAGCTTACTGGAAAAGACAACCCTCAAACAGATTAATTAATTGCAATACCAGCTTGTGCTGCAAAGGAGAATGATAGGATCCTATCTACCCTTCTAATATTTGGGTAACAGAGCTTGGGAACTAAAGAATCCTAGAAGTAGATAATATATTTTTTAAATAACTGAGCTACAAAAGTAATGTTGATTATAGAAATTAGGAAAATAAGGAAACAAAATAAAATGAGTTTTATCAAACACACATAAAAATGAAAACAACAATAATAGCTACCATTTGTGCCAGCTATCGTTCTAAGCATTTTATAAATATTATAAGTATTATTTTATTTAATCTTTATAACAACCCTATGAAGTAGGTCCTATTATGTTCACTTTTAAATGAAGAAACTGAGGCAAACAGCAAACTTCTAACAAAATTTTGAAGTACAGCTTCCCAGTTTTTCCTATGCATACATTTAAAAATATACACACATATATGTATATGTAATATGAAGTTTTAAAGATATATATGTACTATATATCTATGTACAGATCATATAATTTTTATATCTTTATATATCCTTTTATATAAAGATATATTTATAGAGATATATGTATATATTAAATATATGTTTTTAACTATATATAGTTTACATATGTTTAATATATATTTACATATCTTTATATATCTTTATCTATAAAGATATAGTTATAAAAGATATATGTATTTATACAAAAAATATCTTTTTAACTAGGTTCATAATGTTCATACTCTTTATAATATGTATATTATGTATAATATATTTAATATATAATTTTATACATAATATATTTATATATCTTTTATAAATACCTACTTTATATAACCTTATATATACATATATAGCTATATGTGTGTATATACCTATATAGGTTTACCTGTATACCTATATATAGGTATATATGTATATATGTATGTAGATATACATGTATATAGGTATATAGGTATATGTGTATATAGGTATATATATCTGTAGAGGTATTTATTTTTTAAATAACTAAGTTACAAAAGTAATGTTGATTATAGAAATTAGGAAAATAAGGAAACAAAAGAAAACGAGTTTTATCAAACACACATAAAAATAAAAACAAAATTCATACATATATACCCATATATGAATACACATATATATAGACATATAGGTATATATGTATATATACATATACACACATATATATACCCATATATCTTTTCTATATCTTTTACAAAAAGATATATAAATCTTTTTAACTGAATTAGGTTCACATAGTTAAATGTTCTTTTTTAATATCCTTTTTCAGGCAGCAAAATAACATGAACATTTTCTCGTATTAACTATTCTTCTACCCATATGATTTTAATAGAGTACAGTATAAAGGATGAATATGAACATCTTAAAGGTGCATTTAGTAACTTTTATGCCTAAGTAGCCAAACTCTTCTCACAATTTTTCAGTGTGTTTTCTCAGCTTTAAAAATGCCAGAATCTTATCAACAACCCCATGAGGAACTTGAAAGTATTTGTCCCTTTCTCCCATTGATGTTAAGTTTTTAATAGAAATGTGAGCATTAGCGGCTGTGATTCAGAACATAAATAAATCATACTCTTTGACACGAGAATCCCTGTTCTGCTGTGCTTTCATCAAGAGAAAATAGATGCCTCAGGAAGAAATCAATGTGCTTTAAGCTGCATGAACTAAAAATTGTATTTTTTCATGCAAAAAAGAGTTTACAGATTTGCAATAGATTCCTTCATTTTGGGTCCTTTTGTTTAAAAATGTAAATACTAAGCTAGCATTGTAGTTGTTGTTCAGAGGTTTGTATGCTAAATAAAATCCTACAGCAGTTATTCAACAGCATGACATTGAAGGCTATTCTAATTTTCTATACAATGCCTCCGGCATTTGGGAGAGTCTGAGAAATGCTAATAACATCACTTCTCATTATAACCAAATACAGCAGTGAAAGTGATCTCATGTCTGTAATTTTTAAAAAATAATTAGATCTTCCCTGTGTGTATTCAGATAGAGCCAAATTTGTTAACGTCACTAGCTCCTTTTGTTGTGTGTCCCTAGGTAGAATTTGTCCCACAAATGTGCCAAGTTAATTAGGTGATTTTTACAGTTCCTAGCACAGTTTTAGGCTTATAAGAGTATTTAAGAATGGCTTCTCAAATTAATATGTATCTGACTTCCCTTTACCATTTTCTTAATAGCAGAATTAAGAAATTAAGCCAAAATTGGCCTACCAGGCAAATAAATATTTGATATGAAAGTAAAATGCCTGGAATTGTGTTTTTGTTTGCTGCAGTGATTGCAGCAAATTACTAAGGCAATGGAAACACGAGATGACATGGTGGAAGTTTATGACCTAGTAAAAGTGTCAACGAACATACTGGGAATCTGTGTGAATAATTTATATACAAATATAAATTTATTATAAAACTAACTTAACTGACAATGCTAAAATAAGAACTGCCATTTAAATATAATCAAAGGGATACCAAATGATATTTTTCATTCGCAAAAGACTGACATTTTTGTTAATAACTGAAAGCATATTATGATAGTTGAAACAACTCTATGTTTTACATCAAATTTTGTTCTTTATAATAATAGGTATAAATCGTACAGTTGCTACTTATAATAATAACTCATAAACAGGCAAACACCTAAGAAGTCTCAGGAAGAACACATGGAAAGATAACCTTGGTGGCTTCCAGGAAGGGCATTGGGTAGCTAAAAGACAGATATAAGGAGGGAAATTTTTCACAGTATGCCTTTTTGCACTTCTTGAATTATGAGTCATTTTAATAAATGTCCAACTTTAAAATAAAATTGTAATTTTATAGAATGAACTGGCCAGGCGTGGTGGCTCACACCTGTAATCCCAGCACTTTGGGAGGCCGAGGTAGGAGGATCACCTGAGGTCAGGAGTTCGAGACAAGCCTGGCCAACATGGCAAACCCTGTCTCTACCTAAAAATACAAAAAAATTAGCTGGGCGTGGTGGCACACACCTGTAATCCCAGCTACTCGGGAGGCTGACGCAGGAGAACTGCTTGAACCCAGGAGGCGGAGGCTGCAGTGAGCCGAGATCATGCCACTGCACTCCAGCCTGAGCAACAAGAGTGAAACTCTATCTGAAAATAAATAAAAATAAAGAAAGAAAGAATGAACTATTACCTGATACTTTTTAAAATTCGTAGTTTCTTCTAAATTTGACTTCACTAATATGTCTATTAGTTTTCTCATTTCTGAGAGGCAAGCAAACTTAACAAAATAGCCATGAAAATATTTCTATAAACCATTACAATTTTAAAATAAAATATTTGTTTTAAGTTTCACAAAATATTAGCATACTAACTTTACAATAGTAGCAAGGGTACAAAACTATAAGGCACAAAAAAGAAAACCAACTCTGACAAACTTGTTTTCATATATGAATTATAAAAAACTTTCCAGCGAAAGGAAAAATGTAAATAATATTTTTATTTTAAAGATAAGAAAACAACTTTCACCTTAATTCATTGAGTTCCTGCTATGTGGCAGGTACCGTTCTAGATTCTGGAAATACAGTAGTCAACAGAACAGAAAAATTTTTGCCTTCATGGAGTTTACATCCTAGGGTAATATTTCAGTGATGAGCTGTTAAAAGGGTACTGGAGACTCTAAAGTGGTAAACAGACCCATGTCTTAAATCTCCCCTTTCTTCATTCTCCATTTATTTCAGCATTTTTCACTTATATCTTCATGCCTCCTCTAAATCTTTTCTTATCTCTGCTATCTACAAGAAATCCACTAGGTGGCATTGTCTGATTGATCAGAATAAAAATTTACTTAGCTTGTCTCCACTGGAATGTATTCTTTCTGCTTGCTTTAATTTTGCTTTTAACTTGATCTTTGGGGTGACCAAAATACAGCTTAAAATATATAATTTTGGGGAAAACAAAAAATAGAAAGATTAAATAAAAGTAGATTGCTGGAACATACCACCTTCTCTCATAAGACAGTTCAGGCACGATCTCAATCATACCCCAACACATACAGTGGTGGATAGATTCTTCACCATGAATGAACAGAACTCCTGAAAAGAAATAGTGTAGAATGACCGAAAAAAGAAGTCTGGAGAAGGAATCTAGAGACGTGTGTTCAAGTCCTAGCTTCAGTTCACCTTTAATCCACTTAAGATGAGTGACCAGGGGTAACTCACCAAATCACCACGAACCTTAGTTGCTCATTAGAAACACATAGAGTAATACGTCTTTACTCACCTGAGAGGGTCTTATAAAGAAGAAATGATTTAAACTCCGTGAAAGTGCTATTGTGGACACACGTAGTCACATGATTCTAACAAGATAGTTTGGCCAAGAGAAAATGCATGGTTTGGGGTATTATGAATATAGTAAATAGTATTTTTAAACTTATTTTTTTAACTTAGTGCCTAGTATGTAACATAAACTGTTCCAAGTGTTTTAAAATATTCATTCCTACTCATAACAACATTATGAATGAGATTCTATTATTATTTTCATTCGCAGCTGGGGAAACTGTTACAAAAAGATGGAATAACTTGCCCAAGGCCATGAAGATAGCTAATAAGTTTTCTTATTAAAAGATTGCAGAGGCCATCTTTTCTAAGGACCACCTCAATTCTATAAGCCATATCCATTAAATGAGCTATTTGAGGGGCTCTTGTACCACTGAAAACATCATAGCCAATAGACCTTTTGGGTAGGCTAGGCCTAAAGAATAGGAATTTCTTCTGAGCATAACAATAATGAATGTAACTGCTTCAGGCAAGGAAACCAAACTAATCAGACTGAAAAATGTCCAAGTCAAAAAAGGTAATAAGGCCGGGTGCAGTGGCTCACGCCTGTAATACCAACACTTTGGGAGGCCGAGGCGGGTGGATCACCTGAGGTCAGGAGTTGGAGACCAGCCTGGCCAACATGGCAAAATCCAGTCTCCACTAAAACTACAAAAATTAGCCGGAGGTGGTAGCAGGCGCCTGTAATCCCAGCTACTCAGGAGGCTGAGGCATGAGAATCACTTGAACCCAGGAGGCAGAAGGTTGCAGTGAGCCAAGATTGCGCCACTGTACTCCAGCCTGGCGGAAAGAGCAAGACTCTGTCTCAAAAAAAAGACGATAATTGTGGTTTTACAAAGAAATTCTATACTGACATATCTTGAGTACTTTTATAGCCACTTCCATATAGAGACTGCCATCCAAAAGGTAAGTCATGGAAGGTGAGATTTTTGTCACCCATCACTACTTTACCCATCCCTCAAACCCCTGCTGGGATACTTGTAAGCTTTCAGAACCAAACTCAGATCTATTTGTTGGACAAAAATTTTAAAAGTGCTTAAAAACTATAAATAGGCCAGGCGTGATGGCTCATGTCTGTGATTCCAGCACTTTGGGAGGTTGAGGTGGGAGGATTGCTTGAGTTGAGTCCAAGACCAGCCTGGGCAACACAGTAAGACCTTGTCTCTGCTAAAAATAAAAATTTTTTTAAATTAGCCAGGCATGATGGTGCATGCCTGTAGTCCCAACTTCTTGGGAGGCTGAGGTGGAGGATCGCTTGAGCCCTAGAGATTGAGACTGCAATGAGCTATGATCACGCCACTGCACTACAGCCTGGGCAACAGAGTGAGACCTTGTCTCAAAAAACAAACAAACAAAATTAAAATTATAAATAAACTTTATTGGCATAGTTGTTTGGAACATGATCTGTGTAGACTATTGACCTCCATGTTGGTAAAATAGGAATAGTAATGGTACTTCATAAATTTGCAAGAGTAAAATGAGTTTAAAAACGGATAATGCTGGCCAGGAGTGGTGGCTCACACCTGTAATCCCAGCACTTTGGGAGGCTGAGGCAAGCACATCACGAGGTAAGGAGTTTGAGACCAGCCTGACCCACATGGTGAAACCCCATCTCTACTAAAAATACAAAAATTAGCCAGATGTGGTGGCACATGCCTGTAATCCCAGCTACACAGGAGGCTGAGGCAGGAGAATCGCTTGAACCCAGGAGGCGGAGGCTACAGTGAGCCAAGATCGCACCACTACACTCTAGCCTGAGTGACACAGTGAGACTCCGTCTCAAAAAAAAAAAAAGATAATGATTAGAATAATATCTAGCACATAGAAAGTGCTCAATAAATATTAATTATTAGTGTTATCATTGTTTCTACTTCTTACATCCCAGAGCTCTTTACACTTACTTCCCAAGTCATCAGCCATTTGGTCTGTACAATACCGAAGCTCTTCCATTTACAAACTTTCAATTAACATAATTTCAGAGACAGACAAAGCAATGCTCCAGGAAAAAAGAATGCAGAAGCTGCCTCCACTATAGATAGTGGCAGTGGCCACTGACAGACTCTCATTTTGAGCTAGTGACAGATTAACTTAACAACAGTCTTTCTGAGACTAACCTGTCCCAGGAAAGATTAGCTTTCTCTATTTTCCATCACTGATGCTGCTTTGCAACTTTAAATTTTTAATTTCGGTTTGTCTTTCCTTGTCTCCTGCTGTGAATGACAGTTAAGTTCTTTGAGGGGTCTTATTGTATATTTCTATACTCTTGGTTGGTTTTGTTTGTTTGTTTGTTTGTTTGTTTGTTTGTTTGAGACAAGGTCTCACTCTTTTGTCCAGGCTGGAATGCAGTGGCATGGTCTTGGCTCACTGCAATCTCTGCCTCCCAGGTTCAAGCAATTCTTTTGCTTCAGCCTCCCCAGTAGCTGGGATTACAGGTGTGTGCCACCATGCCTAACTAATTTTTGTATTTTTTATAGAGACGGGGTTTTGCCATGTTGCCCAGGCTGGTCTCAAACTGCCGAGCTCAAGTAATCCGCCTGCCTCGGCCTCCCAAAGTGCTAGGCCTATTTTTATATTCTTCACAGTATTAACTGTGCAAGACTCTCAAAGGGGATTTGTCGCTGTCATTGTTGTGCTTATTGTGTGCTTCAAAAATAACAGAAGTGAGAAGACAAGACACCAGACGGATGATCTGAAAGGCAAGTACCTGGCTCAGACATCTTTCTCCCAGAATTAAGCACTATGCCTGCTCCATCAGAACTACTCAAAGCATAGTGATTCATATAAACCAAAGATTGTATATTTGCCTTCACAGTTTTACACTTAGATTTTTGTTTAACTTTCACTTCTCAAAGCAGTAAATCTGAATGAAAGAAAATATATTTAAAATACAGTTTGGATCATGTCACATCTCAGTTAGAAGCCCTCCTGTGGCACCCCATCTAACTAGGAGTAAAGCCAAGAACTTATAAGGCACTATGTGTTCTAGCACCCAACTGCACCCTACACACACACACACACACACACACACACACACACTTTCTCTGACTTCGTTTCCTACACTTCCTCCTTGCTTACCTACTCCAGCCACAGTGAATGCTTTGGTGCTCCTGAAACAACCAAAATACGTTAAAGACTTTGTACCCCATTATTCCCTGCATCTGTAAGGTTCCTTCTTTCAATATGTAAAGTTTGTTTTCTTACTTCCTTCAGATCTCGACTCAAATGTCATCTAATCAGAACAACCTTCCTGTCTATCCTATATTAAGAACATCCCCTCCTCAGCCCTTCCTATTTCCAGCAGTCTCATGTATTTTTCTTTGTAGCACTTATCATGAGTGTAATATATACATCACATATATATAGCATATATTTCATTTTTCTGTCACCTCTCACTAGAGTATAAACAACATGAAAGCAAGGATATTTTGTTTATTTTGTTCAGCGCTGAATCTCCAGTGACCAAAAAATACTGCCTGACACATAGAGAATGCCCAATAGTTATTATAAATTAATTCTACCCTGTAAGCATGTGTTTAACAAAATGTGAAGAAACAAATACAATAAAAACTGAGGAGAGAAAGTGGGGCTGAAAGAGGAAATGTGGTCGTGGAATCTAATAAATACCACTGAATCGACTAAAATGTTGAAAGTATAGAAAAGTTGACTAAAAATTCAAATAGAAAGGAATTAGGAGACCGGAGGGAGAAGGAAAGAATGTTGAGAGAGTAATGTTCTGGATAAAATGAAAAGTAGAAAGATATGGAGCAACAGGGACTCATGAAGCCACAGACAGTGGGAATGTTTCTCAAAGCTCAGCCGGATCCAACCTCGAACTCAAAGACAGAAACACCTTAACACAGCTCTACAGGTGGTCACTAGCTTCCACTGAAAACTTCAATTATGGAAATCATCTTGTTTTACAAGACACTTAAATTCTATCTTGCACATATTTTTATTAAGAAGTTCTTCCAAATTCTGATCCCAAATCTTCTAATTTATTCTCTCATAAATTGGTCACAATTCTGTCTTCTGGGACTACACTAGGTGAATTTTCATAACTTGAAATATTTAAAAACAACTAACAGACTACAACTCCCCGAACCCTTTCATAAATCTTCCTTTCTCTGGGCTCAATCTCTCGAGCATCTTTAACCATTCTCACATGACATCGTTTCCAGATGGTCATCCTCTTAGTCAATCTCCTTCAGATCTATCACAAATTTGCAATTTGCTTCTCAAAAAAAAAAAAAAAAAAACCACATTGCACAAGGTGAGGTGATTATGTTTACATTAATTATTTGCACCTTATTTTAGAAAATCACTTTCTACTTTTTTCAGAGTTCTTTCATATGAATTAGACCATCTAATCCTCACAGTTAGGTGGCTCTTTTTTTCTTCAATTATAAAATTGGAAAAATTGAAAATCAGAAGGGTTAGGTGATATACCCAACACTACAGAGTGTGGGTCAGAAACCAGAATATCTACCTCTGGTTTTGTTTTTATTTAATTTTTTATTTTGAAAAATTTCAGACATATATAAAAGCAGAGGGAGATTTATAAAGTGAACACCTATATTTCCATTCCCGAGATTTAACAATTAATAACATTGTCTTCACCTAATTTTGTAATACTTTGCTAAAGTATTTTAAAACAAATCCAGGCATCCTGGCATTTCACCACAAATCCTTTAGTGTGCATCTCTAAAATATACGTAAGTACATTTGTTTATATAACCATGAACTGATATGACAGCTAACAAAATTAACAACAATTTCTTAATATCAACTAATTCCCACTTAATATCCAAATTTCCCTGCTTATATCCAAAACATGTTTTGCAGTTAATTTATTCATGAATCATGCCCCATAACTTCTGATCCATTCTTATTTCTGCTATACCATGGAAATTATAACCAAACAGAAAAAGGTATGATAAAGAGGCAAAGAAGAAAGGGAAAGTTGATTTTGGTGGATCATTTAACTTTTACATTATTCTCAATATAGAAAGAAATAGAATTTCAAAAGTAACATGAAGCTGATTGTTTGCTAGTATTAAATTATTTTGAAAATGAATTGAAAGAGATCTTTGAAGAGTGAAATTATATGTAGTAATCTGGGAAATATTTTTAAGATAAAGATTCTCTTTTTCATTGGCCTTACATTTTACTAAATCTGATTACAAAGAACTTAAGCTTTGGACTAACACTAAAACTTACACCCTTTACAGGAAAAAAAAGTCACAGCTGCAGAATGAAACTACCTTATTTAAGATTATGTAACATTTCAGCCAAATATGTCATTTTTATCACTATCATTGGGCTAGAGGCTGTCTCTTGCACTTACTAAACAAGTTAACACTTGTTGATAAATGGCTAGTTCTTAAAAGTAGGAACACTATAATATCCTATGTTGTCTTTTTAAGTATGAATATATGGATTAAATTGAATCTTCAGTACCTATGTTCTATTAAACAACAATTCTCAATTTTTTAGAGTCTGAAGGTTTATTGTTTTATTTTATGTCAACTTCCAAGTATAAGCAAAAATTAACTCTACCTGTTTAAAATGTGCAATTCCTATTAAGATAGTTAGAGACATCTGGATTGGGGATATAAGTCAGCGTAGGATACTGTTTGAAGGAGTTATCACATGATTCTCCAAGCATCAAGACCAACCTATAGTTACTTCAAGTGGGCAGGAGCCTTTATGGAACTTATCAGGGTCGAAATCTTTGAAACGCCAGCCTGGCCAACATGGTAAAACCCTGTCTCAACTAAAAATACAAAATCATTAGCCAGGCATGGTGGCACATGGCTGGAATTCCAGCTACTTGGGAGGATGAGGCACAAAAATCACTTGAATCCAGGAGGCGGAGGTTGCAGTGAGCCAAGATCACACCACTGCACTCCAGTCTGGGTGAAAGTGAGACTCTGCCCCCCACCAAAAAAAAAAAAGAAAGAAAGAAAAGAAAGAAATCTTTGAAATGTACATAAAATAAATAGAATCCAATCAAGCTTGTCATGAGTTTACAGCAAACGTACAGCTTCTCGAAAATCACAGATTTACGCTTTGAGTCTACAATAAAATGGGATTGAGGAGAAGACCTCAGTTTTGCAGGGTGTCTCTTATTTCCAACCACGAAGACTCCAGTCTCCATGGCCCTGCTCTGCTCAACCACTTCCACAAAAACTTCCTCTGATCACCTGCACCCAGCCTTTCTCCCTAGCCATGTGCAGAGTCAACTCTGGATTTAAAAGCTCTTATCATCACTACAAGGAAAGGACTGAAGGAACTGTTAGAAATCATCAGACTTCCTGCCTATCTACAACTCTGATACCTTGAGGCCTCTGTGACCTTGTGTTCTGACCAAATTCTGGTAGTTCTTCTCAGTGCCTAGCTAATTTGTTTTCTCCTCTGAGACATTTTCTATACGTAAATGTCTTGAGGCTCCGCTTGTTATCTGTCTGTTGTCCTCTCCTCACTTTAGTCTTTTTTTTCTCGAGATGGAGTCTTCGTCTGTCGCCCAGGCTGGAGTGCAATGGCGTGATCTTGGCTCACTGCAACCTCCACGTCCTGGGTTCAAGAGATTCTCCTGCCTCAGCCTCCCGAGTAACTGGGATTACAGGCGTGCACCACCACACCTGGCTAATATTTTGCATTTTTAGTAGAGACGAGGTTTCACCATGTTGGCAAGGATGGCCTCGATCTCCTGACCTCGTGATCTGCCCGCCTCAGCCTCCCAAAGTCCTGGGATTACAGGCGTGAGCCACCGCACCTGGTATCATCACTTTAAGTCTTATTCTTACATTTTTTTTTTTTTTTTAACCATTTACAAAGTCAAATCCACCCTTCCCTGTGTGTCCCTCATACAACAACTCCCCTGCCTGGGTATAGGTAGCACTCCTTAACAACACTTGAACATGTTCTGTTCTTTTCTTTGAGATAGTGTCTGGCTCTGTTGCCCAGGCTAGAGTGCAGTGGCATGATCTCGGCTCACCATAGCATTGACCTCCCCAGGCTCAGGTGATTCTCCCACCTCAGCCTCCCAAGTAGCTGGGACTACAGGTGTGCACATCAAACCTGGCTAATTTTTGTATTTTTTGTAGAGACAGGGTCTCACCATGTTGCCCAGGCTAGTCTGAAACTCCTTGGCTCACACAGTCTGCCCACCTCAGTCCCCAAAAAGTGCTGGGATTACAGACGTGAGCCACCAGACACAGCCTAAACATATTCAATGAGCAGGAAAATGGCTGTAAAAAAGGGAGCTTTCATTTCTGATCAGATCTTCCTCCTTCCATTCCTCTACCCTTTCAGCACACCCTATTCACCAACTCCATTATGTGAAATTGGAAGCAAAAAGTTCATTATTTCACAAGTGACAAGACAATCACTCAGAGACTATACTTTATGAATCAGAGATCCTATCACAGTCTCCTAACTGGGCAATGTCTACTCCTCATAACCTGGGCATAGGATAATTTTTCTTTCAACATCTGTATAGGCTACCACTTTCTAGGAAGAAGAGAGAACAAGTCACCACGCCTGTCCTCATGCAGAGAGGGGCGTCATTAGGATTGTGGTCCTCAGAGAGAGAGAGAACTAAGGCTGGGTCTTCAGTGCAGATTGTGAGAGTGAGAACAACCATGGAGGTGACTGAATCTGGATGCAAGAACAATCCCTCATTCTAATCTGGACCTCATTTATCTCTGAATTCACCTAGAGACCAGTCATCTGAGGCATCTGAGGTCAAGAAATAGAAGATTTCTTAGGAAAAACTAAGCGGCCAGCTGGCTAGTGCCTATGTTGGCCATGACAGAAGCACAAAAGAAAGATTAATGCAGTGCTGCCCATGAACACAGTAACACAATGAATCCTCAAAATGGATGAAGATTGGTCACAACAAGCCAACAAGTTCAGGAGCTTCCCTGCCATAAAACTCTTTTCATTTCTTCACTTGTTCATAATCCTGAAGGCAATTTGCCTTTCTCATTGCAATTCCTTTTTAGAACAGATATTTACCTAATGAATAAATAAGATGTCAATCATTTTCAAGCTAATAAGAGAAGTATAGTATTGTAAATCATGGACTTCATAAAAGCAGAAGTTGACTTTGACCAAAGAAAGGAGTCAAATAAATTTTAACTGGTAAGTACAAATTTACCTATTTACAGACTAATCTGAGTGTTGGTTGTCATATTCTACCCTGAACTCAATTTGAAGAACTGAAGACGGAGGCTGGGCACGGTGGCTCACGCCTGTAATCCCAGCACTTTGGGAGGCTGAGGTAGGCAGATCAACTGAGGTTGGGAGTTCGAGACCAGCCTGGCTAACATGGTGAAACCCCGTCTCTACTAAAAATACAAAAATTAGCCCAGCATGGTGGAGCATGCCTGTAGTCCCAGTTACTCGGGAGGCTGAGGCAAGAGAATCACTTGAACCTGGGAGGCGGAGGTTGCAGTGAGCTGAGATCACACCACCATACTCCAGCCTAGGCGACAGAGCGAGACTCTGTCTAAAAAAAAAAAAAAAAAAAAAAAAAAAAAAAAAAAAAAAAAAACTAAAGATGTCATGAGTGGGTTAAACAACAGAAATGTATTTTCTCACAGTCTCACAATTCTGGGGGCTAAAAGTTCAAGACTGAAGTGTCAGGTAGGATTGGTTTCTTCTGAAGCCTCTCTCTTTGGCTTGCAGATGACTGTCTCTTCCCTGTGTCCTCAGGTAGCCTGTCTTACATACATGTGTGTGTCTTTGTCCTGCGAGTGTCTGAGTCTCAACTTCTTCTTTTTAGAAGGACACCAATCGTCTTGGATTAGGACCCACACTCATGATTTCATTTTAAATTAATCACCCCCTTTATAGACCCTAAACCAAGTACAACCACATTCTAAGGTACTGAGGGTTAAGACTTCGACATATGAAATTCAGATAAGACACAGTTCAGCCGGTGACAATTACGGTTGCCAAAAAATTCTACCTTAGATCTTTTAAGAAAAATGTGTATTTTTATGGTTGACAATGGAAATGTTTCAAAGTACCATACTACATAACTACATACCACAGTACCATACTGTTTTTTATAGTACCATACTATTTTTCTATTTAAGACATTTTCTAACTCTATCAGCTTAGAAAAATGAAAGACACTTCTTCTGGCAAGTATAATTACTTCAAAAGCGAGTTCAAAAAAATAAAGCAACCATTTTAATGTGAAGTTCCGTGTAGTAGTATTTTCTCTGTATTTGTATTATTTTTAAATGTCCTTATGATCTTAATTCTAAAATTTAATAAATAGGTTATCACAGATGATTTTACTCTTTGGTAAATGTTTCTTTTTTTTTTTTTTTTTTTTTTTGAGACGGAGTCTCGCTCTGTCGCCCAGGCTGGAGTGCAGTGTCCGGATCTCAGCTCACTGCAAGCTCCGCCTCCCGGGTTCCCGCCATTCTCCCGCCTCAGCCTCCGAGTAGCTGGGACTACAGGCGCCGGCCACCGCGCCCGGCTAGTTTTTTTTTGTATTTTTAGTAGAGACGGGGTTTCACCGTGTTAGCCAGGAGGGTCTCGATCTCCTGACCTCGTGATCCACCCGCTTCGGCCTCCCAAAGTGCTGGGATTACAGGCTTGAGCCACCGCGCCCGGCCTCTTTTTCATTTTTTTAAATAGAATGAACCTACTGGACTGTTAGAAAATCAGAAAGTGCTTATAAATTATACAGGCTCACGGCACAGCGGGGGTTTTCTTAACTAAGTACGGAAAGTATCTAGAGACAGCTTTTTCTTGTTCTGGTTATTTAGTATGAGAAAGTTTATTGGTCTAGAGAACAAAAGAGAGTATCTTTGAATTGTTTCAGGAACAAAGTCACATCTCCATACAATAGGTCAGAGAAATATGTACAAGTTCCATATCACTTTGACATGTTTTGCCTGTTGCCATGATAGCAAGGAATGTTCCTCCAGTGAATGCAGTGGAGTTTATGGCTATAGTTTAGTAAAAGACATGAGAATGACTATGATGTAACCAATGGTTGCAAGATACTTGATTTTTTTTGACAAATCTGAAAAAATAGATTTTTCAGAAAAAACAAGGGCAGATGATGTACACATTTTTTCTGTTTTTTAGTGTTGTGATATCAGAGAAAGACTTTGTGAATGTATCATCTCAACTTCTGAAAGCGGCAACAATGAGCAAAGGGAATATATATCATATCTCCCGATCCAGTGACATCTAGTGATGAGTAAGAAAACAGCCACTACTTGAAAGAGCAACAGATATAGAAATATCCCTGCTGGAAAATCCATTCCAAAGTCAAATCTGAGTCACGTAAGGATTTATAGTTGCTAAAGCACCATTTTCAAAATGGTAAAATCATAGCTATCATACCAATTAAGATGATATAAAGGATTTTATGTAGCTAATTAATTAATAAGAGGATCAGTAAGATGTTAAAACTGGTTCAAAGGTGAATCTGATACATGTACATGTGATATGGTTTGGCTGTGTCCCCACCCAAATCTCACCTTGAATTGTAATAATCCCCACATGCCAAAGGTGGGACCAGGTGGAGATATTTGAATCATGGGAATGGTTCCCACCCCCTGCCTATGCTATTCTCGTAATAGTGAGTAATTTCTCACCAGAGCGGATGGTTTTATAAAGGGCTTCCCCTTTGCTTGGTTCTCATTGTCCTTCCTGCTGCCATGTGTCTACTTCCCCTTTGGCCATGATTGTAAGTTTCCTGAGGCCTCCCAAGTCCTGTGGAACTGTGAGTCAATTAAACCTCTTTCCTTAATAAATTACCCAGTCTCAGGTATCTCCTTAGAGCAGTGTGAGAATGAACTAACACAATATGGACAGCCACATATATGCTAAATACTGAAATGGTTTTGGTAATAAACGTAAAGCTGGTTAGTATCTTACATGGCAGTAAAATAGAATGTTTGGGATTACTTTTCTCTAGGACAGAAATTAATTCTATTTCTGCTTGACAAAGTGTATTAGCATTTCTACGGAAAAGATTCATTTGCCTTATCAGTTTTCTATAAATTAACATCTACTTCTACAAGTTATAAAACAGCCTAGAAACAGAATCAAATATGCAAACACGTATAGAATCAGATAATTCCTGGAGGTCTGTTAGACAACACCTAGCACTCCAGTGAACAGACACCCAGTGATTTCTTCTGCCCATTTCAGATCTTTGATAATTCATGCCGACATAATTGAATCAATCACTGACCTGTTCTTTGCCCTCATATTCCCGGCATGGTAGAACCTCAGACAATAGACATAAAAACTATCAACATGTGGGAGGAGAGTTCATGACAAGAAAAGATCTTTTTTATTAGAAAAAGAAATATTTTACCAATTTTAAAGAGTAGACTCTGAGTTGCTCTTCAGAGAATGAACAACATGAAGATCTGCCTGATAACTTATTTCTTTGTTTCCTCCCAGTCATTCTCAATTTGGACTGCACACCAAAATGACTGGAGGTGGCTTTCTGTTCTGTTTTGTTTTGCTTTGCTTTGTTTTGTTTAAATACAGTCTCCCTGACACTACTGAAAACCTATTGAATCAGATTCTCCAGGCACAGAATCCAAGTCCCTGAACTTTTAAAATGACTCTGATAGAGGTTCCCGCCACTTTAGCCTGAGATGGGACACACTGTTGGCTAAAAAATAAATGATTCAAGCAAGTTATTTCTGAAATTTTTGTGTAGAGGTCTAGAACACAAACTATTAATGCCTGACTTTACTTATAAACATTCTATTAAAAGAAAAGTATCACCAAATTTTCTTTTCATGACCACTTAAGCTTTCTCCCTTTGCTGACCATAGTTCCATTCAACTGTGGAAGAATGGATTGATTACCAGAGAAATCCAGGAAAAAAAACTCACTTCATGCTCTACAACTTTAATTAAACTACTTATAATTCTGTAACAGCTAACTCTTCTATACAGTCTCCCAAAGTTCTTCCAAGTTTATTCCATTCAAGTAGGCCCAAAATGTTTATAGTATACTTATACATTTTGATTGTATGAATTAAAAATTTCTTTGAGGTGCTTACTATCACTATCATAGGGAACTAGGAGGACTATGCCAAGTTTCATATTAGCAGGGACCTACAGATTGAAGCTATTATTTTTTTCAACCAAGTGAAATTTTTCTTCCAGGACATAATTTCTACAGTCAATAGGATCTACATTATGCAGATATATCTTTTGTATCAATGGTAAAAGGAAACGTGCATATTTCTAAAAATGTTATGCAATGTACTGTAGCAGATAGAAAACAGATGGATGTTATTCTTCTAAGACAGTGGTTGCTGTACTTGAGAGACAAACTGAAGCATTTGACCCCAGTTTCAGGTTAATCTAGGTATTTTTTGCATTCTTTGCTCTTTTCTTTCTTGTACATTTCAAAAAACTAGCTTTTATCATAAACTTAATAATGATTATTTTCACTACTGTAATTTACAGTGACCTTTGAAATCAGTAAGCTTTTAAAAATGTAGTTTCTAATTATAAAAGGTAATAAATGGCCGGGTGCAGTGGCTCACACCTGTAATCCCAGCACTTTGGAAGGCCAAGGCGGGCAGGTCACGAGGTCAGGAGATCAAGACCATCCTGGCTAACACAGTGAAACCCCGTCTCTACCAAAAATACAAAAATATAGCCAGGCGTGGTGGCAGGCACCTGTAGTCCCAGCTACTCAGGAGGCTGAGGCAGGAGAATGGTGTGAACTCGGGAGATGGAGCTTGCAGCAGTGAGCCAAGATTGTGCCACTGCACTCCAGCCTGGGCAACAGAGTGAGACTCTGTCTCAAAAGAAAAAAAAAAGGTAATAAATATTTAATGTAAGAAAAATTTGAAATTAAATTATAAAGAAAAATTCTATGTATCCAGATAAAAACCACTACTGTTATATATGTATTTCTTTTGCATTTTTCTATGCATATAAATAATAGAGTTGAGAGCATGTTGGATACACTTTTTTGCATCCTAAATTTTAAAATTATTGGTAGTGGACTTTTTTCCTGTCATTACAATTTCTTTAAAAGCTACTTTTTTTTTTTTTTTTTTTTTTTGAGACGGAGTCTCGCTCTGCCGCCCAGGCTGGAGTGCAGTGGCCGGATCTCAGCATCTCAGCTCACTGCAAGCTCCGCCTCTCGGGTTCACGCCATTCTCCTGCCTCAGCCTCCCGAGTAGCTGGGACTACAGGCGCCCGCCACGTCGCCCGGCTAGTTTTTTTTTTTTTTTTGTATTTTTAGTAGAGACGGGTTTCACCATGTTAGCCAGGATGGTCTCGATCTCCTGACCTCGTGATCCGCCTGTCTCGGCCTGCCAAAGTGCTGGGATTACAGGCTCGAGCCACCGCGCCCGGCCAAAAGCTACTTTTAAATAGCTACATAATATCTCATTTCATAGGTATTTCATAATTTAACAATTTCCTTATTATTATTTTACTGTTTTCTAAATGGGGCTATCATAATATTGACAAGTCAGCTTTTAAAAAGCTGTTTTCTCACCCAGGAGTAGCCAGAATATGTACCGGTTATCTAAGATGAAATGTTATCCATGAATATACAGCTCACATCTTTTTTTTCTTTTTTTTTTTTTTTTTTTTTTCTGAGATGGAATCTCACTCTGTCTCCCAGGCTGGAGTGCAGTGGTGTGATCTCGGCTCACTGCAGCTTCCGTCTCCCAGGTTCACGCAATTCTCCGCCTCAGCCTCCCGAGTAGCTGGGATTACAGGCACCCACCACCATGCCCAGCTAATTTTTGTATTTTTAGTAGAGACAGGGTTTCACCATGTTGACCAGGTTGGTCTTGAACTCCTGACCTCGTGATCCCCCTGGCTCAGCTTCCCAAAGTGCTGGGATTACAGATGTGAGCCACTGTGCCCAGCCAGCTCACATCTTTTAGAGATGTTTCAAGAAATCTAAAAGAGTCCTTAGTTTTAAAATGTCAGTATATCTTCACCTTTTTAACTAACTTTAAAATCATTTTTATATATCATTCTTCATTTTTTACACTGGGACTTACAGAATTATCTTCCAAATTATTAAAACAGAGGTGCAACTAAAGTGTTTCACAACTGAAAGAATTATTGTTTTAAAATCTGTACTGAATTTCAGAGATCATTCCTTTTGGTTTGAATCAAACTCCAAGAATTTGGGCGTTTTATTATATTCCTTTCCAAATTCCTTCTTCCTCTCTATTCCAATATCTAAAACTTAACAACATAGTAAAAGTGACCAATACTATTTTTTACAACTTTACTCAAGAGATTGCTTAATGTTAATATTTCAGTTCCCATTTTGTTCATTTCACTGTTCAAATTTCAGCAGTTGGCCCTTTGGGAGTACTTAAAATGAACATTCTAATTTTAGAGCTGTCATGAACTTTTTGCTTAATATCTAATTCATATTTGCAAAAGACAGTCTTTCTTTTCAAAAATATCTAGTTCATGTTATTTTTCCCCAACTTTATGTATCACTTGTGCTTGTTATTTTGGGGGATTTCATTAGACAGGTGCTCATTAAAAAAAAAAAAAAATACAGCAACATTTAGTTTTATAATCATTTTGAAAGGAATTCCACAGTATAGAGCTTAACATTTTAGTTCGCAGATTCAGTACTCACTACATGCAGCACTCTACTAGGCCAATTGTTTTCCCATTATATTTGAAAAAGGCAATGAAGCAACAACATTAAAAACATTTTAAAATAACTCTTCAATTTCATTCCTTAGAGCAATTTTCAAAGTATTGGAACATAAATATATTTAATTTCACTGATGTCAAATTTAGTGCTATGTGTTGAGTGGGATTAGCTTTGAATCTAGTGCTACTAAATGTCAAAATATAAAAATGCTAAAGATAGAATAATGTGTCCACTACAGTATGCTGATTGATGAAACTGCACCTCTATTTTGGAAGTACATATCTTGTGACATTTAAATCTACACATGGGAGGCCGAGACGGGCGGATCACGAGGTCAGGAGATCGAGACCCTCCTGGCTAACACGGTGAAACCCCGTCTCTACTAAAAAATACAAAAAAAAAAAAAAAAAAACTAGCCGGGCGAGGTGGCGGGCGCGTGTAGCCCCAGCTACTCGGGAGGCTGAGGCAGGAGAATGGCTTAAACCCGGGAGGCGGAGCTTGCAGTGAGCTGAGATCCGGCCACTGCACTCCAGCCTGGGCAACAGAGCGAGACTCCGTCTCAAAAAAAAAAAAATCTACACATGTCTAATAATAAATTCAAGGTATTTTTTGTAGCTAGAAAAAAAATCCTAGCATTATTAAGATACTATCTTTCCTTTTAAGACACAGTAAAAACAACTTATCTTTTGTAATAATAGAAACAGAGGAGATAACCTAAAATAAGAACTTTATTTCCTCTTCTACTGTATCTTGGGTTTTGCTAGGTTGGTATCAGTGACAAGGAATATTAAAGAGCCATTTTCAATTAAAGCTGTTTTTCAGGTTTTGACCATAGCTAAATACCTTAAATACAACATCAAGACTGAATTGTTTACATTGATTATTACATCAAGCTTCTAGGACCTTCCTTTTCCTATTCAAATAAGCTCTATATGAAACCTTTGCTCAAAATAATTGACTTACCCCATCTTTGACTCTGTCACACAAGGCTGAACAGTCTATGCTACTGTCTCAAATATTTCCTAGCAGAACTACATTATTGAATGCACTGTTGTATATTTAAATCAAATCACCTGTCTTTTACTTCTTTGTATCATTTTTCTACAAAGTATTGAGAACATTGCTGAAGGTAAAAGTTTTTCAACTTGGGCTGAATCAGATGAACAGGATTTCATTGTTGGTAAATATTCCTTGTCAATTATTTTGTTAAATGTGGCCCACGTGGATAGTAAAAAAACCCAGTCACAGATTGAATGTGACACCGTGAGCCATATATAGGACCCTTGGGCTACATGAAGAGGCGGATTGAACAACCACTTAAGAAAATTACAGAAGTTAGGATGAAGATAACTAAAGTGCAGCTCAATACAGATCTACTCAAAAAAATGCATTCTGTCCTAAAAACTCTCAAAGAAAGAGCCAGTCTACCCTCTGTAAATCTGCAGTTAAAGGAAACCAAAGTTTCTAGAGACTGGTGTATGTGGGCACACCTAAGACGAGTTAGAGTAGCCCTACAATTTCAAGAGTTACAATATTTGAATCAAAAGGAACTTTAGAAGTTATCCAGTTCTACTTCTTCATTTAACAATTCAGGAAACAGGTCCAAAGATGTTAGTCAGTTGTTCAAGGCCATAATGCTAAACAGCACTGGAGCTGGTTACCAGCATCAGAAACTTCTTTCAGACCAGAGTTTTATTCCATCTGGTACCTGTCAGATGTCAGTTCCCAGACAAATATATTCAAAGACAAATGAATTAAAGCCTAATTACTATAAATTCTAAGTAGTATCCATAGAAGACCATGCTATTTGACATTTGACAATGAAAAAGTAACAAACTTTTCTTAGCAGCCATGATAATAAACATTTAAAAAACAGGAAAAAGTAGTGGATAATGCAACAAAAATAGAAAAGTATTTTAAATTCTCCCTTTAAGTTCTGAAAAAAAATCAGAAGTCAAGTGCAGTGGCATGTGTCTATAGTCCCAGCTACATTGGAGGCTGAGGCTGGAGGATAGCTTGAACCCAGGAGTTTGAGGTTGTAGTGTGCTATGATTGCACCTGTGAATTGCCAGTGCACTCCAGTCTGGGCAATATGGCAAGACCCCATCTCTTTAAAAAATAATTAGAAGAATGGTACCTCACAATCCTCAAAATTATTTTTACTTTTAGAAATGTCAGATTATAGAACAGTAAAAAAACAAAACAAAACAAAAAAACCCTAAAGAAACCTAATGCACCATCCCGGCTAACACAGTGAAACCCCCGTCTCTACTAAAAATACAAAAAATGAGCCGGGCGTGGTGGCAGGCGCCTGTAGTCCCAGCTACTCGGGAGGCTGAGGCAGGAGAATGGCGTGGACCCAGGAGGCGGAGCTTGCAGTGAGCCGAGATCCCGCCACTGCACTCCAGCCTGGGTGACAGAGTGAGACTCTGTCTCAAAAAAAAAAGAAAGAAAGAAATCTAATGCAGAAAATATTTCTCATAAGAAAATAACACACAGAATCAGCCGGGTGCGTTGGCTCATGCCTGTAATCCCAGCACTTTGGGAGGCCAAGGTAGGAGAATTGCCCGAGCTCAGGAATTCAAAACCAGCCTGGGCAACATGGCAAAACCCTGTCTCTACAAAAAATACAAAAATTAGCAGGGCATGGCACATGCCTGTAGTCCCAGCTACTTGGAAGGCTGAGATGAGAGGATTAGTTTGAGCCAACATCGCACCACTGCACTCCAGCCTGGGCAATAGACCGAAACCCTGTCTCAAAAAAGTAAAATAAAATAAAATAAAATAAAAAGAAAGAAAAAAATACATAAAATTATTCATTTGGACTAATCACCATTAAAAACACTCTAATAACACGATGTGTTTAAATAAATAAAATTCCTTGAATATTTTATCAGAGATCCATGAGCTATACAACAGCTTTTATTTAGGTTTAACTTTAAATATAAAATTCAACTATTTTCTATTTGGCATTCAAAACAATAAAAGTGGGAGGTGAGGCACAAGAGGGCATCCTTGATCTTCAAGTACATGTGTGTGCAATACAGTATAGTGAATATGAGAGTTCAACTAAAATAAGAATAGAACAGACCATCCTTGATGGCAGTATGAAAATACACACTATATAAGGAAAGTAAGCAAATAAATGGCTTATCTGTGCTGAACTGCACACTATTTATAACTAATATGGTAAATCCTGTGGAAATCCAAGATAATTTAAGATATTAATGTTCAATTTGTAAGTAAAAGTAAAATGTATGTTTAAACAATCAAAAATCCTTAAAGACTGTTGTACTTTGTTCAGATTTTTAAAACATAGAAATAAAATGCATTTTGTCCCTTTAGTGTTACATTCTACATCCTCTGGTATATGTATAATATTTTGGAAACATTTATTATTTCTTAACTGATTGGTTTTTTGATAGGAAACACATTTTCTTTGGCTATAGGAAGGCAGTGTATATGGACATTTCCCACTCTAATGTCATGAGATCATGTCTTTCCCTAAAACCATCTCAGTAGCTGTTGCCAGCACACAATATGTTTTATAAACATTGGTTCAAAAGAAGAATGAGTTGAGTCTTCTCATTAAACATTACAAATGCAGATTGACTTTGTGTCTTATAAAGGATTAGTGGATATTACATGCCATATAAATCAGAGGCAACATAGAGTGGTGAAAAAGAGTCCTGGGCTTAGAGGCGAGAGACACGAGTTCTAGACCTAATTTTGCCACTAACTGGAGAGAGGAAGAACTTTTACTCCTATAATACTTAAAATAATATCATTGGACCAAATGATCTGAAAAGGCCCTTCCCAGGAAACCTAAAATTCCATAATGTTATTATTCAACTCTAAGTATATAAATTATTATTCAACTCTAAATATAATAAATTATTATTCAACTCTAAATATAATAAATTATTAATAGCTGCAAGAAAGAAAAGCTATAGTTAGGCTGACAGATTCACTAATCAAAGTGATATTTATTCTTGCCTTAAGATGTTCCATTTTCGTTAATGGCAGATACAATGCACTTAAAGTTCACTTTTGTATTTCTCAACTGGAACATTAGTCTGGCCACAGTTTGCTACATTTGCAAAACACTTAGTAAAATTAAAGCAAAGACATGACTATTTTATATGACAGGAGTTTGAATAAAATGCTGGTTTATGAATTTTCTGCTTGTTAGTTTTTGTTTAGGAAAATAAATTTGGTATTATACTTATTTAATTTGTCTTAGGAAAAATAATGATAATGTTGAAAGTCCTATGTATCTCACACTGTTAATACTTAGGCACATTAAAAATAAATATATATGAACATTAGTACATACATTAATTATATTAAATTGGCCTTCATAAAATAAACTAATTGTTTTATTTCCTTACCTGACACGTTGGACTTCAACCGACATTAATGACCATCAATGAGCGAGTTTCTATAGAGTTTTTAATTTAAAATAATGCTTGTTTTTATAAACATTAAAAATAGTTAACATTTACAAATAAAAATAACTGTGATAAAGAGATAAAAGATGAGTAATGCCGGCCGGGCGCGGTGGCTCAAGCCTGTAATCCCAGCACTTTGGGAGGCCAAGACAGGCGGATCACGAGGTCAGGAGATCGAGACCATCCTGGCGAAGACGGTGAAACCCCGTCTCTTCTAAAAAATACAAAAAATCAGCCGGGCGAGGTGGCAGGCGCCTGTAGTCCCAGCTACTCGGGAGGCTGAGGCGGGAGAATGGCGTAAACCCGGGAGGCGGAGCTTGCCGTGAGCTGAGATCCGGCCACTGCACTCCAGCCTGGGCGACAGAGCGAGACTCCGTCTCAAAAAAAAAAAAAAAAAAGGGATGAGTAATGCTAATCGAAGTACAAATTATAAAATAATAAATTGCTTTAATGCTATACCCCGCTCCATGTAACTGCTACAAGTCTTCACTATCACCTATAAATCCATCTAATACAAAAGATGCTATTGCCAATTGTCAATATGGAGCTAAGACTGAAAGACAATATTAGTATGCATATTCCTGTATACTAGGAAATTTATTCTAAGCTGAGAAAAGTTCTGCTTTAGTCAGGCCTAAAAGGGTATTTGCATATGGAAAATGATAAATAAATCTTTATTAACTAAAAAGTGAAAGAAAATAGAAAATCCATAGAAAGCAGAAGTAATCAGGGCTCAATTAAAGCAGAGCATATTACCACCCCTGATTAGCTATATATAAACTCAAATAATTATGCAGATATAATCATATGCAAACATGAATTCCATGTTCCAGAAGTAGCCAAATAGACAACAGCCAAGCAAACAAACAAGTGGGAATTTAGAAAAACAAACTGTCATGGAAAATCTTCAACAAATTTTCAAAAACAGAAAGCAAATAGCATGAAAATTAAAGGATACAAAAAATCATTTGCAATCCAAAACTATTCATTCTGTTGATATGCCAAATAACATTCAAAACACTTAAGAAGACAGCAGATTGCATCATTAATATTACTATCATGCTTTTTAGTTTTATTTTTTAGAGTGTGGCATCATTCTCCTCTCTATTCTTCAAACAGGAAAAATAATATTCACTCAGACAATAAATGCAGCAGCCATGGTGAAGGCGATCATAGAAAACTAGTGTCCGGACTTGGATGTTTCCGCCACATCTCCCAGCTACTGTCAAATAGCTTACATTCAGAGTGAGGGTGGGTGCGACAAATCTGGGAAGGTGACCTGATCATCTTTTTTTTTTTTTTTCACTAAATTAAAACTTGTTCATGTCACTTTCCCACTTACGTTCTTTCAGGTGCTTTCATAACCTGAATTATTTATGCAAGGATGGCAAATGCATCAAGCTATCTTCATTCCACCCTCCCTGAGCCTGGGCAGACTTCAACCATCACCTCGGGAGCACACTAATCCACTGAGCTTGGCTGAGCTCAGAGCCCTTCTCAAGACTCTTCCAGGAAGCTGCCCCTAATCAATCAGATGGCCTGTATAATAAAACCCATTTATCTTTTGAATAGGTGACTACTCAGAAGAATGCTTTGACTAAAAGCATAAGTAAAGAACTGACAGGTAAAGCAGGGTCAGAGAAGAAAGATGTTGATAGTGCCAGTCCAAGCAAGGGAAGCAATGAGCAGGCCCCAAATCTCCAGCACTCCAATCCTGGTAGCCAGATAATCTTTTTTATACAGGTAGTGCTTTGAGGTACTAGGCTGATGCCATTGACAATCAAATTAATTATTTTTCCCCCTCTTCTGTTCTCGTGCTTATATAAAAATCTTTTGGTTAATATTTTGTTCCCACATAGTTTTATTGACCCATAAAGTCAGAACACCAAATTAATTTGGCACAACTATTCAAATTTTATGTGACAATACATTGAAAGTCCATATTATACATCACTTCTTGTGAAGTTACTTAATGTGAATTCACCTCTAAGAGACTACTCTCTTCTTAGTGCACTGAAAAACTTAGTTTCTGAGCCTGCAAAGTAAGGATTCAGTGCTGAACCATGATAAATCCCCAAGATATGTATGTCATCTAATAATATATCTTAATATCCAAACATTTGAGGTTTATTGTCAATGCTACTTCTTTCTCTTTAGACTTTCAACATGTAACACATGGAATAAAGGTCCCTCATGATCTGAGCTCCACATTTTTTTCTTTCCAATTTTACCTCCAATGTAGTCCTACAGTTTGTATCAGCCGCAGGAATTCCAATCATGGCAGTGTTGGTGGTGGAGGATAAGTATATTGCTTCAGGATATCAAATCTAAAGTTACAAAGCAAAATCTCAAATAGGAGGAAAAGCAACAATATTGGAAGTTGGGAGCATTAAAAGTTTGTAGAATTGACCAGGATGTAATATGAAAAGGAATGCGTTTTAGATCCAAGAGAGTATCAAGAAAGAGTCTGTGAGAAGCTCTTTTTCACTGTGGCACTTGTCACTTTAGCAGAAGGTTGGTAGCATAAAGTAATTGTGTGGTTTCTGGACACCACAACTCAAACCTATCTTGTCCACAAACCCTGAGGTGTAGCTATCCGGAATGACTTGTTGCTGTGGAATTTGCATGTTTCACACATCCCCCTGCCTTTGCATACGCTTTTCCTCATTTCCAGAACATCCACTGGTCTTTATTCAAGCCATGCCTCTCTGCTCCCATAGCATTTATAGCACTGGAATTTAAGTTGTCCCTATATATTTTCTTTATGATTCTAAGTTCCTTAAAATCAGGGCCCTGTTGAAGACATCCTAATGTCACTGAAGTACCTATCACAGTACTTTATATATAATGAGAAGATATATAATTTGATCATTGAATTGCTTATCAAAATACATTGAATAGAAAATCCTGATGCTATTATACTGGTTGAATATATTCTCATAAATCCTCACCTATTCATTTATCTGACAAATGTGTATCAGAGTTTTGGGGTTTTGTTTGCTTTTTACTTTTTTAATGTGTCCGACCATGTGCTAGGAATGGGAGCTATTAAAGTGACTCAATCCCAGCCATTAAGGAGAATGAGATCTTGGTAGAAAGTTGACACTTTTACTCACAGTAACATCGCTATCCAAACTGCTACCAAATGTACAGACTACAATTGTTTCATTGAAATACTTAAATATTTAATAGATTAAAGGCAGGAATTTTATTTATGCATCGATCATTCAAGTTTTCACAGATCCGTTTCCTCTGCTTCATAACTGTAGTTTAGGTATAGAATTATGATGCACATTAAAGGTGATTTTGATTAATAACCCCACATTCTCCTATTTTCTATCACTGAGGCTCACAGTCCTGCTCAGTTATTAAGATGCTTTAGCATAGTGCATTTAGTGCAGCAACTTTCAATAACTGAAAAAGGCAGATTTTTGTCACTTATATCCATAAACTATTAGGTTTAATACTAGTCCATTTCCTCATCAGAACCATGTCAGAACACAAAAATCCTACAGATTCATGTGACAGGTTTATTAATTCAGGAATTATAACAATCAAAATTCAGAAGTAAATGGGCTGTTTGAGCTATAAAACAAACATATTTTTACTAGGTAGTTTAACAATAACTTTTTATCTTAAACTCACAAAACAGTTTTTCTCAATGCAGCATCTAAATATCAATAATATCTGACAATTAAAAACACTAAAGAGTTACGCAGGAATGGAAAAGTTTTTGCATATATTAATTTTTTATGTTCCATGTATAAAATTCTGTGATAAAAGGCAAATGGTATAGTAAGTATATACTTGTATAATAATTTTACTAAGCAAATTTATGTGCCCAGAAACAAAATTGCAAAGCCTCAATAATGAAAGCAAATGCAAGATTAAATCCCAAAATAAACTGAAGAAAATATTTATTTATTATTTATTTATTTATTTATTGAAAGAGTCTTGCTCAGTTGCCCAGGCTGGAGTACAGTGGAGCAATCTCGACTCACTGCAGCCTCATCCTCCCAGGCTCAAGGGCTCCTCCCATCTCAGCCTTCTAAGTAGCTGGGACTACAGGTGTATGCCACCATGCCCGGCTAATTTTTTTTTTATATATTTCGTAGAGACGGGGATTCACCCCCTTGCCAAAGCTGGTGTTGAACTCCTGGACTCAAGTGATCCACCCAACTCGGCCTCCCAAAGTGTTGGGACTATAGGGATGAGCCACTGTGCCCACCCAAATGAAAAAATAATTCATACTATCTTGCTACCAGTCTTTGAAGTTTAAAATAGACCCCATTTTGTACTTTTCTTTGAAATTCATCCTTTAAAAACATCTATTTAAAGTCTTATTTTTCTGTTGGGCCTCATGCTCTTGGTAAAGTGGTCTTTAGATCAAGTTTGACATACACAAATACCATTTCTCTGTCTAACCCAGTACATTTGCTGAGCTCCCATCATGAACATTGAGTCCCTGAGGATCTTGAAGTTAAAGAAGATTCCTGCTCTAAAAAACATGTAAGTTGTATAAAGAACAATAACAACTAGGAAAGGCATGATAATCTAATTTCTGTAACTCAATTCAATTCAGTAGAACTCACAGCCTTATTATCCAGGGAAAATCAGAACATACAGGCCCTAAATTTGGTCACAAACTTTAGTCTAGATGTATTTTCCAGTAACTATTCAGGAGAAAGCGGTAGTCATGGGACTTAGCCCCAGAAGCAGCCGTCACTTGCCATTATATCAGCCTCTGCTGCATTAAGCTTTCCAAAAATAGAATTCACATCTTCAAATTCACCTATTCCTTCAGGTATCCCCAACAGACTTTTTCCCTCAACAGACAAACATTATGTTCTTACCTTTGACAATCATTTCAACTGTGATACAGGAATTTGATTCTAAAAAATCAGGGGTAGGATTGGCTCTTTCCAGCCCCTTCTAGCTCTAAATTTTAGGAAACAGTGAGTGCTTCTTCTTCCCAATGTGAAGCCACGTGGGCTGGGTCCTTTTGTTTTCGTCAGATCACAGAAAGAAAAGTAAGCAAAGAAGGGAAAAATCAGATTTTAGTTCATTATTATTATTATTTTTTTTTTTTTTTTTTTTTTTTTTTTTTTTTTTTTTTGAGATGGAGTCTTGCTCTGTCACCTAGGCTGGAGTGCAGTGGCGCCATCTCGGCTCACTGCAACCTCTGCCTCCAGGTTGGAGTGATTCTTCTACCTCAGCCTCCCGGGTAGCTGGGATTACCAGCAAGTACCACCACACCTGGCTAATTTTTTAATATTTTTAGTAGAGACGGGGTTTCATCATGTTGGCCAGGCTGGTCTCCAACTCCTGGCCTCAAGTGATGCCCCCGCCTCGGCCTCCCAAAGTGCTGGGATTACAGGCGTGAGCCACGATGCCCAGCCAGATTTTAGTTCCCTTTGATACCATATGCACACGTAATTTTATCCTACATCAATTTTGTAAATGACTGATATAATAACAGTAACACAAATGGGTTTTTCATCATTATCTTTATATAAAACAATTATAGATGTATTCAGATATGTAAGTTACAGTTTGACTTCATGATGAAAAGCATGAGTTTTGGAGTCAGACAGGTGGATTTGAAGTCTATTTGAACCACCACTGATGTGACCCAAACAAGTTACAGAAGCCCCAGTTTCCACTTTCACAAAATGAGGATAATAAAAATCTACCTAAAAAGAAACCCGAAAATAATCTATCTCAAAGTGTGATGTGCCTGAGTTCCTTAGTAGAAAGTAAGAACTATAGATGTTACTACTACTCAACAAAATATTCCCATCAAAAAAAAGACAGGATAAATATCCATTAAAGTTCTCTAATATTAAATATATATATATAGAAAAAATATTTCAAAGATGCTGTATTTATCTAAATTCCATGTCAAATTGACTCATTTTTATAAGTTTTGGATCTCTTTCAAACTCTAGTCCATGCACTATGTTACAACTTCTCTATGATTTCCAAATAGGGCTCTCAAGTTACTGAACAAAAATAAGTATATCTAACAAGACATACTTTATGATGCATATCTAATAAGTTTATAGATGAGGCAATCTGTAAACCTGTACAAATGAGGGAAATAGAGGCTATAAAGAGATTTTTTAACCATCCAGAGAATTCAAGGTATTAAACTCATATACAGATTCCAAAACCTAACTGAGCAAAATTCAAGAACATATAGTTTCAAAATGTATTATTCAAAAATTAATGCTGATCAGAAGCACAGTATTAAGAAAGTTTAGAATAAGTAAAAGTACAAAGTTAACTCAATTGTTTTAACATTAAAATACACTGTGTACAGGAGGTTGAGGTGGTAGGATTGCTTGAGCCCAGGAGTTGAAGGCAAGCCTAAGTAACACAGAGAGACTGATAATATTGACTTTACATATTCAACAGGAAAAATAATTGAACTAGTCAAAATCCTTTACAATAAGCTTCATTTTGCCATAAAACTCTACATTACAGAAAGGGAATTAAGTACTCATTACTGGCCATTTACATACATTTTAATATTCAAGTAATATTTAATATAGCACTATGCTATTATCAAATAATTTGGATGGTTAGAAAGGGATTGATCCTAGCAACAATAGATATGAAAAACTTTGCACTCTACCACCTGAGCTAACGTGAGTTTTTTACTGTTACATAGGCATCCTGAGCCTATATAGTGTACCTTGTTGCAATCATCTACATATTATAACATAAAATTATAAATTTGGAAAAAAATTTAGAGATTTCAGGGGATTTTCAGTCTAGTGCTTCCCCCACCCCACCCCACCCCACCAACATTCATTACATCATGTTTTCCTAGATGTAGTCATTTCTAGAACCTGAAAATTATTTTTTAATATTTATTTATTTTAAAGACATGGTCTCACTATGTTGCCCAGGCTGGACTTGAACTCCTGGGCTCTAGCTATCCTCCTACCTCAGCCTCCCAAGCAGCTGAGATTAGAACCTAAAAATTATTTAATTTACAAACACATATCTCTACTTCACTCTGGTCACATGGCTGACTTCTTCCTAAAAATATCAAAATAAATTAGGCTGCTCACAAATTTGGTCTTCTAGAAAGCATAGTGTGGGCTATCCTCTATCCAGCTCTCATAATTGTGGGATATTCTTCACATTACTTTTCTAGGGATACATATTTCTACCTTGGGATTCCCCACTTAAAATATAAGAAAATGAGAGGGATAGGAAAATCATAATATATACTGCCCCTTACCCCACTCAAAAAATGGCAACTAGATTTTCTTAAATTCAATATTACACAAGTGAAATTTTGCTTGGGAACTTTGAAGTAGGATTAAATGGCTTCTAAAGTAATATGTTTTATCAGGGTATCAGGGTTTGGTCATCTTTTCATAGAAAATAAATGTTCGGAAATAATTGGCCCACATACCCGGTTCCTCCTTTTTTCCAATTGTTGTCACTTAAAAAATATTCATCAGAAAGGGGAAATTTTGTTTTGAACTGCACTTGCTGTCCCTAAAGTGCCACATCAGCTTCTTAACAACAAAGAAGACATAATTATGAGCACAAGAATCAATTAAATAGATGTATTTTTAGCTAACTCACTTTAAAAACTTAAACTATTTTTCTAGCTACCTCAAATAATTCTCTAAATATCTGATGTACATAGCTTTTTTCTTTTTTTATCTGAATGACCTGACAAAATATATTATATAGAGAAACTTTAGCTTCTCCCTAGTGTCAATGACAACATAATAAGGGAAAACATAGCAACAGAGTTTGTTTAAAAATATATTGATAATGGCATCCAGGTGTGGGCACGCACCCATAGTCCCAGCTATTCAACAGGCTGAAGTGGAAGGATCTCTTAAGCCCAGGAGTTCAAGTACAGCTTGGGCAACGTAGTGAGATACATCATCTCTTCAAAAAAAAAAAAAAAAAGCGCACTCCTGGCCAACATGGTGAAACCCCGTCTCTACTAAAAGTATAAAAATTAGCCAGGTATGGTGGCACATGCCTGTAATCCCAGCTACTTGGGAGGCTGAAGCAGGAGAATTGCTTGAACCCGGGTGTCGGAGGCTGCAGTGAGCCGAGATCGTGCCATTGCACTCCAGCCTGGCGACAGAGCAAGACACCATCTAAAAACAAACAAACAAACAAACAAAAAAAGCAAATGGCAAATAATAAACAAAAGTCTTCAAATTATAAACCAAATGACTTGAGCTTCTGCCAATTATGATAAATTATTTTCGGAGCACAAATGGGTACTAAAAACTTTTTAAAAGAAGGCTAAATATAGAATCCTCTTTCAACATTTTTTTAAACATTGCCTCTAAAATCTCTTACTAGTTGTCTTCCAAATATTTGCCTCTTTCCAAGGTAAAAAAGACAAAAGATAATTAGTTCCTCTGGAAGTCTCTATGTTTGCCTGATTGTACTGAGCAGAAATATGCATATTTGCAGATCTGCCAAGTGCAACCCATTTTGCTGGAGAATTCCCAGTGCATTGAATCTCTGCCAAAAAAATAAGCTGGGTGTTGAAAGTTCCTTTTTATCTGTCTGCAGAATTTCACTTTCTCCCTCTGCTGGCTGCCACAGACCCCCTTTACAGATATTAGGTTTAGATGTGCAATGAAACACATATTTGTTCTCTTTAAGTTTTATGATAATGAATACTTCAGTACCCCTTTCTTATAAGTATTTCTCTTTAGAGCAGCTCTCAGTAACTGGAGTTCACCATTCCCTGTGCAACTGAATAAAACTTTTCTGTGATAGGTCCTTCCTATAAGATTTGCAACTCTTACCATTATTTAAAGAACTCAGAAGCACTTCTAAAAACTGTAAGCATTTTACAATGTTTTCTTTGCACCACTGAACAGCCCCAGCTGAGGAAAGCAAAATGAAGAGGGCCAGATTCATGCTGCGGAGGGCATGATCTTTTCTGTGAGATCAGTATTTTCAGATTTAGTTCACTGATTAGGCTAAGCTCCTATTTCTTTATACGTTTTGCCTCTAAGCATATAATTACAACACAGACATTGGAGATCACTGTGATTCATATAAGTTTGCGGAAATTTGTGCTTATTCTATTTATTTGTTTGCAAAATTTTAAACACTAAAGAATACGGTTGATAATAATTAACACAAATTTTACTGTTGTACCCTTAATTAATTCTATGACCATCATAGTAACTATAATAGAGAATTACTAGCATTTCTAGAATTACAATTAATGTGTATGAAGTACACCACTGAAGTATACAAAAGATTTTTGGCATCATATGCAAACAGAAATATATACTCATCAATAATCATGTTAATGCAAGGTATTCTATTCCCCAGTATCTAAAAAGTTTAGTCTTCACTATTTTCTTCCAGTCATTCCAGTGGTCCTCCTAGGCCTTGAAAACAACTTTTAAAAATGTGAGACAAAATTTTATATCTGGTCCATATGATTTCATACTTAACCCTTTTAATTATTCTCATTTCCTTTTGTGATTTGCTTCTGTATAACTAGAACAAGATTTCATGTGCCAGTAGGTACAGGTCTTAATGTGTGGTTCAGGGATATACAACAGAATAGAAGATGGCAGGGACACTGGCCAGACTGAGTTGCTTCACCTTCAGCAGGAAATGAGTTTCAGAATGAAAGTGTCCCCCATCCCGAATCAATGGGCCAGACTTCCAAAGCCAGGAAAACCATGGGGAGTCCTCAGCCAGCCAGAGATCTTCCTATCTGACCTCAGTATTAACAGCTTTTGGTGGCATAAGTCCCAAGAGGCCTAAGCCCTGCAGAGGCAGTCCTCTAATCATTATAGTATTTAGAGGGAAGGTTGTGAGGAAATGACTAAAAAGGAAGCAGGTTCTAACGATATAAACCTTCATTGGACTCTCAAAGCCACTTTTTTCTCAGTGAGCCATTGTAGGTATTTGACTTGAGTAGCACCCTCTGATTTTGAAGACCAGCTCTTTTCTTGCTATGTCTCTCCCAGTCTCAACTACGTCTCATCCTAGCTGTCTGTTTGTTCAGTCTGACTTCACCAGCCTATTTTGGTCTTAAAATAAAATGATCTGGATCTGAGTTTTGGCTCTGCCACATTTGCTGGTGATTCGCAGTATGAGTTTGACAAGTTACTTAACCTGTATGAGCCTCCATTTCATCAAATATAAAACCAAGTTACAATACCCACCTAATTGCATTGCTAACTATTAACAATAACTCAAGTTAAACTGCCCTCTTTAATTGTCTTTATAACTCTGTCAGCAAGTTCTTCATACTCCAGTTTAACCCTCTTTTAACCATTTCTTATTTTGGCTTTTCTACCTTATCAATACTCCACTTTCCAAAATAAAAAGTGTGGTTTTCTCGAAAACTTCTATCCCATCTTTATGGATGTTTTCAGCCCTAGGCAAAGTCATACCTTAATGGAAAAGCAACATCCTGGTAACTCATACTACATGCTTTCATGGCTGCTCAAGATCAAGGCAGTTAATCCTCCCTGCCACAGTCATATATCTATCCTTTGAGGATAATGAAGAACAGTTCTACTCATGAGCTTAGTGAAGGGCTCCACATTTATGAACTTTGGTAATCCTGATCAGCAAAATTAATTAAAAGGAGGGCTTGACTTTTCAAATCCCAGATTTGCAATATATTTAGCAGTGGTTTTTGTTGAGCTTTCTTGATAAAATTAGTATCTACTATCACTAAAATTATCAATGTAAGATAAGAATTTATACTTTAGGTTAAAGTAGATACTAACCTGCCTATTTTAATTGTAAAGAAAAAAACTATCCTCAAACCACAGTTAATTTATCTTAAGAATTTCATGTTTCACTGAAATTCGATACAGTTGTGATCACCTAGAATTGTACTTTTCAAACAATGTTCAATGGAGCCACCAGATTCAATGAGGATGTCTCCGGGGAACTTCCTGAAAGTGGGATGAGGAGGATGGGAAAGAAGAGGGATAAGTGGGTGGGTTCCATATCCCCCATGCCCACTGCAGTCACAATAGTTCTCTTTGTTAATGCCAGGTTTTATTTTCCAAAACGGTTTTGCAACTAAAAAAAAAAAAAAAAATTAAGTACCTGAACTAAAAGATCCCTTCAGTCTTATAAAAAGCTCTATGCCCTCAAGTAAACACTCCTAAAAGTCACATGGGAAGCAGAAATTTAGAGTTCCTAGTTAAATGGACATATTAACCTTCTTATAATTCAAAGTCAGCAAACTGAAGTCTTTCATCTTCTGGGCCTGTTTAACACTTTCAGTCTAACTCTACTGTCCAAAGAATGCGTAGCAGAGCAGAAAGAATGTGCCTACCTAAGGACACCTGGGTAAGGACAGCAGCCTCTCTTCAGTCATGGCAAAAAGGACATATATTTTGGAGTGCTAAAGTAATCCTTTCTTCAAGGTCAAAAAGTTTTGTTTGTTTTTTTTTTTTGAGACGGAGTCGTGCTCTGTTGCCCAGGCTGGAGTGCAGTGGCCGGATCTAGGCTCACTGCAAGCGCCGCCTCCTGGGTTTACGCCATTCTCCTGCCTCAGCCTCCCGAGTAGCTGGGACTACAGGCACCCGCCACCTCGCCCGGCTAGTGTTTTTGTATTTTTTGGTAGAGACGAGATTTCACCGTGTTAGCCGGGATGGTCTCGATCTCCTGACCCTGTGATCCGCCCGTCTTGGCCTCCCAAAGTGCTGGGATTACAGGCTTGAGCCACCGCGCCCAGCCAAGTTTTTTTTTTTTAATACTTTAAGTTCTAGGGTACATGTGCACAATGTGCAGGTTTGCTAGCACATGTATACATACGTAAAAAGTGTTCTTAAATTTTGCCATGAAAATGCTGTCATTAGGACACAAACCAAAACTGAGGACCTAAGAAAAGGAGTCAAATCTTTCTTATACCTTCCCTCAAAACAGATTATCCCTGATTTCTGATTTTTAGAGAGTAATATTCATGTACTTGATACTCTTACAAATTTAAGGAGTTTGATGATACTACAAATTCCTAGTCATCAGTACTTGCCTAATCTAATATTGACCTCTCTGTCTCTCATTCTCCACAAACAATACTTCAATCCTTGCCCTTTTCCTCAAATCCTCACTAACGACTCTGGCCACATCTTCTAGACAGAGAAACTTTTTCTTGACACCCCCCTTCAATTTTCCCTACCAAATCTACAAACCTATCTGTATCTGTATGTATCCTACAGAGATTGCCTTAGCTGTGTTGATGTGCATGTTGTCCTTCCCACTGGCTATAGGTAGTTCTCCTTCCTAGACCACCTCCTCCATCACTTCCTTCCTTTTCAGAAACCCATACCTCCAATCTCTCTCTTTTTGCACTGTTCCCATTAAAATGTAAACATGTTCAAGACTCTCTTATCCCAACTTCCCTATCCAGATGCTGGATTCTCCGCACTTTTATTTCCTGACAAAATGTTCAAAAAGCTATCTTTTTTGCTAACTGCATCCCCTTATCTCTTATTTACTCCTCAAACCACTCCGGTCTGGTTTCTGCCCCTGCTTCTCTACTGAAACTTCCCTTGCCAAAATTACTCAGGACATTTATATGTAAAACTCCTGTTGGTTTGTTGATGCATTTATCTTCTTTGATCTGTCAGCAACATTTGGCACTCACTACAAATCAATATTCTTCCCTTCTTTGTCAAGAAGTGGAATTGGTTCTTTTTCATACCATAATCACAGATCTTTCCTCCGAGCTTCTAAGATTCATCTATCCAACTTCTGACTTAGCTTTTATACCTAGAAGTCTCAAATGATGCAAAATGTATTGGAATATACTCATATAATAATATTAATTATATAATAAAGCAGAGTAATATCCACCCTTCTAAAAATAGCCCAAGCTGGCCAGACACAGTGACTCATGCCTATAATCCCAGCACTGTGGGAGGCTGAGGTGGGCACATCACTTGAGCTCAAAAGCTCACAACCAGCCTGGGCAACATAGTGAGAACCCATCTCTATAAAAAAAATTAAAAATTAGTCGGGCATGGTGGTGCATGTCTGTAGTTCCAGCTACTCAGCAGGCTGAGGTGGGATTGAGCCCGGAAAGTGGAGGCTGCAGTGAGCCATAATTGTACTATTGCACTCCAGCCTGGGTGACAGAGGGAGACCCTGTCTCAAAAAACAAAACAAAAACAAAAAGAAAATAGCCCAAGCTGATTAATGTTATCTCGTTATCAACATTAATAAAATTGTCTAATTCTCCTTCAGCACTCAAAAGAATAGCCACAAAGTATAGAAAATGTATGTCAAATAATTATCATTCGAAGAGGACACATTTTTAAGTTATTCCCCCCTCTTTTTATCTTATCTTCAATAGTACATGACCTGAATTTTGTAAGGTCTTGAGGAAATTTCTAAGCAAAATGAGAAACGCGTTAAAAATTACAATTTTATTAAAAAGCTAAGTTGATTTCTCCTCTTTTGGCATTCTCGCATATCTTCTGTTCTTGGATTAAATTATTAATCTAGTACAAAGGCACCATATATGATTTATTGCACCTGAAACATCATGGATATTTGCATGATTGTCAATGTTAATGATGTCATACAACTCATCTAATAGTTCACCATGTAATTGTTTCCTCTGTAACCAAATGAGATGATTTTTGCAATATTTCATAGATTCCTTCTAGAAAAGAAACAGATTCTTCTAGATGAGATTCATGACTTAAAAATACAAGCAGATTTCCCCAAATCGTGTGTGCGATATAAATAGACTAATAATTTTTACGTTCTATCATTTAAGTCTAATATTTCTTCTTCCCTCCTTCCCCTTTATTTAAATGTAGAATCTGGAGAATTCTCCATATGGATGCAATCTATTTGCATTATTTAGAATCAATTTACTTTATTGACAACCTTATAGCAATCAATTTTATAATTATGAAGATAATGTTCTGATCACAGAAAACAAGTTCATAAGTTCTTAGAAAAAATAGATGACTTTGGTGAACAAATCCCAATGTGTTTATTATGTCTATTTATTCAAATTTCTTTCCTCCACCTCCCTTTTTCCAGCAACGAATATCTTGAGGAAGAGACAATCAATCTATTTACCTTTTAATTCCCAAATAATACCAATGATAATTGCCTAGACTATAGAAAGAAAAGTCTTATAGTATATTACATTGCTTATAATTACAAAATTGTTAATGCTATAACATCTTTAAATCTGTTTTCATAAAAATTGTTTTTACCAAAATAGTACTTAGTTACATTCTAACCTCCGTGTCTTTTTATAAGATTCCTTTAAAGTAATACTTAAAATACCAGAAGTACCTTTTGCAACATGGTGGTCATTTGAAATATCAATTCTTCATGTCTCTTTTCATTACTTACCTAAAAGGATAAAAAAGAGAAAATATTAGAAGTTTGAAACCATTTCAATTTATCATTAAGAACAGTTTCTATATTTCAAATCAAAATAAGTTTGTAGCAGGCACTGATGGAGTTCTTCATTTTAAAAAGTCACTATTATAAATGCAAAAGAGCAAAGCAAAAATATTTGAACATTTCAAGAGTTCAGTAAAGTAGCCAAAACAGAATGTGATAAAAGATGAAAAATAGCCTATTAATATGTAAGAGAAATAGATTTTTTAAAACATGAGAATGTTCATTCAATCATAAGTAGATTCATAAGAATCTTGAGTGACTATGTTTACTTTCAGAGTCTGTCTAAATGCATGAAAAAGCATTGCCTGAAACTGCTGACCAAAGAGTATTAAATTGAATAAACATTCCCTACCTAACAGTCGATGACAAAAACTAAGAAATGACAGATGCGTGTGGCCTATCCCTTCTTCTTCCTTTTATAACTGCCATTTGTTAAACATCTACAATATGTCAGCAGCTACACTAGCCATCTCATATATCGTATCTATTTATCCTTCATGACATGTCGTAAAATAAGAATTACTAAGTCTCCTTTACAGGTAAGAAAAACTAAACATCATAAAGTTTACATGACTTGACCAGCATTGTAAATGCCAGAGCCAGGATATATCCATCTCTAAAGTCTTCTTTTTTTATTATATTTTGCTGCTTCCTTTCAAAAGATTTGGTTTATTTACATGTTACATAATATCAAGAGATTGGACAAGTTTTTAATGCCAAAATCTTGTTATATTGCATCAGGTTATGCTAACTGCTTGCATTATTGTATCACAATATATCAGACTTTCATGAGATTTGATTTCACCTCTGGTATCATTAAGCCACTAACATATGGCCATGCTTCTACTTTATTTTCTCTTATTCTTCAAAGCATATTGGAACTTTAACAGCTATTCACTGACATTCAAGCCCATGAATGGTTATGAAAACATGAAAGACTCAAATACTAAGTGTTAGAAATGATCCAATGGCTTAGGATCCCTGGACCAATTATAGCAGAATCACTAAGCGTGCTTTTTCAGAAATCTCAGTGTTGAGTCCCACATCAGTATAATTTTTAAAGACTACACTTTCGGCCGGGCGCGGTGGCTCAAGCCTGTAATCCCAGCACTTTGGGAGGCCGAGACGGGCGGATCACGAGGTCAGGAGATCGAGACCCTCCTGGCTAACACAGTGAAACCCCGTCTCTACTAAAAAATACAAAAAAACTAGCCGGGCGAGGTGGCGGGCGTCTGTGGTCCCGGCTATTAGGGAGGCTGAGGCAGGAGAATGGCGTAAACCCGGGAAGCGGAGCTTGCAGTGAGCTGAGATCCGGCCACTGCACTCCAGCCTGGGCGACAGAGCGAGACTCCGTCTCAAAAAAAAAAAAAAAAAAAAAAAAGACTACACTTTCTACAAACTCTCCAAGATGATCCCTCTGCATATTAAAGCATAGGAAAATATGGCAAGAATCACTGCCTTATACCAGTGGTTCCTAGACCAGCAGAATGAGCATCACGTGGAAACTCGTTAGAGATGCAAATTCACAGGCCCCCCTCCACCTTCCAATGAGAAACTGGAAGTGGGGCCCAATACTATGTGTTTTAACAAGCTTTCCAGATAATTTTGATGCAGTTGGAAGTTTGAGGACCATAGCCCAATGTGAAACAATCCTGGATTTTCTTGGCCAGAGGGTTTTCACTATCTCACTTGTGAACTATTAATATTTAGAGCTATTATGATGGAGTCAAGGCAGTGTCATTCTTCATTTTCCAGGAGGCTCTCTGAACTCCCGGGAATAGCCCTCTGGCACATACCATGTTCAATGCCCCAGTCCTCTTTCTTCCCCTTATCTTACTTGATCTACTCTTTGTCTAGATTAAAAGATTATAGTTTCAACAGATGTGGTGTCCACATTCACATAAACCTTAATAGGAGCTATTAAAATTATAAACAAGTATTCAGACACTGAAATCACAACCACCGTTTTTAAATTTCCTTGGAATTGTGTATGTAATGACAGTTATCAAATAGGTACCATAATACTTCTTTGAAAAAAAATCTTCCCATAGTTCACTTTGTATGTGGTGAACAATCCTCTCTGTGTCTTTGTACAAATTCAGAAAGGACAACATTTAAGCATTCATAAGAACATTCTATGAAAAAGACTAATCAAACAGAAATAAGAACATAACCTCCAGGTGTCAAAAGAATAAAACAGGTTCACAAAAGCCTGGCCCAATTAAAGTCCAAGACATATAGACAGTAACATCACAGAATATTAATTGTGGACCAAGTTGCTTTCCAGCTCTTATATTAGTGAATGCGCTAACAGGAACCTGATTCAACATCTCACACAACAGTGTGGAACATAGGAAAATCAATGTTGTGCACGGCATGCTGAGCAAAGTGTTCCATCTGACATTTAGAACTGGTTGCACTCAGCTACTTTTAATTTTAGTCCCAATTTTAAGAGACTGCCAAAGACACAAAGCTACTGCTTAAAGTCCTTGCTTCCAGCTCCCATCGGGCTGATCTGTAGAGCCTTTGAATACAGTTCCACTGACAGAACACACATTATTTCCTTTTGAAACTGAAAAACCAGTTCCTGAGCTTTTGCATACATGTTTATTCTTCTCCAAGAAATTCAAGAGCGATTTAAGTGCTCTCCTCTTCACTGTGAGTCTGTAACTCTTCTCTCTTAATGATGCAGTGTCTTGTGCTTAGTTCAGTTTAAAAAGTACTTTCCTGGCTGCCTTCAGATTCACAATTCAGTTTGATTCTCCTGGCCTCTGGCTGTTGAATAACTTTCCATGGTGAAATATATTACATCTCTTTTTCTTCTTTTTTTTTTTTTTTTTTTGAGACGGAGTCTCACTCTGTCACCCAGGCTGGAGTGCAGTGGCATGATCTTGGCTCACTGCAACCTCTGCCTCCCAGGTTTAAGCGATTCTCCTACCTCAGTCTCCTTCCTGAGTAGCTGGGACTACAGGCACATGCCACCATGCCCAGCTAATTTTTGTATTTTTAGTAGAGATGGAGTTTCACCATGTTGGTCAGGCTGGTCTCAAACTCCTGACCTCATGATCCGCCTGCCTCAGCCTCCCAAAGTGCTGGGATTACAGGAATGAGCCACCGTGCCTGGCCTTTTTCTTCTTTTAAGGCAGAGATTTTGCTTTGAGGTTGCAAAGAAGCAACACTGAAAACCATTTGTAACAAAAAATTAACTAGACAGATACTTTCAGCATCAGTTTATCAGCATCTCTTTCCTCCTAAACTTTATAAAAAACTTCCTATAAAGATGAAGACTCACTAATTTTAACCTAGTATTTTTTTCTCCTAACTTTAACAAGCACTAAGATACTAAATAGGCCGGGCGCGGTGGCTCAAGCCTGTAATCCCAGCACTTTGGGAGGCCGAGACGGGCGGATCACGAGGTCAGGAGATCAAGACCATCCTGGCTAACATGGTGAAACCCCGTCTCTACTAAAAATACAAAAATCTAGCCGGGCGACCTGGCGGGCGCCTGTAGTCCCAGCTACTCAGGAGGCTGAGGCAGGAGAATGGCGTGAACCCAGGAGGCGGAGCTTGCAGTGAGCTGAGATCCGGCCACTGCACTCCAGCCTGGGCGACAGAGCGAGACTCCGTCTCAAAAAAAAAAAAAAAAAAAAAAAAAAAAGATACTAAATAATAGATAACATTGCTTTCCCTCACATTCTGGCCATTTTCTGGAAAGTATACTTCCATTTATACCTTATAGTTATCCAATTACAACTGCTAAAAACCCATATCTGAATAATTGAATGAATAGTTAGATGGCTGTTGAAATCCCAGGGGCTAACTGTGGTCACTCTAATACCCAACAAAAATGACTTCCTACAAAAAGGTATGCAGTGCTAACAGTGTATAAGGCATTATATAGGTGCCTTCCAATCTAGTTGGAGATGACATAATTAAACCAAAAGAGTTAATAATAAAAACTTATAACTTATAGTTATAAGTTCATTCATTCATTCATTCACCCTGTGGTTTTTGAGTCTACAGTGTGCAGGGGGTTGTTCAAAGGTGAATGAGACACTGTTCCTGCACTCATAGATCTTATATTCATATAGGGGATGCAGGATGGAAAACTAATGACAGCAATCCAGAGTCATCATGGTGAGCAGATATGGACAAAGGACATGATTAAGTTTAATATTAACTTATAGTGCATTCCCAAGTACCAAAAATTATATTGACTACATACATTATCTCAACTGGTATTCAGAACAACTTCATGAAAACCCTCCTATTATCTACATTCTGTGGACAAGGAAAGTGAGGCTCTTGCCCAACACCATATTGCTAATCAATGGCAGGAATGAAAACCAAATCTAGATTTTCCTGCTTCAAGAAGCCTTGGTCTTATCTGTAGTTGGTTTTATAAATCAAGCAATGTAAATTAGAAAGCATATTGGTGGGTCAGGCATTAAAGGGCTTGCTGGAGGGTAGTCTTCACAGAAGTGATGAAACTTAAGCTGAGTTTTGACATAATTAAGAGGACAGAATAGAAATAGAAATTGGGGGAAGGAGAAAGATGGAAAGAGGGAGACTTGAAAGAAAGTGTTAAGTTGGGTTAATATTGGCTTAAGCAAATGTACAAAGCAGGATTTCTCAAGGTAAGTTCAAATAGTGAACATTGTACCCAATAGATAAATTTTAACCCCCTCCCCCTTGTTCCCCTTCCCCTGCTATTGAAGTCCCCAGTGTCTGTCAGGAAATACATTATTTATGCAGATCATCACTTACCATCTTTGACATAAATCACACTCCCCTATATGTGAACATTAAATAATGCTTCATCATAACCAAAAGCAATGTACAGACCATGTTTGGATCCTAATCTGAACAAACCAAGGCAGGTTTGAGATAAGAGATAATCAGGGAGATATGGGTATTAGATATTTGATACTAAACTATCTTAAAGAGGTGTAATAATGGAATGGTGGATATGGTTTTTTTAAATGTCTTGCTAGTTAGAGGCATAATAAAATATTTACAGGTGAAATGACATAATGTCTGGTGTTCACTTTAAAATGCTCCAGAAAAATGAAACCAAAAAAATGTGGGGTGGAAAATAGATGGAACAAAATCAGTAAAATGATGATGATTTTTGAAGCTAAGTAGATACATGAGATTCCTTATATTATTCTCCTTACTTTGGTCCAAATTTGAAAATTTCCACAAAAGACTTTTTTAAGAGCCTCATGAAATGTGGCCAGTAAGACAAAAACACCACCAAAATTTTGGTCTATATTGAGAGATGACCCCTCAAAATAGCTATATCATGCATTCATTCATTCATTCACCCTGTGGTTTTTGAGTCTACAGTGTGCAGGGGGTTGTTCAAAGGTGAATGAGACACTGTTCCTGCACTCACAAATCTTATAATCATATAGGGGATGCAGGATGGAAAATTAATGACAGCAATCCAGAGTCATCATGGTGAGCAGATACGGACAAAGGACGTGATTAAGTTTAATATTTAGAAAACTTGCTCTGGCTACAGGGATGGATTGATGAAAAGCAGAGAAAATGAAGATGGGAAACTAAGACACTACCACTGAAACTGAAGATGTGATGGATATTAGAAATGCAGAAGAAGTAATTTAATTCTCACACTACTTATAATTTATTTCTAGTATTCATAAAATAGTTCAGGCTATTAGGTGCCTACATTGTACCCAATCCTACAGAGAAAACCTTGTTTAGAATCCTCTCATCTATGCTAATGGCTAAGAAAATGGTGTTTTTATGGGGCCAGAGAGAGAAAAAAGAAGAAATTGTATATGCACGTTCATCTTAGTAATAATGTAAATAGCAACTAACAAAACGAGAAAATTATAAATACTTTAAAATTATTTTGGATGTTACTAAGAAAATACGTAAATACACAAATTTAAGCAACCAGTTTAATTGAAAGGGAACTCCTTTTTTCTGAGTTCCAACATGTGGTATTTGGAATCCTAATTACTAAGGTCACCTCCGTATTCTGTTAAAGAAGTTACTTTCCTAACTTTCACTACAATTAAAATATGCATAAAGATATTCAAGTCTTTGTACTATTGCTTTCACTCATTTTAAATAAAAACAATGAGATTACACCCACAGGAAAGTCTTCACAACCCCCATCAACCTGGATAGAGTTGAGCTAGGAAGCAGCACACAAGGGTTAGGAAATGCCTTTCCCTTCCCTAAGTGAGGTATTAGAAATGCTGAAAATACCCTCCATGGTGGTCATTTCTTTCAGTGTCTCTGTCAGAATGAAATATCTGAACTGACAGTTGTGGATCAGTGTCTGTAGGGCAACAATTTCTTCATGAAGCTGACACATCTCAGAGAAAAACACCATCCTCTGCTTCCTCCTCTTTTATCTCCTAGTGTGTCAACTACAAAAAAAAAATTCTTTCCCTGGAAAAAGGTCTCAGTAAGTCATGAGCTTAGTTATTTAGGTCTATGTTCATTAGACAGGAGAAAGAAGAAAATGAACTGTTTCATTTGTTTTTGTTATTTTCAAGGTCTTTTTTTTTTGAGTTAGTTTTAAATTAATTTCCAAATATGGAATCTAGAATTTTTATTTGAAATAATAGTCAACACTGGTTTAAAAATGGTTGGCTTCAGTGGAGAAACCTTATAAACACTATGTCAGTCAAGTGACCAGGGTTCACATCAACAGCACTGTCATGTTCACAGTGCTACACTTGATATAATGTGATGAAAATGGCACTTTATTCTGTGATCAAAACATGTAATCTATGAGAAAATCATAGACAAATTTCAGTAAAGGGATATCCCACAATGTACTTAACCAGTACTCCTCAAAACTGTCAAGAGCATAAAAAGCAAAGAAAGCCTATGAAGCTGTTATAGACAAGAGGAGACTAACAAGACACAACTATATAAATGTGGTATCCTAGAAGAGAAAAGGGGCATTTGTTTAAAAACTTTAAAAATCTCAATAAACTACGGACTTTAGTTAATAATAACACAATAACTTTATTTAATAATAATTTGTTATTAATTACAATAAATATACCATGCTAATATAAAATGTTAACAAAGAAGAAACTAAGGGGAGAGGATAATCCCAGAACTCTTTACTATTCACTCAATTTTTCTATAAATGTACAAATGTTCTAAAAAGCAGTCTATTAATAAAATAAAGATGGTTGGCTTCTCCTTTGATAAAATGTCAAAATATTTTCTCATCTTTTTGATCTATAGTTTATGTCCTATAAATTAATATTGATTTGATAGTAAATCTGTTTTTTTGAGATATTTGAGAAGAATATGCATAATTTCTTCACTACCACAAAATAGATCTTCCAGCCTCAAAAAGGAGGCTAGTTCTTATTATTCTTGGAAATAATGGGAATAAAAAGCTCTTCCAGAGACAAGAGTGCTGACACCTTCTGGAGAGGCATTCTGCCGCTGCTAGCTGAAACGGTGAGCAAGGGAAATTGCAATGCCTTGGTATCTCAGGTCCTAAACAGATGTTCAAGCCACTGACCAAGCAGATGCCCAGCATGGAGAGCTGAGCATCCATCTGGCCTCCCCCATAAAAAGACTGAACATCATCAGTGCATGCATATTTTTAGGGCTAGAAAGATCCTTAAGAGATTATCTGTTTTAATCCCTTCATTTTCACAGATGAGGAAATTTTAATGGCCAACTAATTTCTCACTGGCAATCCTCTTACTACTCTTAAGAAATGTGAAAAATAAAGAGGCTGATCCTAAGAGGTTAAAGAAAATCAGTTGCTTTTCTTCATAACGATGTATGCAAATAACTTTTGCTTGAGACAGATGATGTTTTCCATTTGAACTCCTATTGTGGAGAAGGGGAAAATGAAAAAAGTAACAAGGATGAAGACATGAACAAGAGGCATTGAACAAAGAAACGGAATATTGGCAGACTGGGTCAAAGAACCCCAGGCTCCCGGGAAAACCCAGGAGAGAGAAACTACTCCTGTCATGGGGGACCAGAAGCTATAGCTATGCAAGGTGTTTGAAGAGAGGCATGGTTTTAGTTTTGCCCGAATGAAAATTTAAAGAATTGGCCACTTCCTCAGTGACCAGTTATCAGAGAAAGTCAGAGAGAGAGCTTCTCTAACCTTGGCTGTAAGAGAAATATGACTTGTCAGATCACCAGCTGTAAAAGTAGCAGAGGGGAGAGTGTGCCAGGCAAGGAAAATGCAAAAATCAAATTCATGATTGAGGAGTTATCGTCCCCTTTCATACAGAAGCTTCACTTTAATTGGTGTATCTGTATGTAGTTTATATGTTAAGCATCCTCACACTGGAGCTAAGTGGTTTGGTCTTTAAATAACAACTTCACTATATGGGTGGCGCCTCATTGGAAGGAGCAGGTAAGTGAGTGGCTGTGGCCGTGGTTCCAAGGCTGAATAAAGGGAGAAGCCCTGAAGGTCTCAGGTTGGTGACAGCAGAAATGACAGCTAAAAAAACAGGCAGTTTGAGCCTGGCATTTACAGTGTTTATCCAAACCAGCCACGTATCAGCAGTAAAAACTTGACCAAGGCCAGGAGAGGTGACTCATGCCTGTTTTTTTTTTTCTTTTTTTTTTTTTGGGAGGCTGAGACGGGCGGACCACGAGGTCAGGAGATCGAGACCATCCTGGCTAACATGGTGAAACCCCACCTCTACTAAAAATACAAAAAATGAGCCGGGCGTGGTGGCGGGCGCCTGTAGTCCCAGCTACTCCGGAGGCTGAAGCAGGAGAATCCGTTGAATCAGGAGGCGGAGCTTGCAGTGAGCTGAGATCGCACCACTGCACTCCAGCCTGGAAGACAGAGTGAGGCCCCATCTCAAAAAAAAAAAAAAAAAAAACTTGACCAAAAGCTCTTTAACCTCGTTCCTTAGCATCTGAGGTCACGAATGGAATGAGACCTCAAAGGTGTCTTTCTCTACTTCAGAAAAGCATTATCAGCACTCACATTTATCTGTCCTTTCTACAAGGAAAAGGAAATCTCAATAAGCTGGAAGTTTTATGCTACATTTCTCAATCCTTTTTTTCTCCCTTCGCTTTTTGTTCTGGTAAAAATGGTTTCTATTCTGTTTCCAGTGCACAGATTTTACCTCTCAGAATTGTTACTTGCTTAAATAAAGCAAAGGGCTTAACAACAGACTGAAGGTAGGAGTAATTAATGTTTACACTTGAGAATTTGCCCCTGATGAATAAACGACTATGCTCTAAACAGAACCTACAGCCCATAGTCTATATCGCACATGGCAAAAGAAACAGCTTTTGAAGACATATACTGTAGCTCCTTCCTCCTGTGGCTGGAAAACAAAGTACAAACAGCTAAGCTCTCTCTAAATAACCAATGGACATAAATTAAGTCAGAGCTTTGCTCCAAGTCCAGCAATCCTGCTGACCCTTCCAAGTCTTCTAAAGTGAGCTCCTTTTTCTCTGTCAGAGACTTTGGGTGTAATGGCCTGGAACTGAAGCAGTAGGGTGGCGAGTGGTGAGAGAATGAGAACAAATGCTTTCATTATGCAGCTTGCTGTGGCAAAATGAGTTTGACTCACAAACGCAACACAATTGGGGCAATGTAGAGGCCACAATGCAGCAACGCTGAATCACAGACAGTTTGAATGCTCTCGCTTTGACACATACTCTCAGAGTTGACCAGTTTTCTGACATTACTGTCAACCAAGAAAACTATTTTTGAGTTGCTTTTGTTCTTATTTTGATTTTGGAATTTATAAATACTCAGGAAAATAAACTCTCTAGTTTGGGGACAGATTTTGTGGGATGTTAGCAGACTTTCAATGTAACCAAACTATGTAATGAAGTTGCTTATGAATTAAAAGTGTTCCTTTGGGTTCTTGGCATGTTTGTGTCACTCATCTGAAAAAAAGACAGAAGTGCCAGCAACTGCAAGCTCTGGGGCTATCTGAGCATAATAGCAAAATTGTGGCCCCAGTGGAGCATTAAAAAAAAAATCTATTTAATTCCCCAGAGAACAGATAATGATAAATTTCTGCCACTCTGAGGAGAAATCCATGGCGTTCAGCACCTAAAAGATTGTAAAATTGGTGGGGAAAATAATCCTGATGGTCACTAATGAATGAAAATTCCTTTTGCAAATCCTGCTCTGAATGATTATTTTTTCTTTTAAATTGAAAATAGGCTTGCCTACCCAAGTCTATGAAAGGCACGATTAAAAGGCTTTATGGTGAGTGTATCAAGTTCTCCCTAAGTACTATATTGATGTCATCCACTGTGGTATTAGGCTAATATGTCTGGTTTTTTGGTGCCATCTGTATTTTTCAGACAAGTGGAATATGAGAGCAACAATTCTAAGTGGTTCAATGCTTATCACAACAAAAATTTCCATTAAGAATTTTCCATTAGGAAAATATGTTTAAGACTATTTAGGATAACGAAATTACCCTTAGGCCACTTACAAGCACATTGATGCTTCATCTCTAAGCATCTCCATTGGGAGAGGCTTTACAAAACTTCTGCACAAAATGTGTCTAATGCACCAGCATCCTGATGTCACCAGTTCATTAACCCTGTCAGACATTTGGCAAATTACTGGGAATTGTACCACTTATTAGTTATAGTCAAAGACTGGGGGGGCGGAGGAGGAAATACTGTACATCAAATCTGGCTTTCAGATCTTGCAACCCTATCATATCTATGAGCTCTGCTATTCTAAAGCATGTTTCATTGATGTGACTCAAAGAAATCATAACTAAAATATAACAAACTTCTGTCTTGTTTCTGCTCCTATAAAATCAAGCTGAAATAGCCAAGAGATGGCGGAAAAAGTGGAGCAGTAAGTTCTAGGGGTGACAATACAAAAGAACATCATGCTCCCAATAAAAAATGACATGGATTCATGGATCTTCAAGTATTTGCATTTTACCATGTTTTCTAGGCCCAGCTTTTAGGAAATTGTGGAACATTCTACAGCACGCCCAGATAAATGTTTAGTTCCTCATAACAATATGTTACTAAATCTACAGCTTTCCATTATCGTCAACTCTTACATAGAACAGCAACATAATCAGCATTCATTTGTAAAGTACTTTCATAACTTAAAGTTTGAAAGTTTTCAAATTATAAAAATAATATATATGTATATATACCACATATGTACATGTAACACCAAATACAAAAATTTTATGTCAATCAATAATTTTAATCTCCTTAAAAAGAAAAGACTAGAGATTCCTTCTATTCATATAAATGAATGGAGCTCTCCTCCACTACACTGAATTTCTCAAGGACAGGAAGCCAGGCTTGTATTCACTTCCACATCACAGGGCCTACTACATGCCTAGCTCATAGTAAGTGCTCAAGAAATGAAAGAATTTGATGTTTTTTTTAAAAAAAAGAAGAAGCCAACTAGGGCATTTTGAAATGGGACATCACAGAGTTTAGAGATGAAGAGTCGATGTGGTGCTGTGGAAATTGCACAAGAGCAAGGGTCAGCAAGCTTGTGTTTGCATCTTAATTTTCCCATTTCCTGTCTGTATGATCTTTTGTTTTGTTTTGTTTTTTGAAACCGAGTGTTGCTCTGTTGCCTAGGCTAGAGTGCAGCGGCACCATCTCTGCTCACTGTATCCTCCGCCTCCTGGGTTCAAGCAATTCTTGTGCCTCACCCTCCCCAGTAGCTGGGACTACAGGTGCATGCTGCCACGCTGGGCTAATTTTTTTGTATTTTTAGTAGATACAGGGTTTTGCCTTGTTGGCCAGGTTGGTCTCAAACTCCTGACCTCAAGTGATCGCCCACCTCAGCTCCCAAAGTGCTGGGATTACAGGTGTGAGCCATCGTGCCTGGCCTGCATGACTTTGAATAAGTAACTATATCTCTGTGGAGGTTTCCTCCATCTCTAAAAAGGGGAGAAGAATCTTGCAAGACCATTATGGAATAGAGAATGTATACAACATGCAGAGGTTGATAAATGGTCATTATTATGACAGTGTTTCCCGAAGTTGTTTATATTAGGCTGGTACAAAAGTAATCGCAGTTTTGCCATTAAAAGTAATGTCGGGCCGGGCGCGGTGGCTCAAACCTGTAATCCCAGCACTTTGGGAGGCCGAGATGGGCGGATCACGAGGTCAGGAGATCAAGACCATCCTGGCTAACACGGTGAAACCCCATCTCTACTAAAAAAAACACAAAAAACTAGCCGGGTGTGGTGGCGGGCACCTGTAGTCCCAGCTACTCGGGAGGCTGAGGCAGGAGAATGGCGTGAACCCGGGAGGTGGAGCTTGCAGTGAGCAGAGATCCGGCCACTGCACTCCAGCCTGGGTGACAGAGCGAGACTCCGTCTCCAAAAAAAAAAAAAAAAAAAAAAAAGTAATGTCAAAAACAACAATTACATTAGCAAATTAAGATTTAAGGTGCTAGGTGGGTGTGGTGGCTCACACCTGTAATTCCAGCACTTTGAGAGGCTGAGGCAGGAGGACTGCTTGAGCTCAGGAGATTGAGACCAGTCTAGGCAACATAGAGAAACCTCATCTTTACAAAAAAATATTTTTTTAAAAATTAAATAGGTGTGGTGGCATGCACCTGGGGTCCCAGGCTACTTGGGATGCTGAGGTGGGAGGATCTCTTGGGCTTGGGAAGTTGAGGCATCAGTGGGCCTAGGCAACAGAGTGAGCGACCCTGTCTAAAAAAAAAAAAGATTTAAAGTACATTATTATTATAATTTACAATAATAACAATATTCACACTTGTAGGTATAATGCACTTTCCCAAATACCTTATATGCTTTATTATATTAATCTAGTCAATAACCATATAAAGTAGTATTATCTTCATTTTACATATGAGAAAATTGAAATTAACATTCCCAGGATTGTTTATAAGATTGGAGCTAGAATATCAGAATGAGTTCTTAAGAAAACAAAAACAACTTTAAAAAAACTATTTATCTGAAACATAGTTGAAATAACCATTTGGGGGATATATTATCTGCTATAAAGGACTTGTAAAAAAATATTTTTAGAATGTGCAAATGCATGAAGATTTACCCACTCTGCATCCTAAAGTCCATCCTAAAATCAACAGCTTAAGAAGCAAAATATGTGGAGTTCTATTGGTTTTGCAGACATCATACTAATATCCCATATCCTATGACCTCAGGATTCAAAAAGGATAAACTAATAACGAGAACAAAAAGAACAATTATGTCTTAAAGTTTCACTTCAATATCCTTAGCATGGATATCAGTCTCATTGATTCTGAATCTTTACAGCTCTGACCATGTGAATATGAAACACTGCTATTTTCTAACAGCAGTACATCCAAGGTCTAGGGCTGGTAAACAGGACAATGTCAGCATTCATAACAAGTCCATATCTTTGTAAAGTACTTTATATTCGTAAAGAGCTTTCAAACACTTTACTTCAAAATTCTTCAAAATTCTGAGTCGGGTAATTGTTATGATCCTTAATAATTATAGAAGCTATCATTTGTTGAATTTCTATAATAAGCAGGACATTATATACATGCATACACACACATGCAGACACTTACTTCATTCTAATCCTCACAACAGCCCCATAAACTAGATATATTTATAGTTTACCAATGAAACAGCTGGGGCTGCTTGCCCAAGGGACTTACCCAAGATTAATAAAGGCAGTCTAATTCCAAGGGCAAATGTTCCTGCCATGCCAGGGCTATTTCCCCTTTTCTAGCACATAATGCCAATCAAATTTTTGTGTACATAGCATTTGCATAATGGCCTCTTCCATTTCCATCCCTTCCTTCCCCCCTGGAATCCAGAACTGTTTCACTGTCCCAGAGCCACCTAGAACTCCCACACCCCATCTGAATCAGCCCTCCAGGATCATCAGGTGCTAAATATTTCTCCTACCCCAATTCCCACCCACCCACTGCTATCATCAAAACTTACCGAGCCCATCTCTATATTCTTAATGTCTTTTTGAAATACAAATTATCCTTGTAACCATGGATGCTAGCACATTTTATTCTTCTGGGATAATGTATTCATTCATACCTTTAGTAAATATTTATTGAGAACTTATTAGGTAATGCTTTCAGAAAACGAATGCTTTAATTCTAAGGACTGACTATAGAAATGAAGCTGTATTTATCTTCAGGCAAGTTTTTTGATACCACTCAAAGCATAATGACAGAAATCACTCTTTCTCCATGTGTAGTAATAGACAATACTTATCAAGGGTTTCCTCTTTCCTAATGCTATGCACGTATAACCTCATTTAAATACAATTAAATGGTATTAATAATATTATTTTTATTTTATATATGAGGAAACTGAGGCACAGTGGTGAGGCAGTTTGACAAATATAAGATGGCTAGTAAATGGTAGAATCAGGATTTGAACTTAGCTCTGCCTCCAGAGCTGCTACTTCTAACTACTAAGCTATATTACCTCTAGTTTTTTAAATAATTAAGGTATTTATAGATTCTAATTTGCCTTGGATAATTTTGATATAAGCTTGCTTTCTTCATGCATAATTAATAGCACTCCTTTTAACTCTCAAAAGTATACTGTTTTGAAAAATAAATTATATTGTCACCCTGTCTCCAATAAAAAAAAAAATTTATAACTTGACATGGCTGGAATAGAAAATAGCACAAGATTATTAATTTTGTAGATTTTATTGTAAGCAGATAAACAAATTATATCATGTATTCTCTGGGACACAAAGAAAGCATGGGAAGGAAGAAAAAAAATGAAAAATGAGGAGTCATCAATCTTGATTTAAGAACAGGATCTGCTACTGGTTAGTTATGTGGCACGAGGCAAGTCATATAACCTCTGAGTCTCAATCTCATCTATTACATAGAGTTTAAAACACCAAATCCAGTGTTATGGTGAAAAGTAAATGATATTACATAGGAAAATACCTGGAACAGTAACTTTACACCTGGAACATAAAAAACAGTCAAAAAGATAGAAGATTAGTTTTTCTTTGGAACAGTTTCCCTTGGCCTGCACACTACATTGTTTTTCCACTGTAAATGAAAAGGAGTTCTTAGAAGGATTAAACAGTCTTTGGATAGGCACCTAACATCGCAGACCCCATAGAAATTTACATCATAGGCGGGGCGCAGTGGCTCACACCTGTAATCCCAGCACTTCGGGAGGCTGAGGTGGGTGGATCACCTGAGGTCGGGAGTTCAAGACCAGGCTGACCAATATGGAGAAACCCTGTCTGTACTAAAAATACAAAATTAGCCGGGCATGGTGGCACATGCCTGTAATCCCAGCTACTAGGGAGGCTGAGGCAGGAGAATAGATTGAACCTGGGAGGCAGAGGTTGCGGTGAGTTGAGATCGCGCCATTGCACTCCAGCCTGGGCAATGAGAGCAAAATTCCATCTTGGAGAAAAAAAAAAAAACAGAAATGTATATCATAAATTCCTGCTACCAACTTTATTCTTTCAGAGTTACTGCATTGGGAATTATGTATGAAAACAAATCCATTTCAAAATGCATTCCTTGAAGACCATGTAATATTCTACAGCCCAAATATCTGATCATTGTAGGTGGCCTCACATGTAGGTTGAAGTGGCAGAATCACACCATGCTCTTGAATACTATTTAATTTTATTCTAGAATCTGGTACTTCAAAGACTGAGGAGCCAAGTTTCAAGGCTCATCTTGAGGGAACAGGAAAGGAAATCTCAGAGCAGCAAAGTACATAAAGAAAGCTCTTTCTCCCACTGTGAAAGAACAAAACTATTTGGCAAGAAATGTTATGTCTGTACCTCCTCGTACTGTTTTTAAAGGAAGAAAAAGAGGTAAAAGAGAATGGAGGGGTCTGAATGTGTTATAAGCCCCAATGCTATTAGTTTAACATTCCCTACGCCTGTTTAATTGTTTATTTCATCTTTTGTTTAAGTAGTCTCTCCTCATAGCATGTCTTTGCTAGACAGTAATGAGGCAAAATGCTGAAGAATGATGTATTTTTTACTTACAAGCTATAAAAAGAAGAAACAAATTTACAACTGCACTCAACAAAGAAAACATCACGGTCCCACAGACCTCTGCAACCCTGAGTCCTTGAATTGAGATTCATCCAGCACTGGCTAACATTATGTGGTAATTGTGTTTCCTCAAACTCAAATAATTCATGCCAATTACATAACTCACGCAACTCCCTATGGATTCAGCAATTCTCTAACAGCTGGGATATGAAGTAAAGACCATAAACTCAGCTCTTTTCAAGGAGAAATTACAACACAAACCTATTGGATCATGACATGCTTTATTAATAAAGAAAGTATCGTGTTTTACTTTCATTTCTCACATTAATTTGTAAAGTAGAAATAATTCATCATTTTTTAAGAAAACAATTAGGAATCCAGCCAAAAAAAAAGAACAAAGGAAAAAATAGAAAAATCTAAATTTTAAAAAAAGCACCAAAAAAAAAGTGAGTCATCTAAAATAAAGTGGAGAAAATGTTTATTCTTGTCTACACAGTGTACCTCTGCAGAATGACTGAGCTAGCTTGTAGTCAGAAGGATGAACATAGGCCATGTGGAGCATGCATCCCTAAGTGTATATAATAGTCCATAGTATTCTGCCTATTGTAGAAACAACATCATGCGTCACTCACCCCAAAGAGAAGAAAGGGCAATATCTCCCATAAAAGAGATGATGAATGGTAAGCACACCCCTTTCAAGAGAATTTAAGGTTTCGTTTTGTTTTTGTTTTTTGAATGAGTGATCCCAACATCTATAGCACTCATAGAATTCAAGTACTGTAAGTGGTATTGTTTCTACTAAAAAAGCTGAACAAATTAGAGGAGAAATGTTTATTTTAAGAAAATCTTAAATAAATTGAGATTTTTAAGGAGAAATGTGTCATTTATAGAGAAACTAGAAATTATAATTCACAGTTTTGTAATTGCATTTGATATTAGTTGATAAGTGTATATAGTCTAAGGGAACCAATATAATATGGGGTTTGTGCTATGATTTCTTTTTTCTATCACTATTAACAAGCCTTACAGAAAACCCACCAGAGTTAACAAGGTTCAGTGTACTCGGGTCAGCATTCTGAATCATCCTCTTCTTTGTTTGGCTGTCCTGACATGATACATGTTGGTACCACAACAAGGACAGCTGACAACTGCTTTTCCTGTTTGAAAAGAGTTCGCCATTCAACTTGGACCAAAAACATTTGTCATGTTGTAGGCAGTGGATTAACTGTAATCAGACCAAACTAGTGGTAGTGCCAGTGCCAGATTGAAATAATCTGGTGAAACAAAGGCTGGATTTGTCATTTTGAGCATTGCTAGGTTGTTTCTTTGGGGTTAGACAGGGGGAGAGTGGAATGTTATAAAATAGACATGACTCTCTCTATGTAGAGTCAAAAGAAAATACAAAAATTAAAAATTTTCAGAGCTGTTTCAAGCTCTTTTTTTTTTTTGAGACGGAGTCTCCCTCTGCCACCCACCCAGGCTGGAGTGCAGTGGCCAGATCTCAGCTCACTGCAAGCTCCGCCTCCCGGGTTTACGCCATTCTCCTGCCTCAGCCTCCCGAGTAGCTGGGACTACAGGCGCCCGCCTCGTCGCCCGGCTAGTTTTTTGTATTTTTTTTAAGTAGAGACAGGGTTTCACCGTATTAGCCAGGATGGTCTCGATCTCCTGACCTCGTGATCCGCCCGTCTCGGCCTCCCAAAGTGCTGGGATTACAGGCTTGAGCCACCGCGCCCGGCCTCAAGCTCTTTACCATGCTAAAACTTGCCAGAAGTAGAGATGTTTTGATATTTATTGTATTTTAATATGCAAACCCTTGTTATTTTCAGAATACAAAAAATATCTTCCTCATATATTTTTGTTTCTAAAAGGTCATAGTAGTTATACAAAATATGAGCGTATTCTAACTTTGTGAACAGCTCACTTTAACTTTCTAGAAGTCATTTTTCATAGGGTATAGTGATTAGATAATCTCTAGAGTCCATTCTAACTTTGGAATATGATGACATTAAACATTTTATTAACCATTTCCACTTTCTATATAGCTAGACAAGTCCCCACCAACTGACTTTTTTTTAACTTGTGAATTGTTATCAAAGAGAGCTTATAAATCCTGTCAGTATGAGATATATATATATAGCAATAAAATCTACAGCTAAAAACATCTTTAAAAAACTAACAAGTAAAGGAAAAGATTACCTATGTTAGCTTTTGTTAAAATATAGTTTAGTTAAATAGGCCTTATAGTATAGCTATGATATCTGAGAAAAATTATTTTAAAACTCTGCAGGCTTTTCTTGAAACACTCAAAATGGCTTAAAATAAATTATCATGAAAAGGTAAAATATTTGTCAAAACTTGGCCAAATACCAGTCAATGTAAAACATTTAATAAGTACTTACTGAGCATGTACTATGTGTCAAGAATGGGAAAATCTGGGGATATTAAACAATGTCTCTGGCCTCATGGACCTTATAGTCTAGTGAAAATAGACACAAATAAATTTATATTTAATATTCTGGAATAAAAACAATAACCAACTGGTTTTTTTATTTGTACAACAGGAAAGAAGACCAATCTCTTTAGTCTGCTAATTCATGGAAACCTCTATAAAAACTCATAATTTAAACTAACATTAAGAAGGATTTTTCACTCATACCTATCTGTACATGAGTAAATACAAAAATTGCAGAGTGTATATGGTTTTAGAACAACAGGGAAATATGAAACACATTTCTTTTATTCATATATTCAAAAATAATTATTGAGTGCTTACAGATGCTCCTCAAGTTACAATGAAACTATGTGCTGATAAATACATCATAAACTGAAAGTACCATAAGTCAAAAATGCATTCAATACACCTAACGTACCAAACAGCATAGCTTAGCCTTGCCAGTCTTAAAACGTGCTCAGAACTCAGAACACTGACATTAGCCTACAGTTGGGGAAAGATCAAAATTTTAAATTTGAGGTATGTTTTCTACTGAATTCGTCTAGCTTTCACATCACTGTAAAGTTGACAAAGCATTGTAAGTTGGGGACCATCTGTATATGACTTTGGTGGCTAAACATATTAGTAACTAAAAAGATGAAAAAAGACAAATCCTTGGCCTCAACCAAGGAAAGAAAATATATATGCAGATAACTATAATATAATTAGGTATCACAGGAGAGACATAAACCAGTGAGAAGTCAAAAGAGAAATCAATTATTTCATATCGGAGGAATTCAGGGAAGCCTCTTGAAAAAAACCTACCATTTGGGAGGGGGGAGGGATTGAATTGGGGAGTTATACATGATATAAATGATGACTTGATGGGTGCTGACAAGTTGATGGGTGCAGCACACCAACATGGCACAAGTATACATATGTAACAAACCTGCACATTATGCACATGTACCCTAGAACTTAAAGTATAATAAAAATAAATAAATAAATAAATAAATAAACCTACCATTTGAACAAGATCTTGAAGAATGTGTTAAATATTGGCAAAAATTTGGGAGAAGGCACTACAGGTTTCTGTGGGATGGCAACATCTAGGTCATCTCAGGTTCTGTTTCTATTGACTGCATTTTTTTGTGATTATAGGTCTCATTCCACTTCTTCACATGATTAGTAATTTTTTTTATCATATGGTGAACATGGTAGGGATTCTGGATTATGTGGTCTTCCTTTAAAGTGTGTTGAGCTTTTTTTTCTGGAAGGCAGTTAAATTATTGGTAGATCACTTTGGTTCCATCAGGATCAATTTTACATTCTTTTTTAGGGAAAGTCTATTTGTTTTTTGTCTGTTTGTTTGTTTTGAGACGGAGTCTCACTCTGTCACCCAGGCTAGAGTGCAGTGGCATGATCTTGGCCCACTGCAACTTTCACCTCGCAGGTTCAAGCAATTCTCCTGCCTCAGCCTCCTGAGTAACTGGAATTACAGGTGTGTGCCACCACGCCCGGCTAATTTTTGTATTTTTAGTAGAGATGGGTTTCACCATGTTGGTCAGGCTGGTCTTGAACTCCTGACCTCATGATCTGCCCGCCTCGGCCTCCCAAAGTGCTGGGATTACAGGTGTGAGCCACCACACCCACCCAGTCTATTTGTTTTGAACTTGGACTTAGGGCATAGCTTACTCTGGAGTGCAGCATTTTTGGTGCCTCAACAGAACACTTAAGGTACCTAATGTGGTATTTATATTCTAGCTGAGCCAGAACTTAAACATCTCCCAGCACAGTACAACCTCTATATCACCATTCAGCTCTGTTGCTGGCAATTTCTCCTAGGCCTCATGGAGTCTTGACCTATACATGTGCAGGTCAGCTTTTGGCAAATGATGTTGAACAGCAAGTCCCCCAACAGACTTCTGTGACTGCCATTCTATCTAAGGACTGGCCTTGCAAATTCCAGCTGCCTCCGCATACTCAAACTCTAATCCCTACCACCTCAGACCAGTGAGACTGAGCTCTGCAGAGGCTCCATTTCCATGTGCCAGGGCAGAAAAGTGTTCCCAGACAGAATCGAGGGCTTACCTCATGTATATATCTTCCTTTTAGATGTTCAAAAAATACCATCTCAGAGACAAACTTGGTAAGGAATAGATGAGCATCAATGTCAATGGAAGTTTGCACTGCTTATTTAGTTTTTTTTTTTTTTTTTTTTTTTTGATGGAGTCTCACTCCATTGCCCAGGCTGGAGTGCAATGGTGTGATCTTGGCTCACTGCAACCTCCGCCTCCTGGGTTCAAGCAATTCTCCTGCCTCAGCCTCCCAAGTAACTGGGATTATAGGCACATGCCTCCATGCCCAGTTAATTTTTATATTTTTAGTAGAGACGGGGTTTCAACATGTTGGCCAGGCTGGTCTCGAACTCCTGACCTTGTGATCCACCCGCCTTGGCCTTCCAAAGTGCTGGGATTACAAGCGTGAACCACTGCACCTGGCCCTGCTTATTTAATTTTTAAATAAAGAGTTGAGCATGATTATGGACAGGGAAGGAAGTCAGTGGGGAAAGATTAAGTGAAGACAGAGAAAAAAAGGGCAAATATTGAGACCAAAGACCCAAATAAAAATGCTTTAAAACTTAATAAAAGAATAATATATATTGTATTTCGATAGCAAACATGTCAATCTAGTGTTAATACTTCTATGTGCCCAGTACTATGCTGAGAGAAATGAGAGGAAGTATAACACATGGCTTCTGTTCTAAGAAGTTATAATCAAAAGAAGAATCAAAGTTCATATATCTGAAATAATAAAAGACTAATTCACACTAATCATATGAAAAAAGATCAAAGGTACTAAAGGAAATTTGGAGGCTAGGGACACACCTGAGGGCTAGTGAAGCTGTGAAAATTATCATGAAAGACAGAAACATTAAGCTGATTTTGGATTAGAAAACAGAACAGAAAATGTTCCCAGCAGGAAAAAATATAAGCAAAATATATGTAAGCAAATATGAACACACTGTGTTTCTGTGACACTAAAAGCAGCTAGATTATAGGGTCATGAGAAAGGCAGTGTTGGAGAGCTAGAATGAGGCTAGAGCAGGGGAGAGAAACAACGGTCTGCAGGCCAAATGCAGCCTTCCACATATTTTTGGACAGAGGACAGACTATGAGCTAAGAATGGATTTTATATTTTTTGATGCCTGAAAAAAAACTAAAGGAGAATAATATTTCATGACATATGAAAATGATATGAAATTCAAATTTTAACACCTATAAAAAAGTTTTATTGGAACACAACCATTCCGATTTGTTTGCATGCTGTCTATGGCTGCTTTAGCTACAAGAGCACAGTTGAGTAACAACTGCAAGATCCACAAAACCAAAAATATTTACTATCTAGCCCTTTACCAAAAAAGTCACCTGCTCTAAATAATCAAACTCCTGATCTATTCTATTACCCACAGGCCAAAAAGTAGAATAATTTAAATCTAAGTAGGCCAGTTTGTTTCATTTTGGAGATAACAAAACCACAGAAAAATTGTAAAGATACAAATATATTTTGTTATCTATCACTTATTTGAAAATCTTTTATCACAATCTCAAGCTTCTCTTAATTACTCATCAAAAGTATTGATTGATCTAAGTCATATTTTCAGTCACTCAGAGGAATTTGTGCTATGAGACCAAATTTGGCTGCAGCCTTATTGAATAATTGTTTAAATCTCTATTTAAAAATATTCATAGTATAAGCTTGCATTCTTTATCTAGAACAATCAGACCCAGGTGTTGGTTGGTAAACTGAAAAAGAATTGAGAATCATTTTATATATATATGAATGATATTTTTTATAAATATGTATAATATGAACATTTTATTTTGATTAAAAGTGTATTTATATACCATTTCATTCATGAGTAAAGGCCAACAGCCTTTCTTTGATTGCATGACTGCAATATGGAGTTTCCTCTTCCTTGCAAAACCCACGTCTCCAGTGGATAGTCTATTCCAAATTTTAGCTTTTTTAAAGTGCAGAGGGGAAAAAAGTCAAGGAAAATGTCAAGCTAAATGTAGGCAGTATGAATACAGATTTCTTAAAGATTTTGATGAATTTCTTTCTAATCTTTTACAGTTTTCTGCCCCATCCTGATTCACTTTTATCATTTTTACGAAGCATTACATTTTTCATAGAAAGAATAACTTGTTTTCAAATATGTTTCATCTGCTCATATATTTAATTAAATTGCATAATTATAATCATAAATGCAAATGAGAAGAAGCACACATGATCATAACCTATCTGTACATGCAACTCCTCAGGTTGGAACAAGACTGATCAAGTAGGCCAAGCGCGGTGGCTCATGCCTGTAATTCTAGCACTTTGGAAGGCCAAGGTGGGTGGATCACTTAAGGTCAGGAGTTCGAGACCAGCCTGGCCAACATGGCAAAACCTCATCTCTACTAAAAATACAAAAATTAGACAGGTGTAGTGGTGGGTGCCTATAATCCCAGCTACTCAGGAGGCTGAGGCAGGGGAGTCGCTTGAACCTGGGAGATGGAGGTTGCAGTGAGCCGAGATCGCGCCACTGCACTCCAGCCTGGGCAAGAGTGAAACTCCATCTCAAAAAAAAAAAGAAAACTACATTAAATATTATCTGCCTATGGTAAGTGATAAAATCAACAGAACCTAGGTTTTGGCTTTCTTTAAAAAATATATTTATATTATTAATGCATTAAACCTGGTGTTTTGGCTTAATTTTAATTTGGATAATTCATTTTGCAGAGATAAATTTTCCCAAAGTTTCAATTAGATATGGCATCCTTTGATTCTGATCCTGAACCAACATTCTTATTTTTCTGAATCATTGAACAGCTGGCACATTCCGCCCCCAAATCAGGTTTCCATCCATTCCAAGTTAGTAAACATCATTCAGAATTCACAATTTTTTTAAAAAAATGCATCTTAAACTAGCAATAATTTTTTTTAAAAGAAACTATGTCTCTGAGATCAAGCAATTCTCCCACCTCAGCCTCCCGAGTATCTGTGACTACCAGCATGTGCCACCCCTCCCGGCTAAATATTTCAACAACTTCAGAGACACTTAATTTTCCTGCTTTTGTAAACTGGCAATCTTGACTCTAACATTGCTAGGAATTACTTATCTATATTTGTCCTTAAATACAGGACTTTAAAAAAAAAAAAAAAATCAAGGGCTGCTTATCTGCCCGTGGACACCGCTGAGGAAACCTCGTTGAAGTCTCTCTTCCCAGGGCCGTCATGTCTAAGTCAGAGACTCCTAAAGAGCCGGAACAGCTGCGGAAGCTCTTCACTGGAGGGCTGAGCTTTGAAACAACAGATGAGAGCCTGAGGAGCCCTTTTGAGCAGTGGAGAAGGCTCACAGATTGTGTGGTAAGGAGACATGCAAGCACCAAGCACTCTAGGGACTCTGGGTTTGTCACCTATGCCACTGTGGAGGAGGTAGATGCAGCCGTGAATGCAAAGCCACACAGGGTGGATGGGAGACTTGTGGAACCAAAGAAAGTGGTCTCAAGAGAAGATTTTCAAAAGCTCGGTGCCCACTTAACTGTGAAAAAGATGTTTGTTGGTGGCACTGAAGAACATCATCTAAAAGATTATTTTGAACAGTTTGAATAATCGAAGTGATGGAAATCATCAGTGACTGAGGCAGTGGCTCATGTGTATGGGCAAAAAACTCGAGGACTGTGTTTGTGACTAATTGTATTTTAGTTTCTGTTCTGCAGAAAGTGTAAAGCATTCCAACAGAGAGTTTTAATATAGATTTTTTTTTGCACCCATGCTGTTGATTGCTAAATGTAATAGTCTGATCATGATGCTGAATAAATGTGTCTTTAAAAAAAAAATCAAGGATCAAAGCTTCTAGAAAAAAAATGACTTCGAATATTTAGCAGCTGACACAGCTAAACAACAGCATACAATTCCGTTAGTTTTTTGTTTGTTTGAGACACGGTCTTTCTCTGTTGCCCAGGCTAGAGTGCGGTGGCACAATCTCAGCTCACTGCAACCTCCATCTCCTGGGCTTAAGCGATCTCCCAGTCAGCCTCCCGAGTACCTGGGACCACAGGCGCGTGCCACCATGCTTGGTTAATTTTTATATTTTTGGTAGAGTCGGGGTTTCACCACATTGCCCAGGCTGGCCTCGAACTCCTGAGCTCAAGTGATCTGCCCTCCTTGGCATCCCAAAGTGCTGGGATTACAGGCATGAGCCACCACACCCAGCCCACTACTTATTTTAAATTGTTCTATAGAAGATTCTTGATAATCTATGTTTATTTTATAGTAACATAAGAACTAAAATGTGTAGTATATTTTCATTTTTATAAAAGAGAGTGAGAATTCAGTTTAGACTACAATATTAAGCAGTTATTTATATGTAAGAAGCATAGTCATCATTTTTACTTTCTTCTTTTAGCTTATCTGTACATGTAATTTTAACAATAAACTTCTGGGCTGGGCGCGGTGGCTCAAGCCTGTAATCCCAGCACTTTGGGAGGCCGAGATGGGCGGATCATGAGGTCAGGAGATCGAGACCATCCTGGCTAACACAGTGAAACCCCGTCTCTACTAAAAAAATACAAAAAACTAGCCGGGCGAGGTGGTGGGTGCCTGTAGTCCCAGCTACTTGGGAGGCTGAGGCAGGAGAATGGCGTAAACCCGGGAGGCGGAGCTTGCAGTGAGCTGAGATCCGGCCACTGCACTCCAGCCTGGGCGACAGAGCGAGACTCTGTCTCAACCAAAAATAAAAAAATAAAAAAAAATAAAAAAAAAAAAATAAACTTCTGTAACAAGAAGCAAGCAATTGAGGGATTCTTTAGGAAGAGACTCTATTATCCCATTTTCCTCTCACTCTACTACTCCAAGTGAAGGTGAAAGAGACCAGACGAGACTTTTCCTAATTCCATTAATCTCTGAGGGATTATAAGGAAGTTACCAACTCCTGGTCTAAATAATCAAGCAGATAAAAGAAGAAAAGGAAAAAAGGATCAGAGGACACAGAAGATTTTCTGGACAAACTTCTATCTGCATATTAAATGGAAGGAGCAAGTTGGGGTTTTCTTGTTTTTCCTCTACCTCAATCAAAGACTATGAATCTTTCTTTTAACCTCTAGAGCTAACTTTTCTAATTAGTTTCCTAGAGGAAGAGGATGCTTTGCTATTGGCTTTTCACACTCTGTACGACGATACGAACTTGACATACCTCAGCTGATCCAGCAGAAAGAGCTCTAAAACTCAAAAGTTAGGTCATCAGTAACTGTCAATGGATAGAAGTGTTTGCATATACTTCTAGTTCCAATGCTCACTGACTCTGTAACAACTGGTATATTAACTACAATCAAACAAAATGAGGTATTCTTTACAAGAATTACATAAGCCCTTTCCAATAAATTTTCTGTAGTGATGGAAATACTCTATAATCTGTCTGGATAACTAGTTTGGGATGAGGTGAGAGGGAGGGAGAGATTACGAAAGGGCTTGGAGGAAACTTTTAAGCATAAAAGATGTGTTCATTCCTTTGAGTATAGTGATGATTTCAAATTTCATTTTAAATTTGTCAAAGTACATATGTTAAATATATACTGTTTACTTTTTACCTCTATAAAGCTGTAAGAGAGAGAGAGAGAGTGTGTGTGTGTGTCCTACTGGGTTAAAAACATGAAGCACATATCACTTTTGCTGAAGAGCTGCTTTATGGTGTGCAGCTAGAGTTTGCTTCGAGAACATAATCTTTGTCGATCCTGGAATTCAGAAATGTCAGACCATTGATGGAAGTCAAGGGAAACCAACATTAATGTCTCCTGGCTGGAGACACAGAAGAAGGAAGCAGGGGCCAGATCGCATAGACACTGGGTAGATAAGTGCAAATAATTCTTATTTAATTCTAAATAAGAATGTAATGGGAAATCATTGGAGAATTTAGAAAAGGATTTTATTTTCAGAGTTCCCTTTGTGGTTGCTTTTAGTTATACTGTTCAAACTATACATACATGGTTCCAAAACTCAATACATACAAAAATATATCTAACAAAAGGCCCTCTGCATTAGTTATTTATTACAATGAAACAAATTATGCCAAAACATAATGGCTTAGAAACCCAAACATTTATTATTTCACGGTTTCTGTGGATGAGGGACTCAGGAGTGGCTTGGCTGGGTGGTTCTGTGTTGGGGTCGGGAAGCGGTAATCAACACATAGGCCAGGACTACAAGTATCTGAAGACTTGCCTGGGATAGATGATCTGCATCTAAGATGGGACACTAACATGGGCTGTTTTCTAGAAGCCTCAGTTCCTCAACACATAGACCTCTCCATAGAGCTGTGTGCAGGTTATATACCACGGCAGCTGGCTCCAGAGCTAGTGGTCCAAGAGAACAGGATGGAAGCCACAATATCATTGATGACTGAGCCTCAGAAGTCAAACTTCATTATTTCAGCAATATCCTGTAGGTTCACAAGTCAGTCCCACTCAATGTTGGGGGGGACTCCCATGAGAATTACATATCAAGAGTTTGGAAAACTTTTACTCCAACTCATCCCTAGTTTTTTGTTTTTGTTTTGTTTTGTTTTCAGAAGAAAAAACAACATTTCATCTTTTATGCAACTTCCATCTCATTTTTATCTTTTCAAGTTTATTCAACTTTGAAGTTCTATTTCAAATTTGATATTTTTCCTGAGCTCCTTACATTGGTTAGAAAATATAAATTCCTCCTTCAATGAGTCCTTCCGAGCATTTTGTGCCTAGATATACCATTAAAAATAAGAATCAGGGCCGGGCACAGTGGCTCACACCTGTAATCCCAGCACTTTGGAAGGCCGAGGCAGGTGGATCACATGAGGTCAGGAGTTTGAGACCTGCCTGGCCAACACAGTGAAACCCCCTTCTACTAAAAATACGAAAATTAACTGGGTGTGGTGGCACACGCCTGTAATCCCAGCTACTCGGGAGGCTGAGGCAGGAGAATCGCTTGAACCTGGGAGGCAGAGGTGGCAGCGAGCCGAGATCACACCATTGCATTCAGGCCTGGGCAACAAGAGCGAAACTCTATCTCAAAAAAAAAGGAATGAAAAATTAAATTAAATTAAATTAATAAATAAAAGAAGCACAACAGAAAGAGAAAGTTTCAAGTAGGAGATGGTAATGAGTTTGTTTTTGAACATGCTGAGATTGAGGTATCAATTGGACAGCCAGATGAAGATGGACAGCCAGATGAAGATTTCTCAGAGGCAAAAGGTGATAGATAGATAGATAGATAGATAGATAGATAGATAGATAGATAGATAGATAGATAGATGATATGAATCTCAAGTTAGGAAAAAATCTAGACATTTAGAGTTTGAAGTCATCAATTTACATATAGGTTTCAAAGTCACAAGCTTACATGTAAACCTGGAGGGACTAACTAGGGTAGATGCATGGCATAAAGTGGTAAGATAGTCAGGACCCTGAGAATCCAACAAACAGGAGTCAAAGATTGGTCATTCGTTCATTCAGCAAGTAATTTTTTAGCAACCGTGATTATGGATGGGAGGTAGAAATATATGGGAAGATTAGGTTAGTGCAAAAAGATAAATATAAGAACTGAAAAATATTTAACGATTTTAGCTAGGTGGAGAATCCAAGGTGGAGGTTTTACCTCCAGCATTAAGATGGAGGTAAAAGGTAAATTGCAGTGGGTGAGAAGGGAATGGGAGTTCAGTAAGTAGAAAAGAGAAGTGTAGATTCTGAGTCAGCTTTGTGATGGGCAACCTACGCAGTCAGTCACACAGGGCCCCAGTCCCCATGAGTTGTTTAATACTCTGGGGTTGCCATCTTGAAATTCTTAATAATTTTTGAACAAGTAACCATTCATTTTCATTTGTCCTGGGCTCTGAAAATTCTGTATCCTGTCCTTTGTAGCTCATATTTTAAAGAAGCTTCACTGAGCAAGAAAAGAGAGATAAGGGGCGAGGTGCTGTGTCTCATGCCTGTAATCCCAGCGCTTTGGGAGGCTGAGATGTGAGGATCACTTGAGCCCTGGAGTTTGAGCCTGCAGTGAGCTATAATCATACCACAGCACTCCAGCCTGGATGACAGAGTAAGATGCTAACTCAAAAAGAGAGAGAGCATGAGAGAGAGAGAAAGGCAGTAGGCAATAGAACTGATGTGCAGACAGCAGAACATTCTCCTTTAATTATTGTGGTGGGCATTCTGGTTGCTGTTGACACTTTAAGAAGGCATTCTGGCGGTTGTTGACATTTTAGGATGAAACCGACTTACAGGCTTAGGAATAGGAGGCAATGGGGGAAAGAGGTTGAAAATACAGAAGGGAGAGGAAATAGATGATAAAGTAAAATAGCAATGAGAAAGAATGAAATGAGAACTACAGAGCCCAGGTGAACACCTAATCCCTGAAACTCAAGGGGGAAATGTGAAGATGGGGGAAAAGGAATAGAGTTTTGTTCTGAACATCTTATTTATCTCAATTAAGGGGGAGAAAGTCATCTGCTCAGAGGAAGGGAGAGGAGATTGTTGGGTAGAAAATTTGATAAGAAAAAGAACGCTTAACACCAGAAGGGAATCGGAGAGAATGTTCACCAACAGCAGGTGAAAGGGTTGAAGGTTACACCCAACTAATATTTTAATATTTTACACAGAAGAATCTTAAAATAATTTTGTTGAGTATAAGAAGTTATATGGGGGCCAGGTACAGTGGCTCACACCTGTAATCCCAGCACTTTGGGAGGCCAAGGCAGGCAGACCACCTGACGTCAGGAGTTCGAGACCAGCCTGACCAACATGGAGAAACCCCGTCTCCACTAAAAACACAAAATTAGCCAGGGGTGGTGGCGCATGCCTGTAATCCCAGCTACTCAGGAGGCTGAGGCCGGAGAATCGCTTGAACCTGGGAGGTGGAGGTTGCGGTGAGCCGAGATCACACCATTGCACTCCAGCCTGGGTAACAAGAGCGAAACTCTGTCTCAAAAAAAAAAAAAAAAAAGAAAAGAAAAGTTACATGAAAAAAGGAGTTTTTATGTTCTATCAATAATTCCATTTATATAGCATAATAAATGCTAGTCCATCTATAGTGATAACAAGCCAATCAGTGGTTGTCTTGGGTAGGGAGGGGCAGGAGGATACATTCACCACCTTGATTGTTATGATGGTTTTGCGGTTGTATATATGTCAAAATCTATCAAATTCTAGATATTAAATGTAATGCACATAAATAAATAAAGCTATTAAAAATTATGGGTTAAGAAAGCAGTTCCATGTCATTTTCAGTACAGCTGCACTGCACTTTTTATCTATCAGTGCAACAAATTATCTCTACTAATGGAGACAGGGGTACCGCGTGATCCTGGAACCTGCACTTTGTGGTTATCTGATGTGCAGGTGCACAGGAAAATGAACATTAACCCTGTGTAGACCTGACACATGGATTGGGTATAGTATTTCCCTGCAATTATAAAAATTACTTCTTCTTTGGCTGCAAGATGAGGATAAATTCTCTCCCTTACCAAATAACAGGCCTTGTGCAAACAGTGAGAATCAGGGAAAGAGCTCTAGCCTAGTCTCAGACAAGCAACAAATGCCTTTCCATCACCTTTTGATGGCGATATATCCATCTCTACATCTGTTTTTTAAGACTTTCCTATAGGGTCAGAGAAAGGAGTATATCCTATCTCAAAGAGCCTATGCCTGTGCCCTACATTCCACACATACTTCTTTTTTTTGCTTTTTCCATCCCCGCAGTTTCCTACTGTCTTTATTTACCTCTGTAAATACTTCTTACATAAATAAAAACACCCTAATTTATCCTATTTTGAGTGTGCCAGCTGCTTTCTGCTGGAATCTACTGTGTAACCTCAAAATACTCCCACAGTATATGCAAAGTTACATTGATTTAAATTAAAATTTTAAAGTACATAGAAATCCCAAGCAGGATTTCCTATTTTAAAGAAGAGATACTGTGATTATTACTGCAGTGAATCACTTGAAGCTGTTTTGTATTCAGAATGTATGTTGACTTTCTATTTGTTCAAACTACAAACTTATCTGAATGAAAGCATTGAAAACAGATTGATTATATTCATTCAAAACCCATATTAAATTGTTGGTAAGACATTGAATGTTCTATTGAAAAAAAAATCTCAAATATACCATGCATGGCAGCTCACAGCTGTAATACCAGCAGTTTGGGAAGCCAAGGTAGGAGGATCACTTAAGGCCAGGAGTTCAAGACCAACCTGGGAAACATGGTGAGACCTTGTCGCTACACAAAAAATAGAAAAATTAGCCAGAGAGGGTGATGTGCTCATCTGGTCTCAGCTACTTGGGAGGTTGAAGCGAGAAGATTGCTTGAGCCCAGGAGTTCGAGGTTACAGTGAGCTATGAACACACCACTGCATTCCAGCCTGAGCCAAGAGTGAGACCCTGTCTCCTAAAACAAACAAACAAAAAAACCACACACACACAAACATCCAGAAATATCCACAGAAATATCCAGGAAATACTTCACATTTGCTGTAACGATTACAGCAGAAATTTAAAGTAATTAGGAGCCATGTGTGGTGGCTCACACTTGTAATCCCAACACTTTGGGGGGCTGAGGCGGGAAGATCACTTGAGGGTAGGAGTTCAAGATCTGCCTGCACAAAATGTGAGATTCTCATCTCTACAAAAAAAAAAAAAAGTAATTAGCCTGGCGTGGTGGCACATGCCTGTAGTCCAAGTAACTCAAGAGGCTAAGCCAGGAGGATCACTTGAACCCAGGAGTTCAAGGGTGTAGAAAGCTATGATGGCTGCACTCCAGTCTGGGTGACAGAGCAAGACCCTGTCCTAAAAAAAAAAAAAAAACATAATTAGGCAGAGCACAGCGGCGTGAGCGTATAATGCCAACATTTTGGGAGGCCCAGATGGGTGGACCACCTGAGGTCAGGAGCTTGAGACCAGCCTGGCCAACATGGCAAAACCCATCTCTACTAAAACTACAGGAACCTCAGGCATGGTGGCGCACACCTATAATCCCAGCTACTGAGGAGGCTGAGGCATGACAATCCTTTGAACCCAGGAAGCAGAGGTTACAGTGAGCCAAGATCGCCTGGGCTACAGAGCCAGACTCAGTCTCAAAAAAAAAAAAAAAGAAAAGAAGTAATTAGGGAATTGGTACATAATTTCTCAGAATGGCCTTCATTCATCTAAGCATTTTTGCCTAGAATTCTAAAAACAAACTAGTGTTTCCACTGCTAGTCTCTCAGTTTCTTCGTCCATACTTCTGACTACCATCTGACAAATATTTGCTGAGCTACTAAGTACAAGGCATTCCTCTATGCCCTGGGGATGCAATCGATATAATTACTAACTCCTTTTAAAAACCTCCACTGATTTCCCACTGATTAGAGAAGAAAATTCATATTCTTTCACCAAGCAAACATTTCTGACTTGAATTTTTATCCGGAATCATTTCTCACCATTCCTTTAGGCCAATGGTTATCAAACATTTTGGTGTTAGGACCTATTCACACTTTTTTTTTTTTTTTTTTGAGATGGAGTCTTGCTCTGTCACACCCAGGCTGGAGTGCAGTGGTGCGATATTGGCTCACTGCAACCTCCGCCTCCCGGGTTCAAGCGATTCTCCTGCCTCAGCCTCCCAAGTAGCTGGGATTATAGGCACCTGCCAGCACACCCAGCTAATTTTTTGTATTTTTAGTAGATGGTCTCGAACTCCTGACCTCATGTAATCTGTCCGCCTCGGCTCAATAACTTAAAAGTGTGGGCCAGTTGCAGTGGCTCACGCCTATAATCCCAGCTCTTTGGGAGGCTGAGGCAGACAGATCACCTGAGGTCAGGAGTTCGAGACCAGCTTGACCAACATGGTGAAACCCCGTCTCTACTAAAAATACAAAAAATTAGCCAGGCATGGTAGCAGGCACCCGTAATCCCAGCTACTCAGGAGGCTGAGGCAGGAGAATCGCTTGAACCCAGGAGGCAGAGGTTGCAGTGAGCCGAGACAGTGCCATTGAACTCCAGCCCGGGAGACAGTGCAAGACTCTGACTCAAAAAAAAAAAAAATACAAATTATTGAGACCTCCCCAGGAGCTTTTGTGAGTGTGAATTGTATCTATCAATATTTACCATCTTCAAAATTAAAACTGGAAACTTTCTCAAATGTTTATTTATTAAATCAAATTCACACACGGAACATTCTCCAGGATCAATCATATATTATTCCACAAAGCAAGTTTTAATAAATTTAAAAGGAATGAAATCATACACAGTATATTCTCTAACCAAAGTGGAATAACATTAGAAACCGATAACAGAAGAAAATTTGGAAAATTAAAAAATAAGTGGAAATTAAACAAAATACTTCTAATAACCAATGGGTCAAAGAATAAGTCATAAGGGACATTACATAATATTCTGAGATAAAATGAAAAAACAACATACTAAAACTTAAGAAATGCAGTGAAAGCAGCAGACTCTTATAATGGTAAATGCCTATTTTATGGCCGGGCGCGGTGGCTCAAGCCTGTAATCCCAGCACTTTGGGAGGCCGAGACGGGCGGATCACGAGGTCAGGAGATCGAGACCATCCTGGCTAACATGGTGAAACCCCATCTCTACTAAAAAAATACAAAAAACTAGCCGGGCGAGGTGGTGGGCGCCGGTAGTCCCAGTTACTCGGGAGGCTGAGGCAGGAGAATGGCATAAACCCGGGGGGCAGAGCTTGCAGTGAGCTGAGATTCGGCCACTGCACTCCAGCCCAGGCAACAGAGCGAGACTCCGTCTCAAAAAAAAAAAAAAAAAAAAAAAAAATGCCTATTTTATAAACAAAAACAAGATCTTAGGTCAATAACCTAACCTTTCAGCTTATAAAAATAGAAAAAGGAGAGCGACCTAAGCCCAAAGCAAGCAGAAAGAAGGAAATAATAAATATTAGGGCAAAAATAAACTAAATAAATAATTCTTTTAAATCAACAAAACCAAAAGATGATTATTTGAAAAAGTCAACAAATTAACAAACTTTTATGTTAGATCAGTCAAGAAAAAAGAGAGAAAATTCAAATTACTCAAATCAGAAATGAAAGAGTAAACACTATTACCAATCTCACAAAGAATAAAAATGAATTAAAAGTAAACACTATGAACAATTGCATTCCAACAAATGAGATAACCCAGATTAAATAGAAAAATTTCTAGAAAGATACAAGCAACCAAAGTAATCAAAGAAGAAATAGAAAATCTGAATACACGCATAACAACTAAAGAAGTTGATTCAGATATTTAAAAAAAAAAAAAAATCTTCACACAAAGGAAAGTCCATGACCAGATGGCTTCACTGGTAAATTCTGCCAAATGTTTAAAGAAGATAAAACACCAATTGTTGAGAAATTCTCCCAAAAAATAGAAGAGGAGGGAACACTCCCAAACTCACTCTATGATGTCTGTATCACCCTGATACTAAAAGCATAACAAAGAATTACAAGAAAAGAAAACTAAAGAACAATATCCCTTAAGAATTCAGATGCGCCGGGCGTGGTGTCTCATGCCTGTAATCCCAACACTTTGGGAGGCCAAGGTTGGTGGATCACCTGAGGTCGGGAGTTTGAGACCAGCCTGACCAACATGGAGAAACTTCATTTCTACTAAAAATGCAAAATTAGCCGGGAATGGTGGCGCATGCCTGTAATCCCAGCTACTTGGGAGGCTGAGGCAGGAGAATTGCTTGAACCCAGGAGGCAGAGGCTGTGGTGAGCCGAGATCATGCCATTGTACTCCAGCCTGGGCAACAAGAGCAAAACTCTGTCTCAAAAAAAAATAATAATAATAATAAAAAAAATAAAAAAATACAGATGCAAGACTGGACATGGTGGCTGACACTTATAGTCCCACCACTTTAGGAAGCCAAAGCAGGAGGATTGCTTGAGCCCAGGAGATTGAGACCAGCCTAGGCAATGTAGCAAGATCCAGTCTCTACAAAAGAAATTTAAAAATTAGCTGGAGCATGCTGGTGTGCACCTGTGGTCCCAGTTACTAAGGAAGCTAAGGCAGGAGGATCCCTTGAGCCCAGGAGGTCAAGGCTGCAGTGAACTACAATTGCACCTCTGCAGTCCAGCCTGGGTAATAGAATGAGACCTCTGTCTCAAAAAAAAAAATACAGATTCAAAAACCTTCAATAAAATACTAGCAAACCAAATCCAGTAGTACATAAAAAGGATTCTATATCACGACCGAGTGGAGTCTATCTCAGGAATACAAGGTCAGTTTAATATACAGAAATCAATTAACGTAATGTGTCATATCAACAGAATAAAAACAAAAACTACATAATCATCTCAATAGATACAGAAAAATATTTAACAAAATCTAACACCCTTTCTTAGTAAAAACATTCAATAAGCTAGGAATAGCAAGGAAATTCCTGAACTTGATAAAGAGCATCTATGGAAAACCCACAACTAACATCATACTTAATGGTGAAAGCCTGAATGTTTTCAAAAGAGAAAAGAATGTCTGCTCTCACCACTACTTTTAAACTTTGTACTGGAGGCTCTAGCAATGGCATTTTGGCAAGAGAAAGAAATAAAAGACATTCAGATTGGAAAAGAAGAAAGAAAACTATCTTTATTTGCAAATAACACAATCTTTTACAGAGAAAACTCTAAAGAACCCACCTTTAAAAGATAAAAACTAAGGCCAGGCGTGGTGACTCATGCCTGTAATCCCAGCACTTTGGGAGGCCGAGGCAGGCAGATTGCTGGAGCTCAGGAAGTTCGCGACCAGCCTGGGCAACATGGTGAAACCCCATCTCTACTAAAATACAAAAAATTAGCTGGGCATAGCAGCATACACCTATAGTCCCAGCCTCTTGGGAGGCTGAGGCAGGAGAATTGCTTGAACCCAGGAGGCGGAGGTTGCAGTGAGATGAGATTGCACCACTGCACTCCAGCCTGGGCAACAGAGCAAGATCCTGTCTCTAAAATAAAAAATAAAAAAAAAAAAAGCTAATAAATTCAGCAAGTTTGCAATATATAAGATCAATATACAAATATCAGTCCTATTCCTAAACACTTTGCAGTAAACAACCCAAAATGGAAATTAATAAAACTATTCCATTTGTGATAGCATCAAAGGCAATCAAATATTTTTATTTGATTATTCTATTAAATATTTAAATTAGGAGTAAATTGTAAAGAAGTACACTGAAAACTGCACAATATTGTTGAAAGAAATCAATGAAGACCTAAATAAATGGAAAGATAGTCCACATTTATGTATTGGAAGCTTTCATATTGCATTGGTAATACTACCCAAAGTGATCTATAAATTCAGTACACTATCAAAATTCCAAAGCCTCTTGCTGAATGGACAAGCTGATCCTTAAAATTTACATACAATTGTAAAGAATTTAGAATAACTAAAATCATCTTGAAAAAGAAGAACAAAGAACAAAGTTGGAGAACCACGCTTCCTGATTTCAAACTTACTACAGGACAGTGTGATACTGGCATAGATAAACACATAGATAAGCGGAATAGTGTCCAGAAATAAACTCATGTGTCTATGGTGACTTGATTTTCAATAAAAAATTTCAGGCTGGGCACACTGGCTCACGCCTGTAATCCCAGCACTTCGGGAGGCCAAGGTGGGCAGATCACGAGGTCAGGAGATTGAGACCACAGTGAAACCCCATCTCTACTAAAAATACAAAAAATTAGCCGGGCATGGTGGTGGGCGTCTGTAGTCCCAGCTACTCAGAAGGCTGAGGCAGGAGAATGGTGCAAACCCGGGAGGCAGAGCTTGCAGTGAGCCGAGATCCCACCACTGCACTCCAGCCTTGGCGACAGAGAGAGACTCCCTCTCAAAAAAAAAAAAAAAAAAAATTTCAAGAGCATTCACTAGGCAAATACAATCTTTCCAAGGAATAGCGTTGAGACAACTGAATATCCACATGCAGAAAAAGTGAATTTGGATCCCTCCCTCACACCATATTGAAAATTAAAGTGGAAAATGAATCAAAGACCTAAATGTAATGACTAACACTATAAAACTCTTAAACAAAAACATAGGTGTAACTTCATGGCCTGAACTAGGCAAGGGTTTCTTAGATATGATACCAAAGGTGCAAGCATTGGAGATGACTGCAAAATAATTTATTATTACTAAAAAATAATATGGCCAGGTAAGGTGGCTCATGCTTGTAATCCCAGCACTTTGGGAGGCCAAGGTAGGCTGATCACTTGAGGTCAGGAGTTCAAGACCAGTCTGCCTAACATAGTGAAACCCCATCTCTAAATACAAAAATTAGCCAGGTGTGGTGGCAGGAGCCTGTAGTCCCAGCTACTAGGGAGGCTGAGGCAGGAGAATCATTTGAACCCAGGAAGTAGAGGTTGCAGTGAACCCAGAACTCACCACTGCACTCCAGCCTGGGTGACAGAGCAACACTCTGTCTCAAGAAAACAAACAAACAAACAAAATAATAATAATAATATGCCAGGCACAGTGGCTGTAACCCGAGCACTTCAGGAGACCAAGGTGGGTGGATCACTTGAGTCCAGGAGTTCAAGATGAACCTTGCAAACATGGCAAAACCCTGTCTCTACTAAAAATACAAAAATTAGTCAGGCATGGTGGCATATGACTGTAGTCAGAGCTACTTAGGAGACTGACACATGAGAATCACTTCAACTTAGGAAGCAGAAATTGCAGTGAGCAGAGATCACACCATTGCCCTCCTGCCTGTGTGATAGACTGAGAATCTGTCTCAAATAATAAAATAATAATCATAATAATCATAATCACAAGCAACAAAAGAGAAATAAGTACATTGGGCTTTGTTAATATTAAAAATTTGTATGTCAAAAGATACTACTAAGAAATTGAGAGCTGGGTGTGGTGGCTTAAGCCTGTTACAATCCCAATACTTTCGGAGACTAAGGCAGGTGGATCACTTGAGCTCAGGAGTTCAAGGCCAGCCTGGGCAACATGGCAAAAACCCATCTCTACTAAAAATTCCCCTCAAAAATTAGCCAGGTGTGGTGGCACGCATCTGTAGCCCAGCAACTTGCAAAGCTGAGGTGGGAGGATCACTTGAGCCCAGCAACTTGCAAGGCTGAGGTGGGAGGATCACTGGAGCCCAGGTGGTAGAGGTTACAGTGAGCCAAGACCATGCCACTGCACTCCAGCTTGGGTGACATAGAGAGTCGAAAGAAAGAGAAAGAAAGAGAGAGAGAGAGAGAAGGAAGGAAGGAAGGAAGGAAGGAAGGAAGGAAGGAAGGAAGGAAGGAAGGAAGGAAGGAAGGAAGGAAGGAAGGAAGGAAGGAAGGAAGGAAGGAAGGATAGAGAGAGAGAAAGAAAGGAGGGAGGGAGGGAAGGAAGGAAAGGAATGAAAGGAAGAAAGGGTGAGAAAGCAAGAGAGTGAGAGAGTTAGAGCGAGGGAGGAAGGGAGGAAGGAAGGAAGGAAGGAAAGAAGGAAGGAAGGAAGGAAGGAAGGAAGGAAGGAAGGAAGGAAGGAAGGAAGGAAGGAAGGAAGGAAGAAATTGAGCCCAAGTGTGGTGGCTCATGCCTGTAATCCCAGTGCTTTGGGAGGCCAAGGCAGGAGAATCACTTAGGGCCAAGAGTTTGAGATCATTCTGGGTAACCTAGTGAGACCTTGTCTCTATAAAAATAATAAAAAATTTAAAATTAGCTGGGCATGGTGGCACACATTTGTAGTTCCAGCTTCTCAGGGAACTAAGCAGGGAGGGTTGCTTGAACCCAGAAATTGGAGATTGCAGTGAGCTATGATCGTGCCACTGCACTCCAGCCTAGGTGACAGAGTGAGACCCTGTCTCAAAATAAATAAATAAATAAATAAATAAATAAATAAATAAATAAATAAATAAATTGAAAAGACAACTCTTAGAGTGGGAGAAAATATTTGCAAATCATATTTCTTTTTTTTTTTTTTTTGAGACGGAGTCTCGCTCTGTCGCTCGGGCTGGAGTGCAGTGGCCGGATCTCAGCTCACTGCAAGCTCCGCCTCCCGGGTTTACGCCATTCTCCTGCCTCAGCCTCCTGCGTAGCTGGGACTACAGGCGCCCGCCACCTCGCCCGGCTAGTTTTTTTGTATTTTTTAGTAGAGACGGGGTTTCACCGTGTTAGCCAGGATGGTCTTGATCTCCTGACCTCGTGATCCGCCCGTCTCGGCCTCCCAAAGTGCTGGGATTACAGGCTTGAGCCACCGCGCCCGGCCTGCAAATCATATTTCTGATAAAGATTTAGTATCCATAATATATAAAAACTCATAATTCTATAATAAAAATACAAATAGTTTAACTTAAAAATGCTCAATACTGGATATGTTAATTAGCTTGATTTAACCATTTACAATGTATACATATATCAAAAATCACATTATACATTGTAAATATATCTCATTTTCATTTTGCCCATTATATGCTAATTTTTTAAAATGAAAGAAATATAGTTAATAGAACAGAAAATAAATAAATTTAAACAAATGAAATAAATTTGAATAGACATTGCTATGGTTTATATATCCTCCAAAACTTACATTGAAATTTAAGTGCTATAATGACGGTATTAAGAAGTGGGACCATTAAGAGGTGATTAGACCATTAAGAGGTGATTCTGCCCTCAGAAGCAGATTAATGTTTTTATCACTGTAGTGGATTCATTATTGTGAGAGTGGGTTGTTATAAAAGTGAGTTTGGCTCATTTGCTCTGTGGTTGTCTCTTGCTCTTTCTCATGTACTGTCTTGCCCTTCTGCCTTCCACCATAAGGTGATGCAACATGAAGGCCCTACCAGATGCTGGCACTATGCTTTTAGACTTCCTAGTCTCTGGAACTATGCGCCAAACAAATTTCTATTCATTATAAATACCCAGTGGGTAGTAGTCTGTTATAGCAATGCAATACAGACTAAGACAAGTATTTATTCAAATAATATATAAAAATGACTGACAAGCACATGAAAAAATGCTCAACATCAGTTGTCATTAAAGAAATGCAAATCAAAAACACAATGATATATCCCTTCACACACAGAGGGTGGAAAAAATCAAAATGTGAGATAATAACAAATGTTAACGAGGATATGGAGAAATTAGAACCCTCATATTATGCTGGTGGAAATGTAAAATGGTACAGCCTCTTTGGAAAACATTCGAGCAGTTCTTCAAATGGTAAAACATAGAGTTACTACATGACCCAGCAATTGAACTCATAGGTATGCACCCAAGAGAAATGAAAATGTTATGTCAACATGAAAATTTGTACACAAATATTTATAGTAACATTCTTCATAATAGTCAAAAAGTGGGAACAATCCAAGTATCTGTCAACTGATAAATGAATAAACAAAATGTGCTATATTCAGTGGAATATTATTCAGCCACAAAAAAAAAATGAAATAATGAGCCGAGCGCGGTGGCTCACGCCTGTAATCCCAGCACTTTGGGAGGCCGAGGCGGGCAGATCACGAGGACAGGAGATTGAGACCATCCTGGCTAACACAGTGAAACCCCGTGTCTACTAAAAATATTAAAAATTAGCCGGGCGTGGTGGCGGGCGCCTGTAGTCCCAGCTACTCGGGAGGCTGAGGCAGGAGAATGGCGTGAACATGGGAGGCGGAGCTTGCAGTGAGCCGAGATTGCCGCCACTGCACTCCAGTCTGGGCCACAGAGTGAGACTCCGTCTCAAAAAAAAACAAAAGAAAGAAATGAAATAATGATACATGGCAACATGGATAAATCTAGAAAACAGTATGCCAAGTGAAAAAAAAAAAAAAAAAAAAAAAACCAGACCTAAAAGGCCATGTATTGTATGATTCCATTTATATAAAATGCCCAGAAAAAGCAAATCCATAGAGGCAAAGAGTATATTAATAATTGCCAGAGATGAGGGAGTAGGGGGAAAAGGGGAGTTACTGCTAATAGAGTTTCTTTTTAGCATGATGAAAATCATAATAGATAGTAATGGTGGTTGTATATAGAGTTTCTTTTTAGCATGATGAAAATCACAATAGATAGTAATGGTGGTTGTACAACTCTGTGAATAGAGTAAAAGCCACTGAATTGTACACTTTAAAGTGGTGCATTTTATTATGTATGTATTATATCTCAATTTAAAAAAAAAGAAACCTATACAAATATCATAAAAGAATAGGAGGAAAAAACATAAGGCATAAATGACAAGTGAAGAGTATTCACCAGAAAAATGCTACCAGAGCACAGACAAAAATCTGATCAAATATCTTAATATAATTCCTTTAAAAGTTTAAAAAGCAATAGCCTTTATAAAATAAGAGCACAAAGTAGAAATACAAGTGTTTAGGGAAGATAAGAAAATACTTTCAATGCAGATAAAACATAACCAGGTAGAGTTCAAGGAAAAAAAAATGTAAGACCTCAAAAAAGACGGTCATTATGAAAGCAGAAAGAATTGCCTTACAGACAATACATAATAACATTTTTTAGAGTGTATTCAAGAAGAAACTAGAAACAGAGCACTGCATGAGACTAGGAAATAGACCTATAGAAATACAAATAATTTTTGATTACGTGAAAAGTAAATGTGAAGTAATTTTGGAAACTTAGATTTATGTATAATTTATATTAAAAGATTTGATATAAGGAAATAGACACGAGTAAGACTAATACACCAACACAAAAGATTATCAGTAGACAATGCAGAATTGTGAGAGAAAAGGAAAAAAAGAATCTGAGCAGGACCAACACAGAGTTTTTCTTCAGTCATAAATCACTTCCAAGAAAAAATTTAAAATTCACATCAGTAGCATTTCAAAATATCACCTTTAAAAAAAAAAAACACGAGAAAAAACATACAAAAAGTTTATGCCAATGTTAACATTGATTAATTAACTTTTCATTTCTGGATAGTTACATGATTCGTAAACTTTATTATCTTCATTTTGCTTATTTTTGGTTTGTTAATGTTTTACCATTTTTCTGCAATAACCAAGTCTCACAATGAAAGAATAAAAAGTAACAATGCTGTCTCTTAGTTTGTTATGAAAATATAACTATGTTTAAGGTACCTGAAAAATGCTCAACTTCATATTATTTTTATTACATAGTGTGGGTTTAGTCACTCACTCACTTTATTGTCATTAGTCTCATATAAGTGTTTCCTTCCTGTATGTTGACTAAGATCTTGGCCTTACTATAACCTCTACTGTGATCCAGATTTTGAAGTTCTTACCTAGCAGTTGATAAGCAGCACCCACTGTATTATATTGATTTAAGGATTTTTTTCTTGTCTAGGATTTGCCGGAGACAGGAGGACATAAATTACAGTCACAAAGTAGATGCCCAGTAACTGATAATTAAGAGTATTCTGTACTCCAAAAGATATTTTCCTTTGCTGCACTGTATGCTGCACCTCAGCTGAAAAGATAGCTATAGCTGCTGTGTGTGTAAGAAAAACTGTAGTGCTGGACTCTTATTAAAACAGAATGCTGCATATATGTAGCACCGTGAGCCACCATGGTGGTGAAGTAAGGCTATGTGTGTGTGTGTGTGTGTGTAATTAATCTTTATTACACACAAAACATTATTTAAAAATTGAAACTCACAGTGCTACAGAAAAAAACAGAGTACTTAATTTCTTTAAAACTTAGAGCAATGAATTTTTGGAATAAATACATAAAAAAACCTAGTAGACCATCCTTACCAAAAATAGATCTTTATAAAGCTGCACAGAAATGTATGAAATTTATCCATCTTTAATTTTTAAGTATATATGGCTGGAGATAAATTTCAGGTATATAACAATATTTACATTTTTCTAATGGTTATATAATTAGATTAGCTACAGTAATTTCTATCAGCACATCTTTAATAAATTCTAACTGCAGCAAAACTTCATTCATGTGACTCACCATGTTCCCTACCTCCATACCTCCACACCACATGTTGTTTTCCCTAACTGTTTTGTAGGCAGTTTATTCATCTATTTTTCTGGATAAAACTGGCAGTAAGTAGAGTGAGATTATTAAAATAAATCTTTCTTTTTATGGCATAGTAATGCTTTTCATGTACTCAGAAATCTTTTTAAAAGAAGAAGTCTTTAAAACCTGAACAAACATTTTAAAACCATAAACATTATCATTGAGAACTTCTGCATTTGTGAGGTTGGTATTATATAAACCAAAATCACTGTCATTATAATAACAGAGCTTTCAAAAAGTTATGTGATAAAATAAAAGGTGAGAAGGTTAATTTCTTTACTGCAGTTTTTAAAACTGCCAACATTAAGTTTCATGACTTGTACTAGAGAAGACTGATTTCTAATGCTAAACCAGAGTTGTCTCCATTACTTTGACAGCAGATGAAGTGCTCACACCATTGGGTAAATTAGAGTACACATAATCCACATGTTACACTAATGCGATTTCTAAGACCAATGAATCTCTGGTTTCTACTCTTAACAGCCACTCAAAGTGCCATCAGCATAGCACTTCATTGCTTTTATATTATATCAAAACATAGTATGAGCTAATGAATTACCTTTGACCAAGTAAACCTTTTTTAAAAATACTTTAAAAATCCTTACCAGCCAGGCACAGTGGCTCACACCTGTAATCCCAGCATTTTGGGAAGCCGGGGTGGGCAGATCGCCTGAGGTCAGGAGTTCCAGACCAGCCTGGTCAGCATGGTGAAACTCCATCTCTACTAAAAATACAAAATTTAGCTGGGCGTGGTGGCAGACGCCTGTAATCCCAGCTACTCGGGAAGCTGAGGCAGGAGAATCGCTTGAACTTGGGAGGCGGAGATTGCATCAGTGGAGATCGCATCAGTGGAGATCATGCCATTGCACTCCAGCCCGGGCAACAGAGCGAGACTCCAACTCCAAAAAAAAAAAAAAAGAAAAGAAAAAATCCTTACCATTTAATGAAAATGTTACTAGTCTTTTCCAAAATGTCATAATGTCATAGTGATAAGAGATGGTACTGAGAATCAGTGGAACAAAATCTTTTTTGAATGCTAAATGAATAAATTATACTCATGCATTAGCCAGAACCCTTATTTTGGTCCTTCTGTGTTATTTTGAACAGTTTTCTTCCTTCTACAAAAAAATTTTGGCTTTTCTCTATAATACTCTACCTAATCTCTTTCTTCTTTCTATGACCTCTACATTTACACAATTTTTTGGTTGCATGTATTCCCAGGCTCTCAGAAATTCCTGACTGTATCATCTTTTATCTTAGTAATTCTTTGAATAATAGTATTTTATCTTTTAATTTTTTACCTTCTTTAGTTCACAAACAAGTCATTATTTTCCTCACAATACACAAAGTGGAATTGACTGGTTAGTCATCACTACATCAAAAAAATAATAATAAAGATACCCTAAAGTTAGATGTTTTCTACAAAATTATGTAAGAATTTCTAAATTTTGTAATTTTTAAAATAATGCTGAAATCTAACCTTTGCATTTATTGCATCTTACATCGCATTAGAAATTGACTTCTAAATTTGGGAGTAATACATAATTATCAAAATTTTTTAATAAGAATATTTGAAAGATAAATAAATTACCAACATCTCTACTACCCACAGTCACTATTTCTTCTTGTCTTTTTCTCTACTGACTCTTCAGATTTTCATATTTATAATCACACCAACTATAACTTAAAATTAAATATCACACTGAGTATAATCACACTGATTATAACTTAAATTAAAATATCTTAAAAATAATTTTTTCAAAGAAAAAAATACAGCAAGCTTGGGGAAAAGAAATAAGGTAGTTTCCTAATCCTTTGTTCTAGACAGAAACATAAGCGTAGATTAGAATAAATTATAAAATGGCAAAGCATTTAATAGATTTCAAATACTTTACTTCATCACTAAGGGTGCACAACATATTTTATAGATAAAGACTGCATTTATAGGAAAATTCAAACTCTGGAGTTTCCTGAATCCTCTAGAATAAATGACTTTCATTTCTTTTTTTTTTTTTTTTTAAGAGAAAGCGTCTTGCTATGTTACCCAGGCTGGACTCAAACTTCTGCACTCCATCTCACCTCATCCTCTCAAGTAGCCGGGAATACAGGTGCATGCACACCTAGCTTAATTTTTTCATTTATACAAAAAACATTTACCTCATGCCTTAAAAATGTTTTCCAAATCAAAGATATGAAATAATTGCAAAAAAAATAAGAGTACAATTATAAATCGTAAAAGCACACATTTGAGTATTTGATTGACTAATTTTATTGCCATCTAATATGAAGAGAACCCTTCTGAAAGGATTTGGATTCAAACCAGAGTCTATAAACTTTTTTTCACTAGTTTCCTTTCTGCACTTTTTAAAAAATCTCGCCGGGCGCGGTGGCTCAAGCCTGTAATCCCAGCACTTTGGGAGGCCGAGACGGGTGGATCACGAGGTCAGGAGATCGAGACCATCCTGGCTAATACGGTGAAACCCCGTCTCTACTAAAAAATACAAAAAACTAGCCGGGCGACGAGGCGGGCGCCTGTAGTCCCAGCTACTCGGGAGGCTGAGACAGGAGAATGGCGTGAACCCGGGAGGCGGAGCTTGCAGTGAGCTGAGAGCCGGCCACTGCACTCCAGCCTGGGCGGCAGAGCAAGACTCCGTCTCAAAAAAAAAAAAAAAAAAAAAAAAAAAAAAAAAATCTCATAAAAACAACTAGAACTCTGGAATACAGCTGCCCTTGTTAACATTCCAAAAATTAAAGCTCTGATCTGCCTTGTTCAGAAACACTCTAGAAATAACGAAGTCCAGCCTTCACACAGAAGATTAACATGTCAAAAAGTGTAGCTTAGAACTGTTCTCATGAGACAAACCATCTATATCTCTTTATCAAATCAAAGGGCAATAATTAGATGCTAAAAAATAACGAAGTAAATTTACTTTAAGGAAAGCTATTGTATCTGAAATCTGTCAAACACTGCTGCACTAAAGCTCTCCTTCCTATTTTTAAAATTGTACGCTCAGCAGTTTAATACGGTGGTGGAGGTAATGGTGATCACTAACTTTTACTGGGCTCTGAGTACATGCTGGATACTTTCTTTAACATCTTTTATTTCCCTTTCTTTTTCACAACCGTACTAGAGGTACTACTATCTTCACAATTTGTAGAAGAGGAAACCGAGGCAGAGAAGTTGAAGAACTTGCCCCAGGCACTCAGTCGGTAAGTGGCACATTATAGATTTGAATCCACGAGCCAAGGTTTGGACTCAGTGCCAGTTTTTGATGCTCTTAAAGAATAAGGAAGTCATCTTAGTTATGTTTTTCCACATAACTGTGACTCTCTCATAAACTGTGAGAGTTTATCTCTCTCTCTCTCTCTCACCACATTTTTGTTTGCTTGCCTGTTTGTTTTCAACAAAGAAGAATTAGTGCAATTCATGCTTATTATAAAATATTGTCACACTGAAAGTGCCACATTTTAAAACATTACACCATGTAAGAGTTAGAAGACCTTTCAGGTCCCTTGAGACACTAACTATGTCACTAAATTTTATTTAATACTCTCAATACTCCTGCAGATACCCTATTTTATATATAAGCTCAAGTAACTTGCTTCAAAGCAAATAGCCACTTGGTGTACAGCTGAGATTTTTACACAGCTGAGTTTTAAACCCACAAGTTATTTACTCCAAAGTCTACGTCCTTAGGAAGGCTAAAGCATATTTGTACTAGCACGCCTGTAGTAAAGAAGATATTTAGGACAAACTTCAGTAGATCAGAGCGATTGCATTTTTAGTTTGAGTCTCAATGAAAAATATAGTTAGTCCGATACACACGGCTTTAGGAAGAATTCTGTATTCCTTAGAAATTGATTCAGGAATTCGAAATTCCTAGGAATTCCAACCCAGGAAGTAGTCCATAAGCAATTTCAACCTTTCCTTTCTCTAATAAGATAAAAACCCAACAGCTTGAGTGTAGCCCAGCTAATTAGGTCTTTGTAAAACAATAGCCCTTTTCTTTAAATCTGTGGCTTCTCACCCAGATGATAAAAAGCAATTTTGGTTCAAGACTTACTTAATTGGTTTGCACCCTCACAGGGACCTCCTGGGCTCCTCCTGCATATCCCCACATCAGAGTGTAGAGGCAATTCTTTGCCTCTCAGCAAAGCACAGTTCTTCTAAGATTTATGCATGGCTTTCATGTTCACCCATTGAATTAAATCTAAAAGCTTTGCTTCTTTTAGCTTTAACTACCTTCCCTGAGGAAAGCACAGCTTTGGAAACTTGTACATGTCAAAGGAAGTTTGTTTACCCTTAGAAAAGTCCAGCAAAATTAACAGTGAAGCAATTCTTTTGTACCCTTTGGCAGCTCCTATGGCTAAGGGCCCCAAATTACAATAGCCCCAGTCACCCAACCCTGAAAAGCAAGACTTACGACCAAAAAAAAAAAGAAGTAATATTAAAATCTTTCCACTTTAAAATGTTAACTTTTAATATATTCCACTGGTACTCATTAAATCCACTGATTAAGCAAGGCTCTAATTTTGCAAGTATTTCTTTATTTTGTAAAATAGATGGTGATACAATTTTAGACCCAAAAATACTAGTAATCATTTTTTCCAACTGCTTCACTTTTCCAGATATTTAATTTAAAGCCCAGAGGGTTCAAGTGTCTTTTCCAGTTAGTAGCTGGGTAGGTCGAGTTAAATAATCTTCTCAGTATTTTTCTAGTGGTCAAAGGCGGGCAGATCACGAGGTCAGGAGTTCGAGATCAGACTGACTGACATAGTGAAGCCCCATCTTTACTAAAAATACAAAAATTAGCTGGGCATGGTGGCACGCACCTGTAATCCCAGCTACTCAGGAGGCTGAGGCAGGAGAATCGCTTGAACCCGGAAGGCAGAGGTTGCCTTGAGCCAAGATCACACCACTGCATTCCAGCCTGGGTGACAGAGCAAGACTCCATCTCAAAAAGAAAGAGAAAGAAAAGAAAAGAAAAGAAAAGAAAAGAAAAGAAAAGAAAAGAAAAGAAAAGAAAAGAAAAGAGAATTTTTTTTAAAAAACTTCCAATAAAATCTTAGGTCCCATTAAATGGTAAATCTGGCTCCAAAGACTGTGTGGATGAGAAACTGACTAGAAAAGGAAGCACAGTAAATGGCACTTAATCAAATAAATGTTTTATTCTCAGTTGTATAACACTGTAATAATGACACAATGGTATGAATCCTCCTTTCACTAGAGCTATCAGATTTGCTGGTACATACCATCCAATTGATGCAACAACTCCCCTTATTTAGTAGAGAATGGTCACTGTATTGCTGGCAGAGCAGTGATCAGCTAGTGTGTTCACATGAGTTAGAAAGCAAACAAACATCAAGGAAACCAAGACAAGTTTAGTAAACAATTCAAACATCATCTTTCTATTATCGTTTTTCAGGTAATAAAGGTTATCAATTCAGGAAACAAATCTCTATGTGCTAACCCTCTTTAACAATCTAACTTGCAATCAGCCACGTGAGAGGGGGCCCTAGACAGAAGCTGTGGCTTGGGTAAGCTGGTCACGGCCAAGTGGCAATGCAGCTGTCCCCATGCCTACTGCACACAGACTTGCTCGTGAACAGAAGCTTTATTAAAGATAATTCAGGAAGCAGAACTAAATTCTCTGACTTCTAGCCATATAAGCTAGCAACAAATAAAGAGACAATTGAGGGATAAAACCTTAGATACAGGACAGCTCTCCTCCCTGAGGGCTGGAGCCTTCCTGGACACAGGAGCAGCAGCGGAGACCAGGTAGATCAGTAAAACATATGCCTAACTGGGCTCAGCTCCTCTCATCCTTCCCAAATCCAGAAGGAGGTTTTGGAACAAGCACCAAATAAGAATACCAGGAATTTAAAAGACACAGTATTCTAATGTAAATATTGCAACAATCATAATTATCTTATGTAAAATACAATTAATTGAGAAAGTGCAACTAAGGAAAAAGCTAAGTTCTCTCTTTTGCTTTGCCCAGGAAGGGCCAAGTGACCATTTAAACCTGCGCGATTGCTCCTCATTTACTCCCAAAGACCCCAGCATCAGCCGGGATGCTGTGGTTGGTTATATACACTTGTTTTAATCTACACCCTAAGGGCAGTTAAATCTCCTTTTGATGTAATCCTTTCTCCTGTCTCTCTCAGAGCGAGGTTTTCATGGAAAGTTCTAGGAAGAGTGCAGAGTGCCAAAGGACAAAGATTGAGGTAACTCCACCAACAAGTTGTATCACTGTTCTGAATTTTTGCTAATAAATGTTTGTAGGTACAGAAGAACTTGATCTGAAACCTTGCTTTCATTGTTTCATTGAGACTTGTTTCACAAAGGTTTTATGGGAGGAGACCCATGTCCCCAGGACATTAACCAATAAAAGCTACTGAGAATATTTTTCAAATGAATCTGACAGTTGTTGAATGGTCAAATAGCTTGGGTGAAAGGGGAAAAGAGAAAAAAGGATTAGCTACCTACAATGTGAAGAGAAAGTCCAAAAAAGGGAAACTGTCAAGGTAGAAAACAAGAGAGCTAAATAGTCTCTGGCTGATCTTTGTCCTCAAAGATGTTACTCACAGCAATAGTCCTAGACAGAATCATTCTGCCAAGTCAGTCTCCTCTCCTAAGTTTCCCTTTGTTTCAGTCAATGCATGAACTAAGAATGCGAAGAACAGAATCCTCCTGGGAAAATAAAGGATTTTGATATTATTTCCATTGCTACCACCAAATTGGCTCTAATAGATTAGACACAACTTTGGAAACCCAAGTTCAAATTTCTCTTCTCTCACTACAGATACCTTAACTCTCTGAACTATGGTTTTCTCACTCATCAATCAAAAAGTATTTAATACTTAATAAATACTTGCAAGGTTGATGTAAGGGCTTATACAGGTAACGTACAAAAAGCACCTTGAAGAATGCCTAGCACCTGGTCTGTGCTCAAGATACAATAGTTCTATTTTTTACTAACCTTATTTTTGTGAGTAAAAATATTGTCAGTAATATTATCAGCAATTATAATGTTATTGTCAGTAATATTATTGTCACTTACTAGGAGTTTATACTCAAAAAAAACTTCCTCTTTACAAAGGTTACTAGAACTGGTGAATCAGTGACACCTTTAACTAATGCACTAAATTTCCTTGAAACAATAGTCATTTCCATGGTCTGGAGGTAATAAATTTAAAATTTTGGTTTTCTTTACAATGTGACAAGAACATATATATATATATATATATACACACATATATATACACATATATATATATACACATGTATATATATACATATATATATGTTTTGAAGCTAGGAACTATTCAATCTTACTTTTAGTGGAGAGAAGTAAATAAAGAGCTCAAAAGAGCACTTAGTTCTACTTCCTATTGAGTTAAGTCCTTGCTACTCAAAGTATGGTCCTAGGACCAGCAAAATTAGCATCATTAGAAACACAAAATCTGAGGTCCTACTTCAGTCCCACTGAATCAGAACCTGCATCTTAAGAAGATCCTGAAGGATTTGATTACTATGCACATTAAAATTTCAAGAGCACTGGATCCCTTAGTATCCAGACCCTTCTCCTGCATATTTTATGATACTTCAAGCCCAGCCAACTCAGATTGGTAGCATTCTCTTCCCCTATTTCTAATCAGTAGGAGGTGACTCATCAGCAGGAGGTGAATCATTGCAGCATAGTAACATATTTCTTTTTAAACCCTGATTACAGGCTTGTAAAATGTGTGAAAGGCTTGGAATATCCATGATGCGGAATTCCAGGCAAGTATATTCTTGTAAATGTAAATATAATATACAAGAAAATACTAGATGCGTATTTCCCAGTAGTTTTTCAATATGCTTGTGAAATCTTCATGAACACCTGTCCTTGGTGCTAGGGCCATTAAAAGAGAGAATACACTTGGCATAGTATGTTTATGGTGACTCTGAAGATAAACAACCTTACATAACCTGATGACTTGATATTGTCTAACTTTTAAAATTGTGAATGCTCAACAAGTCTTGGAATAGTTTTCTCCATTTCAGCCTTCAAGAGAACTGAATTTCATCCACATGGCTATTGTTAATTGTCTTTTAAAGTTTCTTTTAAAAACTATTGTTTTCTCCTCCTACTGACAAAGAATCTCTTCTTGATCAAACTTTAATCAGGCTCTCCTTAGCTCTCTTCTCAACTAAGCCTCATCTTTGGCTCCATCTTTGCCAGACCTGCATAGCCCAGTTTTAGCAAGAATCTTGCTAAGTCAGTTTAGAAATTACCCCCTGCTCTTGATATCTGATCAAATTATTCACTCTCCATCCTTGATATTTGATTACCTTGCCCTGGCTTCTGCAAAGTTCCTGTTAAGTAGGTTTGGCAACAACCCCCTGATCCTTGATGTCTCCTCAGTAATTTTCCAACCCTGAACCCCTAATTCTGCTCATTGGCTATAAATCTTCAACTGGCTTTGCTATATTGAGAGTTGACCCCAACTTCTCTCCCCTATTATAACAGTTGTGACAGCTAGTCCAACTCCTGAATAAAGTCCTTCCTTACCATTCTAGCAAGTATCTGAGTAATAGTTTAATAGTACACTTTTTTGTTTTTTGAGACAGAGTCTCGCTCTGTCACCCAGGCTGGAGTGAAGTGACATGATCTTGGCTCACTGTAACCTCTGCCTCCCGGGTTCAAGCGATTCTCTGGCCTTAGGTTCCTGAGTAGCTGGGATTACAGGCATGCCCCACCATGCCCAGCTAATTTTTGTACTTTTTTTTTTTAAGTAGAGATGGGGTTTCACCATGTTGGCCACGCTGGTGTTGAACTCCTGACCTCAAGTTATCCACCCACCTCAGCCTCCCAAAGCACTGGGATTACAGGCGTGAGCCACCGCACCTGGCCAATAATACATTTTTTAAAAATTGTTTTTAAGAAGCATTCAGGGCACAGACAAATTAGGAAGAAGTACAGCTTACCTGCAAAGAGCTGTAAGACATTGGGAACAGTTGGTTGAATAAACTTTATTTTATTAAAAGTATATTGAGGTGCAACTCCCTCTCTTGAGTGTGCCTGCATTCCCCTTCCTCGAGCGTGTACTTTTGCTTTGCACTAAATTGCTGTGCTTTCACTACTAAAAAAGTATCCTCAGGACTATTTAGCTTAACAAAAACAAGTTGTGTGAGGATGTAATTTCACTTAGAATACTAGGTATAGTCAAAAGAAAATCAAACATCTAAGTGACAGTCCAAAAATGTAAAGTCCTAAGATATAATAATCTATTTCTATGTGGAGTCCAAATAGAAATGAACAAGCCAAACAGAAGTGCAGAGATCATGAATTCACTCACCTCCTGGGCGCACCCACATCTAAACTTCACTCACCACTGCTCACGAAACATAAATTAAGTCCCAGAAATGGAATTATATGACACTTTTCTCATGTTTCTCCTAAGACCATTAAAATGACAGCAGGAACTTAAATACCAAAGGTGGGCAGCCCAAACCCAAAGGGGAGCACACTCCAGGTAACGCTGCCCCATCACACCGAGCGGAATCCAGACATGGACTCTGGAGCCAGCCTGCCTGATTCTGAACACTGGCTCTGTCACTCTCCAGATGTGAGACCTTGGATAAGTCACTTAACCTTCCTGCACCTCGACTTTTGTCACCTAGAATAGTACTTAAGTCATAGCATTGTGGGGTTTTTTTGTTTTTTTTTTTTTTTTTTTTTGGAGACGGAGTCTCGCTCTGTCGCCCAGGCTGGAGTGCAGTGGCCGGATCTCAGCTCACTGCAAGCTCCGCCTCCCGGGTTCACGCCATTCTCCTGCCTCAGCCTCCTGAGTAGCTGGGACTACAGGCGCCCGCCACCTCGCCCGGCTAGTTTTTTGTATTTTTTAGTAGAGATGGGGTTTCACCGTATTAGCCAGGATGGTCTCGATCTCCTGACCTCGTGATCCTCCCGTCTCGGCCTCCCAAAGTGCTGGGATTACAGGCTTGAGCCACCGCGCCCGGCCCATAGCATTGTTAATACATGTAGTGAACTTAGGACAATACCTGGCATATAGTCAATACTAGAAATGTATTAGTTACGATCATTACAGGTATTTCTGCTATAACTTGATACACACATTCAGGGGGAAAAAGACTGTATTCCACAAAATTGTGCTCTAAAAATATAGGGCCAATTGAGGGGGTGGGCGGGGTGCAGGGAAGAGAAATAAAGTTACCTCTCAAAAACCTATGCAACCTGTTGTCAGTGTACTACCATAATCAATAGCTATAGATTAGGCTGCCCAGGCAGGCAATTTAGCATAACTGAAAGTTGTTTCAGCAGACATTGACAATGAACAAAGACAACAGAGCAGAAGTGTTGGCCACACTTCAATATGAGCAGACTGGTGGACAGTGAGAGATTACAGATGAACACAGCTCTGGGCCAGCAGTGCTGCTGTCGAGGTGATCCCAGCAGGCAGTGCCACCCACCAGCAATCATAAGCTGCACAAGGCCAGAGGTGAGTCCTTCTATAAATATATAGCCCCGGCTCCAGGCATTTAATTGTCACAAAAACAACAAAAAGTACTCCTATTAACAGTGCAATTTATCTTTTCGAAGGTCTACATCGAGAGAAAGAATATTAGGATGCTAATATTGCATTGTGTGATTGGAGCTTAATGTTTAGAAATAATAAACTAAAATGTTTTGTTGTCTGACTATATATGTCCTCAACTTAATTCTGTAACACCCAGTCAAAAAAAAAAAAAAAAAAAAGAAAGATTTAAACAACCCAAATTAAATCATACCACCCTGCCTCCCATTCTACTCCATTCCTCCCACATTGAGCTCTCTCTGGAACAGCGTTTCTCCCATTCTCTTTCCTCACCCCAGCTCCCACCTCTGGACTACTAGTCCTCAGCCTAACTCTCAAACTACAAATCCACTATGAACTCATTATAATGTCTTCCTCCTAAAGCCAGTCCTCCTCCTATAGTTCCAATGTTGGTCAATGATCTATCACACTCCCTTAAGCTAGAACCCTTAATGTCTTCTTAGAATACTACCTCTTCCTCATTCAGACAGCCATTTAGTCACTAAGTCATGTGTATTTAACCTCCTCTCATTCTCATAGTACCAGCCCTCATCATCTCTCACCTGGAGGCTACAATAGTCTCCCAGCTCATGTCCCTACCTCCCAGCCACCATTCATACTACTGTCAAAGTGATATCCCTAAAACAAGGCTATCATATCACCACAGCATGTCAGGCTTTCATTATCTGGCCTGCATTATCTTCAGTCTGCTCCTCTACCATGCGCCTTAATTAAATTAAACTACTCAAAGTTCCTTAAACATGTCAGATTGTTTTGTCAATTTTTGGTCTTTCATTCACATATTTTCCTCGGAAAGATCCCTCCTGTATTTCTTTTTTTCCTGGCTCACTGCAAGCTCTGCCTCCCAGGTTCACACCATTCTCCTGCCTCAGACTCCCAAATAGCTGGGACTACAGGCACCCACCACCACACCCGGCTAAGGTTTTTTTTTTTTTTTTTTTTTTTTTTTTTTTTTTTTTTGAGAAGGAGTCTTGCTCTGTCACCCAGGCTGGAGTGCAGTGGCCAGATCTCAGCTCACTGCAAACTCCGCCTCCTGGGTTTACGCCATTCTCCTGCCTCAGCCTCCCGAGTAGCTGGGACTACAGGCGCCCGCCACCTCGCCCGGCTAGTTTTTTTGTATTTTTAGTAGAGACGGGGTTTCACCGTGTTAGCCAGGATGGTCTCGATCTCCTGACCTCGTGATCCACCCGTCTTGGCCTCCCAAAGTGCTGGGATTACAGGCTTGAGCCACCGCGCCCGGCCAGTTTTTTTGTATTTTTTAGTAAAGACGGGGGTTTCACCATGTTATCCAGGTTGGTCTCAATCTCCTGACCTCGTGATCCGCCCACCTCGGCCTCCCGAAGTGCTGGGATTACAGGCGTGAGCCACCACATCCGGTGATCCCTCCTGTATTTCTAAGCCACACAACCTTCAATCCTATAATCTATACAATTTTCTTCCTAGTAACCACCTACCAAGTTTATAAGATTCTGTTTAGGAATCATTTCCTCTGTGGTTTCTTTACAAATGCACACTCCTCACCCCTTCTCTGTAGAAGTGCTCATTTTCTCCCTTGGATCCCCATTCCTCCTCATACATAGTTCCATCATAGTCCCTATAACACACTATTGTCCTTATTTTCTTATAGGTACATCTCCCTATACTAGAATCTAGGCTTCTTTTTTTTTTTTTTTTTTTTTTTTTGGAGATGGAGTCTCACTCTGTCGCCCAGGCTGGAGTGCAGTGGTCTCAGCTCACTGCAAGCTCTGCCTCCTGGGTTCACGCCATTCTTCTGCCTCAGCCTCCTGAGTCTCTGGGACTACAGGTGCCCACCACTTCGCCCGGCTAGTTTTTTGTATTTTTCAGTAGAGATGAGATTTCACCGTGTAAGCCAGGATGGTCTCGATCTCCTGACCTCGTGATCCGCCCGTCTCGGCCTCCCAAAGTGCTGGGATTACAGGCTTGAGCCACTGCACCTGGCCCCGAATCTAGGCTTCTTGAGGACAGGAATTATAAATAATCATTTCAGTAACTCTTATGCCTAACGTTATTCCAAGCATGTAGTTGGAGATTATTAAACATTTGTTTATTGAGTGAATGAATGAATGAATGACACTTATGTATGTTTAATGCATTTATTTCTACACCATCTTGTGGCCATTCCTAGAAATGGCATCCTCTCCACAATTCTCAAACCTTGTGAATTAAGAAAATTTCCAATTTCTCCTACATTTCCCCCATTCTCAACTGTCCAAAATACTCATAAAGATGGAAGACTCAACAGATTAGCTAATTGCTAATACTTAGCTAGTTTTTTAATAACTGAAATTTAAGAACAATAAAGCTTAGGAAATCAACCTTTCTCAAGTTGTTCTGTACTTAAAGGAAACAATTGTGTGAATATAGGTGAGACAAGAGCTTCTTTTTTTTAAAGAATTTCTTGGACTGGGTGTGGTGGCTCACACCTATAATCCCAGCACTTGGGGAGGCCGAGGCGGGCAGATTACCTGAGGTCAGGAGTTTGAGACCAGCCTGACCAACATGGAGAAACCCTGTCTCTACTAAAAATACAAAATTAGCTGGGAGTGGTGGCACATGCCTGTAATCCCAGCTACTAGGGAGGCTGAGGCAGAGAATCGCTTGAACCTGGGAGGCGGAAGTTGTGGTGAGCCGAGATCGTGCCATTGCACTCCAGCCTGGGAAACAACAGCAAAACCCCATCTCAGAGAAAAAAAAAAAGAATTTCTTTAAGGAAACTTCCTTTTATACATATAAATTTCCCTTTATATATATCAGAGACAAATAAGAGTCATTCTAAATCAAGAACATTTTAGGCTGAGCATGGTGGCTCACACTTGTAATCACAGAACTTTGGAAGGCCAAAGCAGGAGGATCACTTTAAGCCCAAAAGCTCAAGACCAGCCTGGCATCATAGCAAGACCTCATCTCTACGAATTAAAAAAAAAAAAGGCCAGGTGTGGTAGCTCACTTCTGTAATCCCAGCACTTTGGGACGCCACAGCGGGCAGATCAAGAGGTCAGGAGATGGAGACCATCCTGGACAACATAGTGAAACCCCGTCTCTACTAAAAGTACAAAAAATAGCAGGGGGTGGCAGCACATGCCTGTAATCCCAGCTACTCCTGAGGCAGAGGAGAATCCCTTGAACCAGGGAGTAGGAGGTTGCAGTGAGCCGAGATTGTGCCACAGCACTCTAGCCTGGCGACAGAGAGAGACTGTCTAAAAAAAAAAAAAATTAGCAAGATGCGGTGGCACACATCTGCAGTTGAGGTTGCAGTGAGCCATGATCACACTACTGCACTCCAGCCTGGGCAACAGAGTGAAACCCTGTCTCCAAAACAGCAACAAATTTCCAACAAGAAAGGTCCACAAAGTGACTTTAAATATTACATGCACCCAAATGTTTTCTTTTAAAATCAATGAGCCTAGACGACGTTTATGTCTTTTCTCAAAATTCCTGCTTCATTTTTTCTGATGCCTTCTTGATTGAGGCCATGTGTTATCTTGAGAACATTTTTTTCCTGTCAGTATTCCATTCCAATACTCTCACTTGGGATTCACCAAAGAAAAGGGTATTATTATCCAACAAAGAATGCATCAAAAGAATTTTAAATAGGATATGTGTAAACACCTGTTCATTTAAGGAAATTCTAAATTAGGAAATATAGAAGAAATGTTTGTTGTTTTTTAAGACTCATATCTTACCCTAGATATTTAACTTCAAACATATTAAATAATTCACGCTATCCTAAGATTCTCTATTAATCAAACCATGCAATTTACTAATTATTTCTTTTTTTTTTTTTTTTTTTTTTTTTTTTTGAGACGGAGTCTCGCTCTGTCGCCCAGGCTGGAGTGCAGTGGCCGGATCTCAGCTCACTGCAAGCTCCGCCTCCTGGGTTCACGCCATTCTCCTGCCTCAGCCTCCCAAGTAGCTGGGACTACAGGCGCCCGCCACCACGCCCGGCTAGTTTTTTGTATTTTTTTTAGTAGAGACGGGGTTTCACTGTGTTAGCCGGGATGGTCTCGATCTCCTGACCTCGTGATCCGCCCGTCTCGGCCTCCCAAAGTGCTGGGATTACAGGCTTGAGCCACCGCGCCCGGCCACTAATTATTTCTTATGTGTTTAGCCTATACTAGAAATGTTGGGAAAGGGTGGACAGACATAAAAAGTATAAGAATTTCTTCAAAAAAATAAGTTGGAAAGAGATTTTTTAAAAAGAAACATAAGCAATTTAGTAACAACCAACTTCCTAATTTTAAATAACGACTTTAAAGTACAATCTCAGAGATGTGATCTAGAGTACACAGAGAGCTATCTGGGTGGAAGTTGAGTTAGAAGATGAAGAATATGAAGAGTCAAGGGTTTGCTTTTCAGGCAAAAATGTCCACTGGGCAAAGGTGCATACAGGAATGAGCATGGTATGTTCCAAAACTGTCATCTTTTCTAAAGTGCTATTACATGTTGGAGAATGTTGTAAAAAGGATAATACATATTAGAGCAATGGAGGAAGACTTAAATTCCAGTCTCTATCTAGTGTAAAATACAACAGATTTATGAACAACATGCCTTAGAAAGCAAACTAGAAGCAAAGGAAAACACCTGACAGATTTGACAAACTTATTCAGGGTGCTTAGGCTTCATCACAGGTTTATGCTAGCACTGTTGAAGAAGGGACAAGTAAAAGAAGTATTTTAAAGAAAAGTAATTGTGGCCAGGCGCGGTGGCTGAGGCCTGTAATCCCAACACTTTGGGAGGCCAAGGAAGGTGGATCACGAGGTCAGCAGTTCGAGATCAGCCTGGTCAACATGGTGAAACCTCGTCTCTACCAAAAATACAACAATTAGCTGGGTGTGGTTGCATGTGCCTGTAGTGCCAGCTACTCAGGAGGCTGAGGCAGGAGAATCACTTGAACCTGGGAGGTGGAAGTTGCAATGAGCTGAGACCATGCCATCGCATTCCAGCCTGGGTGACCGAGCGAGACTCCATCTCAAAAAAAAAAAAAAAAAGAAAAGTAATTGTACTTTAATATTCATCTCTGGCACATGAGGGAAGGTGAATCAAAACTCACACAAAGTTCCAGTGAAACCTAGCAGGTGGAGAAGAAAGTAGCTTTGAGGAGAATGTGATGGTGGAATATTTGGGAAGATAGCCACAGAAGGTATGGGAGAAATGTTCTTCTCAATCCCAAAGTTTCCCCCATGTGGAGGGATGTCCAGAAGTGTCACCACCTTGGTCTCCCTCCACCTCCTCGCTCACTTCTCCCCGTGTGAGGTTGACTGGGGAACTTGGGAGCAAAAGCTGGACATGGAAAGCACTGAGATTTCCTCTCCTCGTTATCTTTGAATGGCAATTATTTTTTTTTCTTTTTTTTTTTTTTGAGACGGAGTCTCGCTCTGTCGCCCGAGCTGGAGTGCAGTGGCCGGATCTCAGCTCACGGCAAGCTCCGCCTCCCGGTTTACGCCATTCTCCTGCCTCAGCCTCCCGAGTAGCTGGGACTACAGGCGCCTGCCACCTCACCCGGCTAGTTTTTTGTAGTTTTTAGTAGAGACTGGGTTTCACCGTGTTAGCCAGGATGGTCTCGATCTCCTGACCTCGTGATCCGCCCGTCTCGGCCTCCCAAAGTGCTGGGATTACAGGCTTGAGCCACCGCGCCCGGCTGGATGGCAATTATTAACAAGGGGTGCATTCTCTTCTACTCCACCTTCCTTAAGTCTCAGAGTGGCCTATCTAATTTGAGATTCAGTATTAGGAAGTCCAGTTTCCACAACTATAAGCCACATTTTCTGGTTTCAGCTCTATTATTACTGAAGACAGCATTTTGGTCTTCATCTGTCTTACTCCCAGTGTATCCCTCAACTGGTTCCGACCTCAGGTATGGAGGACGAGTGCTATTTATTGGTTCCATAAAACCTCAATAATGTCCTTCAAGTAACGAAATCATACACAGTGTTGCTGATTTCAGAAGTATCAACATATACATCAAAGTTGAAACTAAACTTTTTAAGGGTGAATGTAAAGAAATGAGCAGAAGATGGCAGAAAGATGAATGACCAAAGAAGAGTTACTGAAGCATTCTCGTGCATCCCAAGCAAAAAGATTAGCACAGGCAGGCCAGGCACGGTGGCTCACGCCTATAATCCCAGCACTTTGGGAGGCCGAGACGGGCGGATCACGAGGTCAGGAGATGGAGACCATCCTGGCTAACACAGTGAAACCCCGTCTCTACTAAAAAATACAAAAAATTAGCCGGGCTAGGTGGCAGGCCCCTGTAGTCCCAGCTACTCGGGAGGCTGAGGCAGGAGAATGGCGTGAACCCGGGAGGCGGAGCTTGCCGTGAGCTGAGATCCGGCCACTGCACTCCAGCCTGGGCGACAGAGCGAGACTCCGTCTCAAAAAAAAAAAAAAAAAAAAAAAAAAATTGGAGGAACTATGGAAAAAAAAACCCGAAAATCTCTTAATCCCTGTACTAGTCAAGGTTCTCCAGAGAAACAGAACTAATACAATGGATGGATAGATGAATGCGTGGGTAGGTTGGGTGGGTGGGTGGGTGGATGCATGGATGGGTGGATGGACAAATTAGGTAGGTAGATAGATAGATAGATAGATAGATAGATAGATAGATAGATAGATATAGATGAAATTTCTTACTGAAACTGGTTCACATGATTATAGTGTTTGAGAAGTCCCACCATTATGCCATCTGCAAATTGATACCCTTCAGTCCAAGTTCAAAGGCCTGAGAAACGGGGGAGTTGATAGTGTAACTCTCAGTTTAAGGCTGAAGACCTGAGAATGAAAGTGGGGGTGAGGGATCCACTGGTATAAATCTTGAAATCCAAAGGCCCAAGAACCAGGAGCTCTGATGTCCAAGGATAAGAGAAGATAGATATCCCAGCTCAAGAAGAGAATTCACCCTTCCTCCACCTTTTTGTTCTATTCAGGTCCTCACCAGATTGGAAGATGCCCGCCCATATTGCTGAGGGCAGATCTTCTTTACTCAGTCTACTGATTCAAGTGCTAACCTCTTTTGGAAACACCCTTACAGGCACACCCAGAAATAACGTTCACCAGCTATCTGGGCATTCCTTAGACCACTCAAGTTGACATGTAAAGTTAACCATCACAACCCTGCTTGATTAAACCATCAAATCTGAATAAGAATTAGAAGAAGGGAACAAAAGATGAAGCTGGAAGGTAAGTTAAAGATAGATCTTTGAGACATTTAGGCATTTCTGGACAGCAATGAGGAAACTAAGTATTCTGAACAGATCTATGACTAGACATATGCTACTTTTCTTTAAGAACCATAAACTAGAGGCAGCATATTAACTAGCCTCGACAGGTAAGAGATATCAAAGAAGAAGGAGAAAATAGAAATCCAGAAAGGAGTAATAAACCATGTATGTGCAGTGAAGACAGCTGGGGGAGAGAGAGAATGTGAGAACTACTATAGAATTGATTGGGCTTAGGCAAGTATTAATTGAAGTGGAGACAAGAAAAGAAAAAGAGAATTTGAAGATTTCAAACTTGGAAACTTGAATAACACAAAGACTGGTATTTCTTTTAATATCATTATTGAAAGACATTTTAATATCATTAAAAGAAATAGAGATGTAACAAAGAGGTATTTGTAAGAGGATTGAGGGGAGTGGATATTAAGCTTGGTTTTGTCACATATATAAACACCCTACACCTACTGCCAAAATGTCCTCTATAAAAATAGCAGATTATGTTGTCAACTCTGAATGCTTGAATACATCAATTTGTCTTACATGTCACTTTTTTGGGACAGTGCCCCACTTTAACTTTGGCTTCCATACAGATGCTCCTGTAAATCCCTTACATGGTTCAATAAACATGGACTATGAAACTACATTCTATCCCACTGATGCCAAAACAAAACACTCCAGGATAAATGCAATTTTGCAGATTGTTTCACAGCCCAGCAGTTGCTATTTATGTTCAGAATCAGAAGACTGCTCCTTTCTATTACAACACAGCATTCGCACATTCATCAAACTCTAACTCCATTCTTTTGGGGAAGGTGAGTCAAAGTCAAGGAAATGGGTTGACCTTTATTTTTCTACTTTAATTTATTTCAATTCAATTCAATGCAATTCAATTTAATAGGCATTTATTCCATGTCTATTTTTGCTAGGCACTAAGGATCAAAGGTGACTAAGTCAAGACTCCTACCTTCAAGGAGCTCAAAGTCCAGCAGGTGAGACAACCAAAAACATAAGTAAATATAATAATAAAACATATAATAGAAGCATTATAAAATGCTATAAAAGCAGATTGGAGAAAACTATTTTTTCTTGTACTCACACAAAAAATTACAAAGTAGAAGTGATGTTTGAGAAGGAGAAGGAAGGAACTGACACTTTGAAGCTCTACTATGGCCTCACTACTTTATGTAATTCTCTTTTTAAATGCATTTTTCTGGCCAGGTGTGGTGGCTCAAGCCTAGAATCCCAGCACTTTAGGAGGTCAAGGCAGGTGGATCACCTGAGATCAGGAGTTTGAGACCAGCCTGGCCAACATGGTGAAACCCCATCTCTACTAAAAATACAAAAAAATTAGCCAGGCATGGTGGTGTGCACCTGTAATCCCACCTACTCAGGAGGCTGAGGCAGGAGAATCGCTTGAACCCAGGAGGCGGGTTGTGTGCTCAATGAATGACAGGCAGACACCACTCATGACTGAAGAAACAGGAACAAACATAGACCCACAAGTGCCAGCCATGTGTGAGAGAAGCAAGCAATGCAATGTGACTAGAGCAGGGAAGATGATGAGAATTCTGGCTACAGGTAAGTTTGGGAAAGTCAGCTAGAACTAGACTGTGAAGGGCCTTCCAGTTACTAGGAAGTAACCTAAATTAAAATTCTGTAGGCCAGCAATTTTCAAACCACCCTCTAAGGACAATGCCATACAAGAAGTTCTGCATTTATTTATTTTTGTATATATTGAAGGGGTTTGGATAGGCTTTATTTTAAGGGGGAAAAGGGGATCAATTTCTAAAAATGATACTTAAAGAAGATACACAGTGGTAAATGGAAGGTCATTACAGATATTTTAAAATGAGGTCATCCCATATGACTTTAGAAAGACAAACATGGTAGTTGTGCAGAGGACAGGTCACCTAAGGAAACAATTTTTGGGCTGAAGACCAGTTAGGAGGCTTCTGAAATAATACAACATAGAGTTTTTTTAGGGTCTCGATAGACATAGACTGTGGTAGCAGGATGGATTCAAGCATTAAAGAGAACTCGGTGACAAATTTGCTGTGGGGAGTAAGATATAAAGAAGAATCAAGAATGATTGAGATTTCTAGTTTGAACAACCGAGTAATGGTACCATTGAGAGAGAGAAAAGTGGTAGGAGCAGCAAACTTAGAAGAAAACGACTAGTTGAGCTTTTGTTTTGTTTTGACATGCTGAGTTTGCAGTGTCTGCAGGACACACAGAAGACATCACAAAGCAGCCAGATCTGTGGACCTGGAATATCAGAGAGTGTAGGCTGAAGGTATTTGAGCAGAGACCATAATTTTGTCCCTGTATCTCTTCTCCTCTTCTTCCTTGAAGTTATTATACTCACAGTTTTTACAGAGTATGTGACTACTGATTGCCCAGCCTCTCTTGAAGCTACATATGGCCATGCAACTATATCCTCATTGATGTAATTTCAGCACAACTGTTGTATACAAGTTCTTTACCACTTCCTCAGGAGGGAAGTCTTGACCTTCGTTTCCTGGATATTGGAACACAGATATGGTGCTGTTGAACTACTCTGGATTTTGTAGATAAGGATAACACATTAGGGGATGGTGGAGCAACAAGAGAGATGAAAACTGAGTTCTCTGATGACCTCATGGGCAAAACGACCTACCTACGTCTTTGTTACAGCAGCTTAGCCTCACTCTGACTGATGCAGTGATCATCAACATATATTGAAACATGAGGATGAATGAGATTATTCAGGAAAAGAAGAAAGGAAACTTAAAGGAGCACAATAATAAACAACCAATGTCTAAAAGGTGAGCAGAGGCCCTTTGATGAGACTGAAAAGAAAGGAGAACCACAGAGACAGGAAGAGATCAAGAGAGAGGAGAGGAGTGCTTCAAAAGGGAAGATCCATTTAGAAATATAAAATGGGGCAGAAGAAAACTAAGATGTAGATTAAAAAGAAGCTAATGAATTTCGTGACTTTGCCAGAACAATGTCAGTGAAGTAGTAGGGTGGATGAATGGCCTATTAAAAGTTAATAGGATTGGGTGCAGTGGCTCATGCCTGTAATCCTAGCACTTTGGGAGGCTAAGGAGGGGAGACCGATTGAGCCCAGAGTTGGAGGCCAGCCTGGGCAATGTGGCAAAACCCTGTCTCTACAAAAAATATCGAAAGTACTTAACTAGGTATGGTGGGACGCTTGTAGTCCCAGCTACTTACGAGGCTGAGGTGGGAGGATACCTTGAGCCAGAGAGGCTACAGTGAGCCATAATTGTGCCACTGCACTCCAGCTTGGGAGATAAAGTGAGACCCTATCTCACACAAAAAAAAAAGAAAGAAAAAAAAAAATTTAATAGGAAGGAAAGAAGCAGATTCAGTTAGGAAAGACCACTGCTTCAAGAAGTAAGAAGAAATGGAGAAAAACATATACAGGTTTGCCCAAATTCCTAAGTGTGAGGCAAAGTAAAGCCATGGTAACTCAAAGGAATTAGAAACCAAATAAGAGGATGTATTTACTGTCCTGGATCTGGTTGGGCATGCCCATCAGTCATAACACCAGAAATAAGGAAGGAAGTCAAGGTAAGTTTTGATCCTACCCCAGAACCACCAACGTGAAGACAACATCCCAAGAAAATCACCAACATTTAAAAATAACTTGAGAATCTATATTTCTGTAAACTCTTTTTTAGTAAATATTCGTACATTGACAGGCATTTTCAAACTAACATTGGTGGTGCCTCTATTACATGATGGCAATATTAAACCCACACAGACACAAAGGAAGGGAAGTGAATGGCAGTTAATTTCCCAGAAGACACACGGTTTCCATCTATCACATCCCTGCAGTTAGAACACTTCCATTCAACTTTCCCATCCCCAGGAGAGGGCTCCAGGTACCTGCCCTTCATTAATTGGTTACTATTCTCACACCTTCCTCTTAGGTCATCATTTTCTGGGATAATTGGTGTCTATGAAATCTCACTAGAGTCAGTTTCCTTCTACTAAGAAGCTTAAATTGCAACCTAAGGAAGAAATCTATTCTATATTTAACTAGCTTTGTCCCTGTTGTTTAAAAACTAGTTCTATTTGCTGCATCCTGAAGTTATATATGCAGGGAAAAGGCAAAAAAACACCGAAGTAGATAATGTTCATCAATAGTTGAGCCCCAACCTCAGAAAATGGATTATACTAGTTGATTACAATTTATTTATTCTAATAATTAGGCAATATATGTTGCGTTACTCCACATTCTTTTACTTGCTATTGAAATTTTATACTTATATTTTAAGTACAGATTTTACCAAAATAAAAATGTTTGATAAGTGTTTTGCAATTTTGTTAGCATAGAAGGATTTTTATGAACCAACATCTACTCATTTCTACAGCTGTACTTCTTATTTAAGTTACGTTATCACAGTGGGGATACTATCATATAAACCAAGGCTGATATAAGAAATTTCTCTCTGAAATGTATTGCTGTGCTTGGTGTAAAGATGACTTGAATACGTTATTACGTTATTCCTTATATTAGACAGCAAACTCCTTCTGATATCCCATGAGAGGAATTTCTCATTGATCCTGGTTCCAGGAATAGCTATGATTCATGTGAGCAACTGACATCATAATTTTATGGATACTAAAAATCAAATAACCAATTGCTTTCTTCACTGGCTCCTAGTAAGCTTAACACCAAACAATGTCCTCCCCCTAAAGATGCACAAAATTGTATAACAGATATTTTTAAGAACTAGGCTCACTCCTAAATCCATTTTACTTTCCAAACCTTGTCTTTCCTTTGCCTTAGGTATTTTACCTATTTTGATTTAGCTTTCTCCTTGTTCTAAATATATTTTTGTGAGTTTCTTAAATTTTAAGTAGAAAAAAGTGTACATGGATGGATCAAATGATGGATGACTGAAGAACACACCTGATATTGCTAAAATTTCCATCCTAAGTCACTCATTTGCAAACATTGGCACAGTTCATGCTGAGGGAAAAGCCAGGCCTCATGAGGGGTACAGTTATGGCCCTTGCCTTCAAGAGCTTTACTTTGGGCAGATAAGCCATAACATGTAAGTAACAATGTATGATAAAATATAATTGTTGTCATAGAAAGGGACAAGGAAGGTGCAAAGAAAGTTTTATCTGGCAAAGATTGCATTGCCAACCTATGCTAAGGGTTGTCCAATCATGAACCCAGGGGAGAAGGCTAAGGCCCTCTTCACACCATTGTCAGGGGCTGTCAGGTGAATCATATAAGTTATTAAGTACCATTCTAGACCGCTTTACCTTCTCAAAATAGCAAAATGGTGAATACAACTTTTTAAGATATATTCCAGTCCTGTGATTCTGACATACTATTCATAATAGTAAATTTTTCCACATATCTTGAAAAACATTCAAAAGATTATCTTACTTTTTCAGAACAATTTTGTGTTGTGTAGCACAAAATTGTTGTATGCATATAACATTATTCTAAATATTTGTTTATAGAACCAAGGTTTTCATAGAATTAGGTTTTGAAAGTCAATTGTTTTAAAGTCCAATAAAACCTAAGTTCTGCATAGGTAGAAGGAAGATTAAATAGAAGAGCTGTCATTTAGAAGATATTTAGAATCAGCTCCAATATGCTTTTTGTATTTATTTTTTCAGGGTAACCTAGTTAAGTTTTAGAATGAAAAACTACAACACATTAAGGGTAACATTTCTCAAACATAATACATTGGTATTCCTTGAGGTAATCCATAAGCATTCTAAAAAAGAGAGAAAAAGAAAAAGAAATCATTTTAAAACACACTTGGGAATCACAGACAATAAAAAGAATTCTCAGTACCTTTTCCATATGCTAATGTGTATTAAAGATGAAGATGGGTGGAATGGCACATACAATGTTTTTTAATCTTATCTACATCAGAACACTTTTTAACATAGAACTCCTCCTAACATTGCTGGGCCACTGGAGTTTCAGTCTGGAAAATGTTGTTCTCGCAGCCTCCTCATACTGATGTTGGGAGTTCTCAGATAAATCAAATGTGAGATCTTAATGGAGCTCTGGGTAATTGGGATGAAAACAGAAAGAGAGGTAGGGAGAAGTGCTAATTTAATATAAATTTCTAGTACACAAAATCTTTTAGCAAATCTGAGTTGTACATCTCCATGAAGGCAAAATAACACCACTCCTCAAACATGTCCATCTCCTAATCCCTGGAACCCTTAAATGTCATTTTATATGGCAAACAGGACTTTGCATGTGTGATTAAATTAAGGATCTTGAGAAGGGGAGGTTATCCTGGATTATCCAGGTGGACCCAATGTAATACAAGGCTCCTTATATGAGAAAGGCAAGAGAGTCAAAGAGGGAGAAGGTGATGTGACAACAGAACCAGAGATTGGAGTGGTGTGCTTTGAAGATGGTTGTCCCCAGGCAACTAGAGGAAAAGGCAAGAAAACAGATTCTCCCTAGAGCTTTCAGAGAGCCCACAGCCCTGCTGGCACCTCGCGTTCAGCCTAGTGAAACTCATTTGGGATTTCTGATCTCTAGATTGTAAGATAATAAATGTGTGTTGTCTTAAATAGAGCTTTGTTACAGCAGCAACAAGAAACTAATATAATTGCTTAATAGATTAAGGCGGGGTCCCCAATCCCCAATCCATGGCCCAATAGGAACCGGGTCGCACAGCAGGAGGTGAGCGGCCAGTGGGCCAGCAAGCTTTAGGCCTGAGCTCCACCTCCTGTCAGATAAGTGGTGGCATTAGATTCTCATAGGAGCACGAACCCTATTGTGAACTGCACATGCAAAGGATCTAAGTTGCGGGCTTCTTAGGAAAAATCTCTAACTAATGCCTGATGATCTGAAGTGGAACAATTTCATCCCGAAGCCGTTCTTCGCCCCCCAGTCCATAGAAAAATTGTTTTTCATGAAACCCGTCCCTCGTGCCAAAAAGGTTGGAGATCACTGGATTAAGTTAAAGGAATAACTCTTACGAATCATTACTCTATTTTTCAGAGGTTTGAACTATTGCTTTCTTCAGTGGGAATGTTATTTTAAGAGAAGCACCAGATATTTGTCAACATCGAAAATAATTTGGGCTGGGTGCAGTAGCTCACGCCTGTAATCACAGCACTTTGGGAGGCCGAGACGGGCAGATCACGAGGTCATGAGATAGAGACCATCCTGGCTAACACGGTGAAACCCCGTCTCTACTAAAAAAAAATACAAAATATTTAGCCGGGAGTGGTGGCAGGCACCTGTAGTCCCAGGTACTCGGGAGGCTGAGGCAGGACAATGGTGTGAACCTGGGAAGCGGAGCTTGCAGTGAGCCAAGATCGTGCCACTGCACTCCAACCTGGATGACAGAGTGAGACTCTATCTCAAAAAGAAAAAAAAGAATAAGAGTTTATGAAGCAAACCTATACCTAAGAATGATTCGGTCAGTAAGATAATGTCTTGTGGGTTTAATTCTCCAAACAAGGAAGCCAGGATAAAGCCCAACTTGTCAGGCCATTTGGGCATAATTTCCAAGAAATGGCAGCCTCTCACTCTTCATTCTGCAAAATAAGAGAGAACCATCTCACAGTCCACAGGTTTCCTTCTAATTCAATACACCTTCAGATCTGTTTGCATGCCAGATGTCTATCATCAGCTCAATATGTAATAATGTTACATAGCTCCTGAAAAAGAACTCAAGTCAAATAACTCTCCTTGTTGGAAGCTCAGATTCGCCTCAAATGTATTTTCCCTCGTTAGCATTTTTTCAACTTTTTATTAATGACCCATATTTACTGAACATACAACATGAAAGTCTTCAGACACCCAATCTGCAATTAAAATTTTAAAAAAGAAACTGAAAAGTTGTTCAGCCTTCTAAATATGCACTGTGAGTTTTCTTGTATCCACACTTGTTTAAAGACTAAGATCTTGTGGCTTTGTCTCTAAAAATAGTGCATCCAGTCTTCACTTCAGGCACTGAAGGACCAGATCTGCTATAAAGGGGCTTTTCATATGCATCTAGATTACAAGGTAACAGCAAAAGGAAGGGTGTAATTTCTTCTCTAAAACAGAAGAAACCAGTCCTGAAGGCATCTAAGAGGGCAGTTTTCAGGACTTTCAGAAGTGTTCCTTGTGTAGCCTATGGGGAAGGGAGAGTATTATTTTGGTGAAAAGCTGAAACATATGGATACTCAAGTATAACAGTAGGAAAGGTGTGAGTTTAAACCCCCACTATACTGTCTGCATTTTAAATGATGATGCTTCTAAGAAGCAGCTGAATGAGCTCACCTTCTGCATCACACTCCCTGGGTTGGAATCCTGGCTTATGCTGTGTGACTTTGAGAAAATTACTTAACTTCTGTTTCCTTATCTGTAAAATGAGGATGATAGTACTAGACCCACCTCATAGGATTATTATTAGGATTAATTAATTTATGTAAAGTGCTTTGCACAGCACCTAGGCATATAAGACATTGTATATGTGTTAACTCTTATTGTTTTATCTTTGCATTTTTCCCTCCCTAAATGAATCCTAATGGTATTAGCTGTCAGCTATATTTTTCCTCTTTGGACACCCCAGGGGCTACATTATGGACCCTCTGGGTATATAAGCCCTTGGCCCTTATCCCCCCATCCAGCATTCCCAACCTAACCCAGAATCTGCCCCTTGATCCAGAACTGATTTTCTGGAGGACAGAATTAGCACCATTCCAGAACTTACAGTAGCACTTCAGCCTGCCACCTCCAAAGTAACCTTCAAGCCAGGCAAATTGTTCCCCTCCTGAGGAAACTCACAGAAATATTAAAGCTGAACGGAAGCTCTCTCTGAGGAATGAGCTGTATCACACATCACTGTATCTCCCTATTAACCACCTCACTCCTACCATGTCCTAGGCCAGTGCATAAGAATCATCAGACAAAAATGGAGATTCCTAAGCCCATCCCAAGATTCTGATCCAGTAGCTGAATATGCAGTTGATCTACACACCACACTGGGAAAGCCTGTTCGTTCAAGCAGAGATGTTTGATCTAAAGCCTGCTGTTAGAGGAATGACAGGAACCAGGACCATGTCTTACTCATCTTTGTGCCTCCAGCACGTAGCACAAGACCTAGCATATAGTAGCTGCTTAATAAATTATTATCGGATGAATCACAACAATTATTATCGAATGAATGGAAACAATAGGCCATAGCTCAACATACAGAAGACTACAAACCTGGCCAAGAAAGATTACAAGTAGGCATTTTTAAGAGGTTTTTCACCGAAGGAGAAATGTGGTACAGAGAATGTGCAAGGCAAAATTTCAACTGTTGCTTATAATTCTTTTTAAAGTCATCCTTCAGTCAAAAAATCTCTATACCCAGGATAGAGAACAGACATGGATCATTACTGCCTTAAAGCTGGTCATTGAAATCTGAACTGACTTATCATGGATTAATTGTAAAACAATTGAAAAAATAAGCCGCTTCCTTATTCTTTGATGTTTTTCCTTTACTTTACACTTCACCTTTTATTTGAGAAGCAGTGCCATTTTGTGACAGTTTTTGATGCTCCAAATCTGAATTAATACACAGAATAGCATTCATTTTATCCAAACCACACCTTAATACTTTAGGAAAACCATTCAAATTTGTCAAAATATTTGGCATCATCTACTCTTTAAAGACTCAGCACATATTCATAATAACCTTACATCAAAATAGACAGAAGGAATGCACTAGAATGACCAAAAATGTCTCTTGTTTTCCAGGCTGTCACTAAAATATGTTTATGCTCCTTCAGCAGATTTCATTGAAAAACAAAACAAAATAAAAAGCCTGATCCTAAGCATCAGGGAGACAATTTTTCTTTTCCAGTCTGCAGTGCTGACTCTATATTATCTTCAACACCTATTTTCAAATCACTTAACCTTTCTGCCTTCTGTATGTTTTAAAACTGGGACCTGTGAATGAAAGGACAGTGTGTGTCAGCTATTACCTAGAAACGTAGGAAAAAGAAATGAGGTAATGCTGAGAAAGGCTAGCTTTATCCATCACATGGACAAAGTGTCACCAAACAAGGGGTGCAAAATGTCTTCACGGACAGATGGTGCTTCTGAGAATGGAAAGGTTGCAAAACAAGGGGAGAAACGAACAGAAGAGAAGATGCCAGAAGTCCATAGAGGAAAGAGGAAACATTGGCCATTATTTGATAGGGGAAAGTTGACGACTAAAGCTAAGGCCTAAGATATTACAAAGATGAAGAACCTATGAGAAACTGAAATACCAAAGGCACAGGAGAAACAGTAATTCTTATGAGTTACTAGAAAAGATAATTTAGCATATCAACTGTAAAGCAAGTGCCATTCACTCTAAAGTAGTGTTTCATGGAAACAATAATTGTTCATAATTCTGTTTAGCTTTAATTCCCACAGTGGGTTTAGACAGAGTACTGGAAGTAATACAGATTTAGAGTTTTATCAGGATAACTTTTTTCTTTTTTCTTTTTTTTTTCTTTGACATGGATGATGGACTCTTGTTCTGTCACCCGGGCTGGAGTGCAGTGGCATGATCTTGGCTCACAGCAACCTCTGCCTCCTGGGTTCAAGCTATTTTCCTGCCTCAGCCTCCCGAGTAGCTGGGATTACAGGCATGAGCCACCATGCCCAGCTAATTTCTTGTATTTTTAGTAGAGACGGGGTTTCACCATGTTGGCCAGGCTGGTCTTGAACTCCTGACCTCAGGTGATCCACCCACCTTGGTCTCCCAAACTGCTGGGATTACAGGCATACGCCACTGCGCCTGGCCTGTTAGAATAACTTTCTAATCCTAAAAATGAACTGGAAACCAAGGATGAGGTAGGAAGGCCAAGACAGAGAAGAAGAGGAACATTCACTCTAGTTCCACAACTCAGAGTTAAAGAAGTGCTATCTGCATTCCACCTGAGCCTTTCCAGATTGGGACTGCCTGAAAAGCAGGCATTTCCCAGTATGCAGCAGGGCCTCTTTATTAGTCCATTCTCGCACTGCTATAAAGATACTACCCGAGGCTGGATAATTTATAAATAAAAGAGGTTTAATTGACTCACAGTTCTGAATGGCTGGGGAGGCCTCAGGAAACTTACAATCATGGCAGAAGGGGAAGGGGAAGCAGGCACTTTCTTCACAAGGTGGCAGGAGGGAGAGAGAGAATGAGGAAGTGCAGCACTTTAAAACTATCAGCTCTCATGAGAACTCGTTCACTCTTATAAGAACAGCGTAGGGGAAACTGCTCCCATGATCCACCTCCTACCATGTCCCTCCCTCAACATGTGGAGACTGCAATTCAAGATGAGATTTTGGTGGGGACACAAAGCCAAACCATATCATTCCACCCCTAGCTCCTCCCAAATCTCATGTCATTTTCACATTTTGAAACCAATCATGCCTTCCCAACAGCCCCCCAAAGTCTTAACTCATCCCAGCATTCACTCAAAAGTCTAAGTCCAAAGTCTCATCTGAGACAAGGCAAGTCCCTTCTGCCTGTGAGTCTATAAAATCAAAAGCAAGTTAGTTACTTCCAAGATACAATGAGGTACAGGCGTTGGGTAAATGTTCCCATTCCAAATGGGATAAATTGGTCAAAACAAAGGGGCCACAGGACTCACACAAATCCAAAACCCAGCCAGGCAGTCATTAAACCTTAAAGCTCCAAAATAACCTCCTTTAACTCCATGTCGCACATCCAGGGAATGCTGATGCAAGGGGTAGGCTTCCAAGGCCATGGGCAGCTCCACTCCTGTGGCTCTGCAGGGTACAGACCCTGAGGCTGCTTTCATGGGCTGACATTGAGTGCCTGTGCTTTTCCAGGCACACAGTGCAAGCTGTTGGTGGATCTACCATTCTTGGGTCTGGAGGACGGTGGCCCTCTTCTCACAGATTCACTAGGCAGTGCTCCAGTGGGGACTCTGTGTGGGGTCTCCAAACCCACATTTCCCTTCTGCATTACCCCAGCAGAGGTTCTCCATAAGGGCCCCACCACTGCAGCTGCAGCAGATTTTGTGTGGACATCCAGGCATTTCCACACATTCTCTGAAATCTAGGCAGAGGTTCCCATACCTCAACTCTTGCCTCTGTGTACCCACAGGCCCAACACCACATGGAAGTTGCCAAGGTTTGGGTCTTACACCCTCTGAAGAAACAGATTGAGCTGTAGATGGGCCCCCTTTTAGCCACAGCTGGAACTGGAGCTGCTGGGATGCAGGGTGCCCCGTCCCAAGGCTGCACAGAGCAGAGCAGCCTTGGACCTGGCCCCTGAAACCATTTTATCCTCCTAGGCCCCTGCACCTGTGATGGGAGGGGCTGCTTTGAAGGTCTCTGACATGCCTTGGAGACATTTTCCCTATTTTCTTGGTGATTAACATTTGGCTCCTCGTTATTTATGCAAATTTATGCATCTGGCTTGAATTTCTCCCCAGAAAATGGGTTTTTCTTTTCTACCATATGGTCAGGCAACAAATTTTCCAAACTTTTATGCTCTGTTTCCCTTTTAAACATAAGTTCCAATTTCAAGTCATCTCTTTGTGAGCACATATCATTGTGCACTTTCAGGAAAAACCAGGTCACCTCTTGGATGCTTTGCTGCTTAGAAATTTCTTCTGCCAGATACCCTAAATCATCTCTCTCAAGTTCAAAGTTTCACACATCTTTAGTGCAGGGGCAAAACGCCACCAGTCTCTTTGCTAAAGCATGGGAAGAGTGACCTTTACTCCAGTTCCCAATAAGTTCCTTATCTCCATATGAGACCACCTCAACCTGGACTTCACTGTCCATATCACTATCAGCATTTTGGTCAAAACCATTCAACAAGTCTCTAGGAAGTTCCAAACTTTCCTTCATCTTCCTGTCTTCTTCTGAGCCCTCTTTCAAACTCTGCCTGTTACCCAGTTCCAAAGTTACATCCACATTTTCAGGTTATCATTATAGCAGTGCCCCATTACCTTGGTACCAATTCTCTTTCTTAGTCCTTTCTCACACTGCTATAAAGATTACCTGAGGTTGGGTAATTTATAAATAAAAGATGTTCTGTATGGCTGGGGAAGCCTCAGGAAACTTACAATCATGGCAGAAGGGGAAGCAAGGCACCTTCTTCACAGGGTGGCAGGAGGGAGAGAGCGAGGAAGTGCCACACTTTAAAATCATCAGCTCTCATGAGGACTCACTCACTATTATGAGAACAGCATGGGGGAAACTGCCCCCATGACCCAATTACCTCCCATTTGGTCCCTCCTTCAACACGTGGGGATTATAATTTGAGATGAGATTTGGATGGGGACACAAAGCCAAACCATATCAGCCTCCCAGGATAGAAAGCCGTGACCCAGCAATTCCAGATAAGTCTCCATAAAGGCCAACAGAAGAATGATCTTTCACAGCAAAAAACTCAGGGCACCTAAGGTTTATTTATTTATTACTCCTGAAAACAGCCTAGGGAAAAAAAGTAATCTTCACTACTACTCAGATTGGGGAAAAATTAAGAAATGGAGAAAAGTGGCACTATTTATTGAACATTTATTTGCTAAGCCCTATCCAATAGAATTTGCATGTGCTATTCCATGTATCCCTCAAATTTTAGCAGAAAGTTCATTTTAATGAGCACTTACTCTATGCTAAGAACTTTATCAAGCATTTTGATAGTTTTTTAATTTAATCCTTAAAACACTCTGGAAATTGGTTATTATTCTCAGTATATTAATTAAGAAAATGAGGCTTTCAAAGAATAAATTGAAGGAAAGAAAAAAGAAAGGATAATTTCCCCATCATCATGTGATAAGTAACCAGCTAAGGGTTAAAATACAGGTCTGGCCTCTTATATTTATACTAAATTCATACACACAGAGAGAAAAAGTCTGATAATTATTTGTCCATTAAAATGTAACTATAAAATTATATAGTTTACTATTCATTGTAAATGCATAAGTATATGAGAAAATACAGTTGGAAAAAATGTAAACAAACCAAAAAGAGTAAATACTTTAAATAATAGAGGACCATTAAATTGTAGAACAATAAAATGCTATGCGGTTGTTAAAAAGAATAAGTCAGGCCGGGCGCGGTGGCTCAAGCCTGTAATCCCAGCACTTTCGGATGCCGAGACGGGCGGATCACGAGGTCAGGAGATCTAGACCATCCTGGCGAACACGGTGAAACCCTGTCTCTACTAAAAAATACAAAAAACTAGCCGGGCGTAGTGGTGGGCGCCTGTAGTCCCAGCTACTGGGGAGGCTGAGGCAGGAGAATGGCGTAACTCGGGAGGCGGAGCTTGCCGTGAGCTAAGATCCGGCCACTGCACTACCGCCTGGGTGACAGAGCGAGTCCTCCGTCTCAAAAAAAAAAAAAAAAAAAAAAAAAAGAATAAGTCAACTGTATACTTTGGTTTATCAAATAGTTATGAGGGAAACTTCTTTGCAGAACAATTCCAAGTAGTAAGTATAAACAGAATGTAAGAATTTAAAAATTGTGGCCGGGCGCAGTGGCTCACACCTATAATCCCAGCACTTTGAGAGGCCGAGGTGGGTGGATCACGAGGTCAGGAGATCGAGACCATCCTGGCTAACACTGTGAAACCCCGTCTCTACTAAAAGTACAAAAAATTAGCCAGGTGTGGTGGCGGGCACCTGTAGTCCCAGCTACCTGGGAGGCTGAGTCAGGAGAATGGCATGAATCTGGGAGGCGGAGCTTGCAGTGAACCGAGATCGCCAGACTGGGAAAGACAGTGATACTCCATCTCAAAAAAAAACTGAAATAAAATAAAAATAAAAATTGTTTTGTAATCCCTAATGAAATAATGGACTTAGTCATTAATAATCACTGCATGCCAAAAACATCAAGTGAAATGTTGATGGCAGATGAGGCTGACACCACCCAAATCCTCTCCTAAATCTTAGTATCACTCAAAGTGAAACATGAGACCAGTGGGCCTCCTGAGATGATACAGCAGAACAAGCACCCCCTATGAAGGAGTCTTGGCAATATACTGAAAGTGAATCTAATCAAGACTCAAATATAAGTGATAGAGGAACAAGTTGAACCACACGTGAAGGAAACAACCAGTCAAATCCAGAAGGTGGGCTGGGCGTGGTGGCTCATGCCTGTAATCCCAGCACTTTGGGAGGCTGAGGCAGGTGGATCAGTCAAGAGATCAAGACCATCCTGGTCAACATGGTGAAACCCCATCTCTACTAAAAAAAAATACAAAAATTAGCTGGTTGTGGTGGCGCGCGCCTGTAGTTCAGGAGGCAGAGGCAAGAGAATCACTTGAACCCAGGAGGCAGAGGTTGCACTGAGCAGAGATAACACCACTGCACTCTAGCCTTGTGACTGAGCAAGACTCCATCTCAAAAAAAAAAAAAAAAAAAAAAAAAAAAAAACAATCCGGAAGGTGGGGCCTTCTACAGAACAGATAAGCCAGTTTCTCAATGAAATAAGAGTCTGTTTTTTAAAGATCTGATTCTTTATAATATATATAATGTCTGATTATTAAAGATCAAGAAAGACCTAAGACATGCCATATGTGAACCTAATTTGACTCTTAAATAATGCAACTGCAAAAAGACATTTTGGAGGAAATCAGAGCAATTGGAAAATTGACTGGATATTGGATTATACTAAGAATTACCGTTAATTTTCTGAGATGTGATAATGGCTTTGTAGTGTTTTTTAAGCCCTTATAATATTAGAAATACATACAGAAGTATTTATGGGTGAAATTACATAATATCTAGGATTCACTTTAAAATACTTCCAAAAAAGGGGAGAGCTATAGATGGAACCAGATTGGCAAATGTATTTCTTATTATAGAAATTTTGAAACATACACAATAGCAGAGAAAATGATATAATGAATCTGCATTCACTTAACTTCAACATTTTGCCAATCTTGGTTTAAGCTATTCCTTCCACACATACTTTTTTATTCTGGTGTATTTTAAAGTAAATCTCAAACGTCAGAGAACATATTTCAGTCATAAATATTTCCAGATGCTTCTCTAAGAACATTTTTTAAATATAACCACCAAGCCACTATCTCACCTAACAAAGTTAATAATTTTTAATATCATCTAATACATAGTAAGAACGTCAAAATCTTGATATATGTGTTGAACTGGGTAATGGATACCTGGGGATCCATTATACATTCTAGTTTTGTGTATGTCTGAACTTTTTCATAATGAAACATTTCTTTAAAGCATAAGGCAACTTTGTATGTACTGACAGAGAATAATCTTGAAGACATGTTAAATGGAAAAAGGCACAGAATAGTATATGTAGTATGTTACAATTAGTGTTTTAAAAGTTATATCTATGTATATATATAGGTATACAATATACTCGGAAGACACACATGGAATTAAAAACAGCAGTTGTCTCTCAGGAGGAGAACTGGAGCACCAGGGATAAAGAAAGACTTATTTATCCTTTTGTACCTTTCGAATTTGGGATAGTCTATTAAGTATTTTAAAACATAAATCATTCATAAATTAAAGGAAAAAATATACAGCCACCTAGGTGCATCGTATATCATCAAAACTAATCATTAAGTGTAAATGAGAGTAGTCAGTGCTTAAACTACTCTAATTTTGACCTATCAGATTTATCTTGCAAAAATTGCCCTGACAGGTCTAAAATCAGACATCTCCAGCCAGCTGTCTGTCCAATCCAATATTCTAGTGCTCTAGATTTTAGAGCTACTGTGGTCTAAAGATTGGCATTTCAGCGTATTATTTCCTCCCCTTACCCACTACCTCATGTTTGGCTTATTCTGTTTAAAACTTTTTATAGCCGGGCGCGGTGGCTCAAGCCTGTAATCCCAGCACTTTGGGAGGCCGAGACGGGCGGATCCCGAGGTCAGGAGTTCGAGACCATCCTGGTGAACACGGTGAAACCCCGTCTCTACTAAAAAATACAAAAACTAGCCGGGCGAGGTGGCGGCGCCTGTAGTCCCAGCTACTTGGGAGGCTGAGGCAGGAGAATGGCGTGAACCCGGGAGGCGGAGCTTGCAGTGAGCTGAGATCCGGCCACTGCACTCCAACCTGGGCGACAGAGCAAGACTCCGTCTCAAAAAAAACTTTTTATAATTCTGTATTCCAAGGCTTTCTTTAGTAGAACTTCTAAGGAATTTCCTTCACTATCAGAACAACCAAGCCTCTTTCTGTTTCTCTTCTGGTTCAAACTGAAAGTAAGACCACCTTTCAAACTGTCACATGTCCAAATGAAGCTAGTCTTCCCATCCAGCTGCTACAGATCACTTTCTGTCCTTCCAACCTATCCTAGCTCCATGTCCTAACATATAGTACACTACCTGCTATCTGTCTTTAGGTGGACTTGTCTCTTTCCAACTTAAATTCTAAATACTTTAAACAGATGAGTGGTTAAACACAAGTATACAGTTGTCTCTTTTTTTTTTTTTTTTTTTTTTTTTTTTTTTTTTTTTTTTTTTTTTGAGACGGAGTCTGGCTCTGTCGCCCAGGCTGGAGTGCAGTGGCCGGATCTCAGCTCACTGCAAGCTCCGCCTCCCAGGTTCACACCATTCTCCTGCCTCCGCCTCCCAAGTAGCTGGGACTACAGGCGCCCGCCTCGTCGCCCGGCTAGTTTTTTGTATTATTTAGTAGAGACGGGGTTTCACTGTATTAGCCAGGATGGTCTTGATCTCCTGACCTTGTGATCCGCCCGTCTCGGCCTCCCAAAGTGCTGGGATTACAGGCTTGAGCCACCGCGCCCGGCCACAGTTGTCTCTTTACAACAATTTAGATTTAACTGAAGTGGAATATTGGAGGTTATAAAGCAAGAATATATACCATTTTAAAATATTTTTCTAAATTTCTCCTTTTCAATCCCAAATGGAAAAATGAAGCAATAGCGCATAACAGTAGAAGACCATGGAATGTTATTCTCTATGTGAAATTTTAGAGCAACAATTATTTTTAGTAACATCTGGGCCAAATGTTCTTACAGGACTTAGTTTATTCTGAAATTGAATATCATACAATATCAGGATGAGGTATTTAAAATTCTGCAGTACTACTCTACAAATAACTTTACAATTTGAATGACTCTGCTTTTATCCATATCAACAATGTTTTAGTAAGCACAGAGTATACAATATGAAGAAACAACAGTCTTTCCAGGGCAAAATAAAATAATTTTGTGACTGTAAAATGATGCAAAATCTATTTTTTTCTTCCAACTTTTATTTCAGTTTTAGGGGTACATGTGCAGGTTTGGTATGTAAGTAAATTGCATCTTATAGGCCAGGTGCTGTGGCTCATGCCTGTAATCACAGCACTTTGGGAGGCTGAGGCAGGAGGATCACTTGAGGCCAGGATTTAGAAACCAGCCTGGTCAACATGGTGAAACCCCGTCTCTACTAAAAATACAAACATTAGCCAGGTGTTGGTGGCTCACGCCTGTAGTCCTAGCTACTCAAGAGGCTGAGACAGGAGAATTGCTTGAACATGGGAGGCAGAGGTTGCAGTGGCCTGAGATTGTGGCACTGTGCTCCAGCCTGGGTGACATAATGAGACTGTCTCAAAAAAAAAAAAAATTGCATGTTACAGGGGTTTGGTGTATAGATTATTTTGTTACCCAGGTAACCATAGTAACCAAAAAGTATCAATCTTCACTCTTCTCCCACACTCCACCTTTAAGTAGACCCCAGTGTCTACTGTTCCCTTCTTTGTGTCCATGTGTATTTGTACTCCACGTTTAGCTTCCACCTATAAATGAGAACATCTGGTATTTGGTTTCCTGTTACTGTGTTAATTTGCTTAGTATAATGGCCTCCAGCTCCATCTACATTGCTGCAAAGAACATGATCTCATTCGTTTTAATGACTGTGTAGTATTCCATGTTGTGTATGTACCACATTTTATTTACCCAGTCCACTGTTGATAGGTTTTTAGGTTGATTCCATGTCTTTGCTATTGTGAACGGCGCTGCAATGAACATATGTTTGCATATGACTTGATGGTAGAACAATTTATGTTTCTTTGGTTATATACTCAGTGATAAGATGCTATGTCAAAGGGTAGCTCTCTTTTAAGTTCTTTGAGAAATCTTCAAACTGCTTTCCATAGTGGCTGACCTAGTTTACATTCCCACCAGCAGTGTATAAGTGTTCACTTTTCTCCGCAACCTCACCAGCATCTGTTATCTTTTGCTTTTCTTTTTTTTTTTTTTTTTTGAGACGAAGTCTCACTCTGTTGCCCAGGCTGGAGTGTGGTGGCACGATCTCTGCTCACTGCAAGCTCCACCTCCCGGGTTCACGCCATTCTCCCACCTCAGCCTCCCGAGTAGCTGGAACTAGGGGCGCCCACGACCACGCCCAGCTAATTTTGTTTCTGTATTTTTAGTAGAGATGGGGTTTCACCGTGTTAGCCAGGATGGTCTCAATCTCCTGACCTTGTGATCTATCTGCCTCGGCCTCCCAAAGTGCTGGGATTACAGACGTGAGCCACCACGCCCAGCCTTGACTTTTTCATAGTAGCCCTTCTAACTGGTGTGAGATGATATCTCATTGTGGTTTTGATTTACACATCTCTAATGATTAGTTTTGAGAATTTTTTTTCATATGCCTGTTGGCCTCCTGTGTGTCCTCTTTTGAGAAGTGTCTCTCCATGTCCTTTGCCCCTTCCTTTTTTTTTTTTTTTTTTTTTTTTTGTAGAGATGGGCTTATACTATGTTGCCCAGGCTAGTCTAACTCCTGGTCTCAAAGCAATCCTTCTACCTTGGCCTCCCAAAGTGCTGGTATTATAGGCATGAGCCACTGCACCAGGCCTGAGGATATAATAAATATAATTGTAAATGTATGTGTACCCAACACCGAAACACCCAGATATAAAGGGAGAAATAGACTGTAATACAGTAATAGTTCAGGACTTAAACACTCTACTCTCAGCATTGGACAGATTATCTAGACATAAATCCAACAAACAAACATTGGATTTAAACTGTACTTTATTTCTTTATTTATGTATTTATGTATTCATTTATAATTTTGAGACAGAGTCCCGCTCTGTCACCCAGGCTGGAATGCGGTGGCATGATCTCAGCTCACTGAAACCTCTCCCTCCTGAGTTCAAGCGATTCTTGTGCCTCAGCCCCACAAACACCTGGGATTACAGGCAAGCACCACCACGCCCAGCTAATTTTTGTTTTGCTTTTAGTAGAAATGGGGTTTCACCATACTGGCCAGCCTGTTCTTGAACTCCTGGCCTCAAGTGATCCATCCGCCTCCACCTCCCAAAGAGCTGGAATTACATGTGTGAACCACCACACCCAGCCTCCTTTGCCCATTTTTTGATAGGGTTGTTTGTTTTTTGCTTTAAGTGCCTTATAGATTCCAGGTATCAGACCTTTGCTGGATACATAGATCTTTGCTGGATATATAGTTTGCAAACCTCCATTATGGAGGTTGTCTGTTTACTCTGTTAATAGTTTCCTTTGCTGTGCAAACGTCATTTACTTTAATTAGGTCCCATTTGTCAATTTTTTGTTTTGTTGCAATTGTTTTTGGAATCTTTGTCATAACATCTTTGCCAAAGCCTGTGTCTAGAATTGTACTTTCTGTGTTCTGCTAGGGTTTTTATAGTTTCAGATTTTATATTTAAGTCCTTAATTCAGCCGGGCACGGTGACTCACGCTTATAATCCCAGCACTTTGGGAGGCCAAGGCAGGTGGATCACGAGGTCAGGAGTTCAAGACCAGCCTGGCCAAGATGGTGAAACCCCCTCTCTACTAAAAATACAAAAATTAGCCAGGCGTGGTGGTGGGCGCTTGTAATCCCAGTTAGTGGGGAGGCTGAGGAAGAGAATTGCTAGAACCCGGGAGGTGGAGCTTGCAGTGAGCCAAGATTATGCCACTGCACTCCAGCCTGGGTGAGAGAGCAAGACTCTGTCTCAAAAAAAAAAAAAAAAAAAAAAAAAAAAAGAAGAAGTCCTTAATTCATCTTGAGTTGATTTTTGTATATGGTGAAAGAAAGGGGTCGTGTTTCAGTCTTCTGCATATGGCTAGCCAGTTATCCCAGCAGCGTTTATTGAATAGGGAATCCTTTCCCCAATGCTTATTTTTGTAGGCTTTGTTGAAGATCAGATGGTTGTAGGTTTGCGACTTTATTTCTGTGTTCTCTAACCTGTTCTATTAGTCTCTGTGACTGTCTTTGTACCAATACTATGCTGTTTTGGTTACTGTAGCCTGTGGTATAGTTTGAAGATGAGCAGGGTAATGCCCCCAGCTTTGTTCTTTTTGCTTAGGATCGCTTTGTTTATTCTGGCTGTTTTGTTATTCCATATAAATTTTAGAATAGCTTTTTCTAGTTCTGTAAAAAATAGTGTTGGCACTTAAATAGGAATAGTGTTGAATCTGTAAATTGATTTGGGTAGTATGGCCATTTTAACAATATTGATTCTTCCTATCCATGAGCATGAAATGTTTTTCCCTTCGTTTGCTCTTTCGTATTGGTGATTATTTTCCAGAAACTGAAATTTGAGAACAGTGCAACAATGCTCTTTGTGTCTTCCTTGGCAGTAAATAGCAAGGATCTGGATGGAGAGTGGAGTGGTCACTTCAGAAGGGCCAGGTATAGAGCTCGACAATACTTCATCTCCTGCTCCTGTTCCATACAAAATATCAAGTCCCTGAGGCAGATTCTTGGATGAAGCAACAGTTTGGTGACTGTCAGGCTGGATGTACCAGAAGCAAGAAGGTTGTCTTTTAAGCCCTCACTTTCAAGTCCTAGTGGTCTCTTCTGCCTTGGTCCAACAGCTGCAAGAGCTGTGAGATTAGCATCTCTATGCTGTATCTGTTCAAGTTCCAATTGCTGTAACTCATTGGCGTTCTGCTTTAATCTCAGATGTTCTGGATCTTCTTTATTAGAATGACTCTTGGCTGCCTTAAGTAACATTTCTGTTTCTTCTAAATCCTTTCTCTGCTTCTCCAAATGATCCAGCTTTTCAAGAAATCTGAGGTGTGTGTGACCTCGTATCACTACACAGGATGTAATTTTCACTTGCCTTGTAAGTAGTCATTCGATGCTGAGCAATTGCAGTCAGTTTTTCTAGAAGGCCTCATAATTGTTCTGTGTTGCATGGGAGATCAAGTTCACAGCATCAGAGTTCAGTTCTGTAACGTCATGCTTTTTACCAATGTCTAAAATTATCTTTTGTAGAGCTCCAATAAAAAGAAATGGTTCATCTTTACATGATCGAATGAGTGTGCCAACCAATTCAGAGTTTGTTGCTAAGATACAGGCATTTTCTTCATTAAGTTTGGCCCCTGACATAGAAGTTACATCACTGATGTCATCTTCATCCCTGAAGTATGTTGTTCCATTCTCTTTTATTTTTTTGAGTAGGAGATGCTTGAAGCGACAGAATTTTATTTCCTGGCAGAGTAATTTGCTTTAGAATGGAAGCTGGAAGAAACTGACTGGTAGGTATTACGGTGTTCACTGGCATCATCTTCTATCCAGATTTCTGAATGGTCAATGCTGAGGAATGTGAAAGTGTGGTCACCTATTTTTCATTGCTTCCTGAAGGCTGCTGAACTACTAGTTGCTTGACTTTAACTGCCTGTGGAATCCCAGCCGGTTGTGAAAGGACAGGGACCGGCTGGGCAAGTTTGATTTGAATTGGAGTGCCAATAACAGGCTTGTCAGATGTGGTCCCAGCAGAAGTAACAACAGGTTTCACACATGGAAGACAAATAGCTGCACCTGAAGAATCTTTAGAAGTTTTTTTTTTTTTTTTTTTTTTTTGAGACGGAGTCTCGCTCTGTCACCCAGGCTGGAGTGCAGTGGCCGGATCTCAGCTCACTGCAAGCTCCGCCTCCCGGGTTTACGCCATTCTCCTGCCTCAGCCTCCCGAGTAGCTGGGACTACAGGCGCCGCCATCTCACCCGGCTAATTTTTTGTATTTTTTAAGTGGAGACGGGGTTTCACTGTGTTAGCCAGGATGGTCTCGACCTCCTGACCTTGTGATCCGCCCGCCTCGGCCTCCCAAAGTGCTGGGATTACAGGCTTGAGCCACCGCGCCCGGCCGATTCTTTAGAAGTTAATGCTGGAAGGGACAGGGTTACTGCTGTTCCAGGGACAACTGGCTTTTCAGGTTGCAATGAGACCATTGTCACTGTGTTTGGTACAGATGTCACAAGTGGTTTTGAAGTCTGAAGCAAAACAGACTACACAACTCTATAGAAATTTATAGTCAAAACAGTAACAACAGGTTATGAGATAGGCCTTAGACTTAGAAAGTCTAGACAGACTGGATTCTTAAATGACAAGTCACACATTTGGGGCAAGTTCATCTTACCATCTATGAAACGTCCATAAATAAGTGAAGTATTAGTGCAGGGTCTTGCGTATGAAAAGTGCTCAGCACTTAGCAGTGATGGGGTTCAGGACATGCTACCCCAAAATACGGCACTTTGGCATTTGAGGAAGCAGTAGAAGCAGAAAAGTTACTCGCTGACTTTCTCTTGCCTTTCTCCTCTGAAGTAAGCCAAAAAATAATTCTTTGATCTTCCTGTGAAATAAGTCATTAAGGCTCTCATGGAGAGGTACCCACCCTGTATCTGGAGGAAAGGAATGTTCTTATCTCCAAAGGCACAGGGACACAGAGACAAATCTAAACACACAGGTCTAGCTAAATCCCCCAGTTTATTACCATTAGATCACACCTCCTTTTTCCAGTCATACTTTTCCACAACTGTCTACTCTTCATCAACCCTAAGCACAAAAATGTACAAATTTACCTGTTTCTTTGGGTATTCATTTCTGAAGGCTCTTATGTCATGTAAACATATTAATTAAATGAATTTGGTTTATGATTTTCTCTGGTTAATCTGTCTTTTGTTATTGGTGCCTCAGCCATGAACTTAGGAATGGATGAGGAAAAGAAATCTTTCCTTCCCTACAACAGATGCTGTTGTAGTATTGGTAGTATTATTGATAGTATTATCATTACTTGTGACACTTCCTCAAAAAACAGTTTAATTGGATGAAAAGGACATAAACCAAATCGGAGAAGGTTAAGGGATAAGGGATCTAACTATGTCAACAAAATCTGATAATACTGGGTCTTGAATGATGAAATTTTCTTTCCAACTGAGGACAGTGGATAGTCTTTTTCTTTTTTCTTTTTTTTTTAATTTACTATTTGTTATTTTTTTAATTATACTTTAAGTTCTAGGGTACATGTGCACAACGTGCAGGTTTGTTACATACGTATACATGTGCCATGTTGGTGTGCTGCGCCCATTAACTTGTTACTTACATTAGGTATATCTCCTAATGCTCTCCCTCCTCCCTCTCCCGACCCCATGACAGGTCCAGTGTGTGATGTTCCCCACCCTGTGTCCAAGTGTTCTCATTGTTCAATTCCCACCTATGAGTGAGAACATGCAGTGTTTGGTTCTCTGTCCTCGCGACAGTTTGCTCAGAATGATGGTTTCCATCTTCATCCGTGTCCCTACAAAGGACATGAACTCATCCTTTTTTATGGCTGCATAGTATTCCATGGGGTATATGTGCCACATTTTCTTAAGATAGTGGATAGTCTTTTTCTCAATCAATATATACAGAACTGGTTTTTTACCAAATCATCTTAAAATCTGCATTATAATTACATTTTATAGTGTGGTTGCTGTGCAATAGAATTCCATGGCTTCTTTTCCATCCTCAAAACAAACAATGAAAATACGCTAAAGGCAGGGTACAGTGGCTCACAACTGTAATCCCAGCACTTTGAGAGGCCAAGGTGGCTGGATCACCTTGCCAGGAATTTGAGACCAGCCTGGCCAGCATGGTGAAACCCATCTCTACTAAAAATACTGGGTGTGGTGGCTCATGCCTGTAGTCCCAGCTACCTGGGAGGCTGAGGCAGGAGAATGGCTTGAACCAGGGAGGCGGAGGTTGCAGTGAGCCGAGATCACGCCATAGTACTCCAGCCTGGACTCCATCTCAAAAGAAAAAAAAAAAAAAATGTACAGGCGGGGTGCAATGGCTCACACCTGTAATCCCAGCACTTTGGGAAGCTAAGGCAGGAGGACTGCTTGAAGCCAGGAGTTCAAGACCAGCATGGACAACAGAACAACACCCTGTCTCCACAAAAATAAAACTTAAAAAATTAACTTGTCATGGTTGTAGTCCTGTCACTCTCCTGTCGTCTTGTAATCTTAGTTACCCAGGAGGCTGAGGCAGGAAGATCGCTTGAGGCCAAGAGCGAGACTGCAGTAAGCTATGATCACACCACTGCCCACCAGCCTGGGTGACAGAACAAGACCCTGTCTCCCTCTCTCGATAGATAGATTAGATAGATAGATAGATAGATAGATAGATAGATAGATAGATAGATAGATAGACAGACAGACAGATAGATAGATGCTGAAGACCTACAACACATCCAAGGTCCAAAGACAATAAATGAACACAATTTTTATAAAGAAACTCTCCATCTAAAGTTTAGGGTATAAATTAGGTTTAAAAGATTGTCCTTAAAAAAAAATCGGCATTAGTCAAAACAGATTGAAGTATAAAGCCTAAATCCATGATCAGAAAAATCCATCTATAACTTCCAGGGACCCCAAACAGTAATCTCAGATTTCACATTGAATCTGGCTAAGTCACTAGCACAGTAAACAGTAGCATCTGGCTCTCATGTGGGATGGTATATACAATGGGCTGATCCATAACTTTAGTCTACTTTGGACATTTAGATGGATGGGCTGAGAGCCCAGTGTGTTATAATAACCCTGAAAAACTTTTGGCTCTGGCTGTGAACACATTAGCATTAACTTAAATTTGTTGCTTTGTTTACAAGAGATATTTGCTTGTGCTTTCTGCCTAAATGGAATCGGTTAAAGGCACCCAAGACCTCAAAGAGTGAAATTTACAGTTAGTACAGCAGCTATTTACTTTACTGAACTTTGCTTTTTTTTTTTTTTTTTTTTTTTTTGCATTTCCTCTTAGTTACATCTTTTTGAAATAAATGATATCTTTATCTGAAGTTTCTGTCTGTTCATATTAGGAGCATTAACAACTAATATCCCCTGCCTAATTTTTTCTTTCCTCCATAACCTGAAGCTTAAAATAAGTAACTATTTAGAGGGTTCCTTGAAGATGTCACCATTTAGAAATGTCACACATGCAGCCATTTGTTTCTGAGCTAGAGAGTGCTGGCTGTTTAGAACAGTGTCCCAATTATTCTTTTTGAAACCACTCAAAGCCACCAGAACTAATTTCTCCCAATATATCACTATAGTTTAATGTCTACAATGAAGAGATACTCAACCAGTAGAAACTGACTATTGCATATCCAGGATATAATCAGAGGGCCCCTGTATTGAATTTGAGATTTCCAAAAATTGTAATTAAACAACACCCAATCTAATTTTGTGTTTATTGCTTTTACAAATAGCATCAACACAGGTGAATTATCTATGACATTTATTCATATCTGCATTATTTTAAGCAAATACGAGGAGTCTTACCCTTACCAAAATAAGATTGAATAATTAACAGATGGGCATTCTAATAACATTATGGAACAGCATAACGTTGGATTACCCTTTAAATCTCATTATACTCATAAGCAAGAACTGTAATGTTCTATATATTTGTTCTATCATTCAATGAACAAGTATTTTTTAAAAATCTCTTGCGGGCCTAGCATTGATCTCAACAGGGAAAAAATTAATCTGAAATTTTATTTTGAATTAAACATCTTTTAAATGTTTTTTATTTTGTTTTTATTTTTTCGGGTTTTTTTTTTTTTTTTTTTTTTTTTGAGACAGGGTGACACTCTGTCACCCAGACTGGAGTGCAGGTTGCGATCTTGGCTCACTGCAACCTCCACCTCCCGGTTTGAAGCCATCCTCCTACCTCACCCCTCCAAGTAGCTGGGGCCACAGGCACATGCCACCACCCCCAGCTAATTGTTGTAGTTTTAGTAGAGACGAGGTTTTGTCATATTGGCCAAGGTGGTCTCGAACTCCTGACCTCAAGCAATCTGCCCGCCTCGGCCTCCCAAAGAGCTGGAATTTACAGGCATGAGCTACTATGCCTGGCCTTAAATGGTTTTTTTGTTGTTGCTTTTCTTTTTCTTCTTTTCTTTTTTTTTTTTTTTTTAAGACGGCCTGTCACCCAGGCTGGAGTGCAGTGGCGCAATCTTGGCTCCCGGGGTTCCTGCCTCAGCCTCTTGAGTAGCTGGGACTATAGGCACGTGCCACCAAGCCCGGCTAATTTTTTTTTTTTTTTTTTTTTTTTTTTTTTTTTTTTTTTTTTTTTTTAAGTAGAGACAGGGTTTCACGGTGTTAGCCAGGATAGTCTCAATCTCCTGACCTGACCTCGTGATCCTCCCGCCTCGGCTTCCCAAAGTGCTAGGATTATAGGCATGAGCCACAACGCCCGGCCCCTTAAATGGTTTTTAAATATGTCACCATAAATAGGTTTGTATAAAGAAAGAACATTAGGCGCAGTGGCTCATGCCTGTAATCCCAGCATTTTGGGAGGCTGAGGCAGGTGGATCACTTGAGCCCAGGAGTTCACGACCAGCCTGGGCAACAAGGTGAAACCCTGTGTCTACAAAAAATACAAAAGTTAGCTGGGTGTGGTGGTGTGCACCTGTGATCCCAGCTACTTGGTGGGGCTGAGATAGGAGGATGACTTGAGCCCAGGAGGTGGAGGTGGCATTAAGCCAAGATTAAACCAATGTACTCCAGCCTGGGTGACAGACAGACCCTGTCTCAAAAAAAAAAAAAAAAAAAAAATTATATGACTCAGAAAACCACCCAAATAGAATGAAGCTTCTAAATGTTCTCGTGGTATGTGGTTTGCCATAATTGAACAATAATCCCCTTATTAAGTAGGGTAGAAGACAGCATAGTGGTGCTTGCCTATAATCCGTTACTTAAAAGGCTGAGGTGAGAGGATCACTTGAGCCCAAGAGTTCAAGGTTACATGAGCTGTGATCACACCACTGCACTCCAGCCTGGGTGACAGACTGAGTCCCAGTCTCAAAAAAATAAATAAATAAAAAATAAAAAAAATAAAAAAATAAAAGGTGGTCTACATTCTCAGAAAGCCAAGATTAGAAAACTGTAGGCCGGGCGCGGTGGCTCACGCCTGTAATCCCAGCACTTTGGGAGGCCGAGGCGGGCGGATCACAAGGTCAGGAGATCGAGACCACGGTGAAACCCCGTCTCTACTAAAAATACAAAAAATTAGCCGGGCGCGGTGGCGGGCGCCTGTAGTCCCAGCTACTCAGGAGGCTGAGGCAGGAGAATGGCGTGAACCTGGGAGGCGGAGTTTGCAGTGAGCCGAGATCGGGCCACTGCCCTCCAGCCAGGGGGACAGAGCGAGACTCCGTCTCAAAAAAAAAAAAAAAAAGAAAAGAAAACTGTAACAATCAGGTATTTGAGATTTCATCAGATGACCCACAAAGAATATAAACATGCTACTTTCCTAAGAAAACAGAACTTAATTTTCTCTGTAAAGATTTTCCAATCTGAACTAGGTGTGATGGTGCATGCCTGTAATCCCAGCTACTAGGGAAGCTAACACAGTAGGACCACTTGAGCCCAGGAGTTCCAGACCAGCCCTGACAACATAGCAAGACTCCATCTCTACAAAAATATTTTAAAATTATCCCGGTATAGCAGCATGCGCCTGTAGTCCCAGCCACTTAGGAGTCTAAGGCTGAAGGATTGTTTGAGCCCAAGTTTAAGGTTACATGGGCTATGGTCATGCCCCTGCACTCCAGCCTGGGCAACAAAGAGAAACCCTATCTCCAAAAACAAACAGAAAAACAAAGGCAAAGCTAGGCACAGTGGCTCATGCCTATAATCCCAGCTACTTGGGAGGCTAAGGCAGGAGGATTACTTGAGCCCAGGAATTGAGTCCAGCTTGGACAACACAGCAAGAACCTGTCTCTAATTAAAAAAAACAAAATTGACTTTCCAATCTATTGCAAGACAGGAAAGACAGTGAAATTACAGTCATTTTACTATGCTAATAATTACACAGCATTTTAAATAAAAAAGAACCAGAAATTGAAAAAAATACCTAATTTTTAAAGAAAATGTTCTCTCCTTAGGTTGCATGATTGCAGAAGGAGCACTGGACAGTCAGGCAATCTGAGTTCTGGTCCCAACTCTCACTCATCAGATGTGTAACTCTGGCCAGCTTTACCCTCGTGAAATACGGCTGAACTATCAGTCCTAATAGGATATGGTCCAGCTCTAAGTCTGTAACTACAGGTGCCTTCCCTGAAAAGCAGAAATCTGGAGGAGTGTGGATAGCCCCCCTGCACTAAACATAGCTAGCCTAATGTGATGATAAAGACAGGAAGAGAATACAGGACATTAAACAGAGTTGTGTGAGTGAGATGGAAAAATGGATAATTTTCTTCCATTTCTTTTCACATTACTGTGTTAATCTTTAAACAAAAGGAATTCTAAAACCCCCACAACTGGGTATCTTCACCCTGAGAAGCAGGAAATGTATGTCTGCAGAGAAATCAGGGCTCTTCGGTTTATGTGACGGAGGAATCCATGTGCCCAAGGATGGGCATCGTTTTATCACACTCCCCTTCAGAAAGAGTTTTAGGCATGTGGCCAAAAAAGGGGGTGTGGTCTAGGCAGGGACGGAGGGCCAGATCAGGAAGACTACCTCTGAAATCCTCACACCGTGCTCGCCTACACGAAATGGCTAACAAAATTACAAGCAGTGATGGAGACCCTTCCCAGGATAAATCTAGCTTTACTCAACAATATGGAAGGAGGAGAAAGTAGGGTGGGGTGGGAGGATCTTCCATTTTTCTGTGTCTTCATTTTATATGGCTTGTACCTGTAACATACAGGGTTCAAAAGATGAATTAGAACTGTCTCTGTGCTAGTGTTTATGCAGTTCAGTGGAACAGAATGGGAGGGGAATCATCCATGTTCACAACACTATGGGTGGGGCACGCTCTCTTCTGTTGTTTGTTGTTCTGTAACTTAAACCATATACTGCAAAAGGCTTAAAAAAAAAAAAAGAGGACAAAACTCATCTAAGCATATTTTCTTTGCATTCATACCATCATCTTTCTCACCCAAAAGTTTCTTCAATGCCTAAGTGTCTCTGGAATCAGTGTTTGGCCCCAAAGCCTATGGTTTGTGCAGAGATTCACAGAAAAGACCAGGTTCTGTTCCTTAAAAAAATTAAGATTTTCCAATGCTTAAAGACATAGCCTAATTATTTGCCTATTATCCCTCAAGGGGACACCATACACCTTGACCTAGAACTCTATCAAGTGTTCACAGAAAAGTGCCAGGGCAAATAAACAATCTGTTCTTCTAAATTCCCCTTTATATCTCCTTCCAACCACACATATTTATTTTCAGTCTCTAAAACAAACTTAATGTTATATGCTCAGAAGGAAGAGAAGGATGTTATCGAATTTATTCCTTTGCTCTCCAAAAAGGCCACACCTAAGACATCGTCAAGGTGAGAATCATTCCTGATGCATGTGGGTGGAAATATGGTGCTTGTTAAGAATAAAAAATAAAAACCAAACAAAAGAACAAACAAACCAACAAACAAAAAAACATTGCTCAGAAATCTGTATCTGTCACATTTCTCTCTACTCCTTAACTGGGCTTTCAATGCAGGAAAGACAATTCACTAGCTGGGAAAGGGAGAAAGAACTCCATCATTCTTCCACTGCCAGCACCTGTTCTGCCAGCTGACACTATTTAATATAAATTTTGACCGTAAGAAAAAGGCAATATACTAATAGCACTGCTGTTTACCAAAAACTAATCAAATCTCTTCACTGCTGGTTCACCCCCGCTTTCTCTCACACCACCTACTCACCCAGTGCAGAGAAGGGGTGGTAACCACTTTCTCCGGCACAGACACAGTGTCTTAACACAAGCAGTGATTCTGACCAAAAGAACCACCACCCTCTTGCCCCTCTCCCTGCTTATCATACAGGGAACACCAAGTCCACTCCGGGGCTGGGAATCTGAAATCAATTCACTTTAACCAGATCTTTAAAATCTGCCCTACAGTTAAAGAAAGAGAAAATGCAAATCAGAAAAACACATCACATGGAGAACAAACCAAAATCAGGGCTGGGGAACATTTGCACATCAGCGCTGCCTTTGAACTCCAGAATGGCATGGAAAGCGCCGCTGCCCAGCCCAGATCCAAGGAGGGGGTTTTACAAAGGCTTCCAGCACCCCCTATCAACACAAACACTTCCTCCCCGCTTCCAAAATGCTCTAAATAAAGACCTTCTTTAAGCACTTACTGGGAGCGGCAGCTTCTCTCTGCAATGTGCCTGTGAGTCACGCAGCAGGAGGGGCCCCAGAGCAGGGCAAGTCGGAGAGCCCCCAGCTTCCCTGCAAGCTGATGTCTATGAGACAGCAGCCCAGGAACCGACTTTCCCATTACAGCCTCAGACTGTAATCCATGTGCTTTTGGCGGGCCAGTCCCAGCTGCCCACAGAGCACCACATGATCTGCTCTGACATCAGATCAGCCAGACGTGACAGCCCATCCGCCAGCCTCTTCCACACTCATGGGTTGCATCATTTGGGTGCCTTTGGTTTGCATTTAAGCAGGTGGTACCGAGTAAGGAACTGTTGTTTTCTCATAAAATTTTTTTTTTCCTGGTGTCTTCTGTTCTCAAAGAAGGGAAAAAATAAGCAAGAAAAGCACTTGACTTTGTTGCAGCCTAAATGTATCAGATATATGGGAAGTAACTGGAGTTCCACGCCTAGTTCAGGGAAGCTAAGGAATGAGCTACTGCCAAGATGCCAATGCCGTGGGAGTGATTTCATCTATAAATCACTACCACCACCATATCCTACCGCCTTTCAGTAGATCATCTTTTATATAAGAGTTTATATATATATCTATATACACATATATATGCTATATATATGTTTAAGTCATAAAATATTGGTAGGTGGTGTGTGTGTGTGTGTGTGTTTTAAGCTAGTCATGGACGATCTCAGGGAGGTAACCATTAGACTCAGTGCAATATACAATAATTGTATTTTGAGAGGATTTACATAAAGTCCAACAGAAATAGACGTACAGACCTAGACAGGCAGATAAGCAGACAGGAAGTCAGAACCATTCATTCAGGCTTACATTCATTCATTCAGTAATCATTTATTGATCACCTACTACATACCTAGTCCAAAAACAGATTATCAAAATGGTGGAGGGGTTGGATATTTGTCACAGAGTTTCTAATTCTACTTATGTGATAAGACAAGGAAGTAAGAGCCTTATCAAGGATCCTTATAAAATGTTCTGTGTCTAATACTGAATCTAAAGGCTGGTAACAAAATCACATTTTATCTTAATTTCATTAGGATAAATGGTAACCTTTAAGGTAAGAATAATCAACATCATTAAGACTTTATGAAGCAAAATCATAGCCCGCTTAGATAGCTGTGACCAGAAATGTAATTCTAAAATTACAAAAAATATGATGCTCCCCTAGCAGAGAGGAGAATTCACTTTCTCTGTCCCCTAGGCTGAAGTGCAATGGCACAATCTTGGCTCCCTGCAACCTCCCCCTCCCGAGTTCAAGTGATTGTCCTCCCTCACCCTCCCAAGTAGCTGGGATTACAGGCACGTGCCACCACACTTGGCTAATTTTTTATTTTTAGTAGAGACAGGGTTTCACCATGTTGGCCAGGCTGGTCTCGAACTCCTGACTTCAGGTGATCCACCTTCCTCGGCCTCCCAAAGTGCTCGGATTACAAGCGTGAGCCACCGTGCCCAGCCAAGACACTTCTTAAGTAGAAAAATAAATATATAATTTTAGTTTTCCTTAGTTTAATAATTAGCTATTCCCTATAAAATAATCACAAAATATGCAAACCCTTGGTTTTCATTATTTTGTCTTTGTTCCTTATCTTTAAAGTGAATTGTGCAATTTTATTATATGTTAACTAAGGTTATAATATCATTATTTGATATTGTAATAAACATAATAGTATTCACATGTTTTTTATTGAAATAATTCAATCTAATAATTATATAATTACTAATATCATAATAAATTTGTCATTTAATATATAATATTTAACTCATCTATTTGCTTTGTACCAAGTGTGTGATATTTTCCCCTGAGATGACCAGGATGCTTGTGACTGTGGAATTCAGTGTGAGATTCCACGGGCACTTAATTTCCATTTGTTCTCCATTGGAAATAAGCTATATAAAGAATAAAACTGTTCAAGCCTACTACTGTTTCTACTGAAACAGAACATCTGTGACACCAGATATGTGGGTTTTTCACATCAAGAAATTTCCCAATTTTCTGCAGACACCAGCTGAGTGCCCTACAATTTAATTCAATTCTGACACTGACTACCCAGAGTTGACGCAGACACTACAGGTTAAGGACTCAATCCCACAAGATTGCCCCCGACTTCAAATAAAAATCACAAATAGTAGGTACCCAGGTTACCCACACTTTTTTCCAACTTGGCTACAATTTGGGGGTTCCCATGACCCCCTTCCTAGGTTTGATAATTTGTTATAACAGCTCACAGAACTCAGGGAAACACTTTACTTATTGTTACCAGTTTGTTATAAAGAATATTATAAAGTACACAAACGAACAGCCAGATGAAAAGGTATGTAGGTGAGGTCTCCAAGTGTCCAGAGTGCAGGAGCTTCTGTCCCCAAGGTGTTTGGTGTGCACCATCCTCCGAACATGTGGATACATTCACCAACTCGGAAGCTCTCTGAATCCTATTGTTAATGGTTTGTTTTTATGGAGGTTCCATTACATAGGTATGGTTGATTAAATTTGGCCATTGGAGATTGACTCAATCTTAAGCCCCCCTCCCCTCTATGGAGGTGTGGTGGATCTGAAAGTTTAAATTCTCTAATCACATGAATGGTTTCTCTGGCAAAGAGCTCCCATCCTGAAGCTATCTAGGGCAGGCCCCTGCCCCCACCAAGAGTCACCTCATTAGCATAAACTCAGGTTTGGTTGAAAGGGCCTTATGAATAGCAAATTATGCTCTTCTCACCTCATTATCTAGGAAATGACAAGGGTTTTATGAGCTCTGTGTCAGAAACTAGGGATGAATATTAATATATGTGTTTGTTTATATATCACAATATCAGAGTTAATTCTTTCATGCTCATTATTTAACTGAACACCTATCATGTTCAAGTCACTGAAAATGATACCAAAGTGCATGACCTTCAATGGGTTTATAATCTTGTTAGGGATATGCTGTTTCCACACAAATATCTGAAATACAGTTGATAAATCAAATACATAGAAAGTAATGCAGTTAAAGTAGACAAGGAAAGTGAATTCTCGCAGGTGGTGGTGGCTTACACCTGTAATCTCAGCGCTTTGGGAGGCCGAAGTGGGCGGATCATTTGAGGTCCGGAGTTCAAGACCAGCCTGGCCAGCCAACATGGTGAAATTCCATTTCTACGAAAAATAGTAGACTGAGACTCCATCACAAAAAATAAAATAAAATAAAAAAAGGCCGGGTGCAGTGGCTCACGCCTGTAATCCTAGCACTTTGGGAGGCCGAGGCAGGCGGATCATGAGGTCAGGAGATCGAGACCATCCTGGCTAACACGGTGAAACCCCGTCTCTACTACAAATACAAAAAATTAGCCAGGCACAGTGGCGGGCGCGTGTAGTCCCAGCTACTCGGGAAGCTGAGGCAGGGGAATGGCATGAACCCAGGAGGCGGAGCTTGCAGTGAGCCGAGTTCGCGCCACTGCACTCCAGCCTAGGCGACAGAGCCAGCCTCTGTCTCAAAAAAAAAAACAAAGAAGTGTCTTTTTGTATTGTTTCTTGGAATTTTGCCAACCTCTCTAGCTAAAATTAACTGGCAATTTAAAAATAGCACTGTTCGGGTACCTACCAACACCCCCCATACATTGATCTTTTGCCACTATTTCTTACATTATGAGCTAAGTGAAGTGTAAAATGTGGCCTCACCGACAAATTGTTCTTTCCAAAATCTATAGAGCCAACAAAGTTTTAATATTCAAAAGATTGTCACTACTCCTAAACTCTAGCAAAGACTACCATCATCACGTGTCTCCTGGACTACAGCAACAGCTTCCACTTGTCCTCCATAAAGCAAGCAGAATGTTCTCTCTCTTACTTAAAACTCTCTGAGCCTGGGCAACATGGCGAAACCCCGTCTCTACAAAAAATTTAAAAGTTAGCCTGGAGTGGTAGTACACGCCTGTAGTCCCAGCTACTCAGGAGGCTGAGGTGGGAGGATCCCCTGAGCCCAGGGAGGTTGAGGCTGCAATGAGCCATAATCATGGCACTGCACTCCAGCCTGGGTAACAGAGTGATACCCTGTCTCAAAACAAACAAACAAACAAACAAATAACACTCTCTAGTCATTTTCCATCTCATTTAACTCCTCGTCATGGCCTGTAACACCCGTTAATAAAACTAGATAGATGCTTCTCAAGTAGCTTCCTTCTCCAGTAAATAACATACTGAACATTTCTCTCATTGGCTGAGTTAGTGTTCATTAGATAATTAACATTTGTTTTCTGAAATTCATTTGTTTCCTTAGGAAAGACTATAAAAAAATGAGCTATTCAATTAAAGGATGCGATCTTATTTTTTTTTTTTTTTTTTTTTTTTGAGACGGAGTCTCGCTCTGTCGCCCAGGCTGGAGTGCAGTGGCCCTATCTCAGCTCACTGCAAGCTCCGCCTCCCGGGTTTACGCCATTCTCCTGCCTCAGCCTCCCGAGTAGCTGGGACTACAGGCGCCCGCCTCGTCGCCCGGCTAGTTTTTTGTATTTTTAAGTAGAGACAGGGTTTCACTGTATTAGCCAGGATGGTCTCGATCTCCTGACCTCGTGATCCGCCCGTCTCGGCCTCCCAAAGTGCTGGGATTACAGGCTTGAGCCACCGCGCCCAGCCGATCTTATTTCAAAGTAATAGTGTTTAGGAAAGATATACAACTGCCTGCCCAAAGACTACAGCTCTCAAGCTCCCTTACAACTCAGTGTGGCCTTCTGAGCAGAATTTCTCCTCTTTTGCTTCAAAGAACATTGCTTGCCCTAAACTTCTTTTGTTTCCTTTATGCAAGCTAGAACACAGATTTGCCTGTGACCTCACTTCAACCACACGGCTTTAACAGGGAATGGCAGAGCAAATGAATGGAAAAAAACTGGGCCACTAAATTACCACAGAAAGCAGAGTTGACCTTCTAACCTGGCCCACTCACTCATACTGCATTCTTGTCTGCATTGAGGGCTGTTTCTTTTAAGGGAAATCTGGCTGGGTGCAGTGGCTCATGCCTGTAATCCTAACACTTTGGGAGGCCAAGATGGGAAGACAGCTTGAGCTCAGGAGTTTGAGACCAGCCTAGGCAACACGGCAAGACCCTGTCTCTAGGAATAATAGAAAAATTAGCTGGGCATGGTGGTGCACACCTGTGGTCCCAGCTACTCAGGAGGCTGAGGCAGGAGAATGGGTTGAGCCTGGGAGGTCGAGGCTGCAGGGAGCCATGATCACGCCACTGTACTCCAGCCTTGGTGACAGAATGAGACCGTCTCAAAAACAAACAAACAAACAAATAAATAAATAAATAAAATCTAATTTGGTAAAGCAAAAATAGTATAGAAAGTTGAAAATGATTCAATGATTACTATTCATTAGTGTTCTGTCTTTTAAGAATTGCTTGTCCACATTGAGTTTTATTTTTACTAAATACTTAACATTTTTCTTGTCTATTCTGTTGAGCTTCATTGTTTGCCTTTCAATTCTGCTTTTGGGAAACATGTTGAAGTGTTTTATTGTCATCATTTGTAATTTTTCCATTGAAAGTTTCCATAATGATCAGATTTTTTTTTTTTTTTTTAAGACAGAGACAGGCTGGAGTGCAGTGGTGGGATCTCAGCTCACCACAATCTCCGCCTCCCAGGTTCAAGCGATTCTCCTGCCTCAGCCTCCCAAGTAGCTGGGACTACAGGTGCACGCCAGCATGCCCAGCTAATTTTTGTATTTTTAGTAGAGACAGGGTTTCACTATGTCGGCCAGGCTGGTCTCAAACTCCTGACCTCGTGATCCACCCACCTCAGCCTCTCACAGTGCTGAGATTACAGGTGTGAGCCATCATGCCCAGCCAATGACCAGATTTTAAACTCTAAATACCATTCCTCACTAAAAAGAACCAGGGCTCTTTGGGGAAAAGGCTGATTTTAAATCTGAGGCAGAGGATGTATAAGATGAGCTTAGCACATTGTCGTATATCAGAAAGCAAGGAAATTACTGAAGAGAAGTGGGCTCGTGTTAAAGGACAGGAGTCAACGTGGAGAGGCCCCCAAAGACCAACTTCATCAAAGCATCTTTTCTAGTTCCTGTGGTTATGTAAAAAGTAATGCCAAACTTAGCTTAAGACATTTATTTTTCTCACAAATCTGTAGTCTGAGAAGGGTTCAGGGGGTTAGCTGGCTTCTACTCCACTTAGCATCATTTGTGCACCTCAAAAGCTGGAGACTGAAACCTTCTGAGGGTTCATTCACTCACATGTCTGGTGCCTGAACCCGAACATTGAGGCATGGAATAATTAGGGCTCCTTAATCATTTATGTGTACCTCTTATGTTGCTTTTCCTTATGGTCTTTTAACGTGGTGGCTTCAGGGTGGTTGGATTTCACTAAAAGCATGTGCCCCAAGAGAGTGCCAGGCAGAAGCAATGGAGATGTGTCAATATCACATTATAGGAAGACCATGTGAGACTGAATATATTTGTGTATCCTTCTTTGGTAAATGCAATCTATCACAGCATCATAAATAATACTATAATTGATTGACACACTTGAATATATAAAAGCCGAATGATACTCAACCCAGAATGAAAAGACCTATTTGCCCCCTCATTGAGGTAATTATTATACCAATTCCTTACGTAAAAATTAGCCAAGAGAGAGTTAAGTATGAATTCTTTCTTTTCCAAATGGAACTCTATTTTGTAGTAACACATAGCTCTTTCTCTCTTTCTTTCTTTCTCTTTCTCTCTCTCTGTCTCTCTCTTTCTTTCTCTCTTTTTTTGAGACGGGGTCTCACTCTGTTGCCCAGGCTGGAGTGCAGGGGTGCGATCTCGGCTCACTGCAACCTCCCCCTCCCGAGTTCATGCCATTCTCCTGCCTCAGCCTCCCGAGTAGCTGGGACTACAGGCGCCCACCACTACATCTGGCTAATTTTTTTTATTTTTAGTAGAGACGGAGTTTTCACCGTGTTAGCCAGAATGGTCTCGATCTCCTGACCTCATGATCCACTCACCTCGGCCTCCCAAAGTGCTGGGATTACAGGCGTGAACTACCGTGCCCGACCGGAATAACACATAGCTCTAATTAATAAGGGGAACGCTATTAGAAGAATCTTAGTTAATGAAAATAAAAACACTAACAATTGGAAAAATCACCATTTTGCAACTTGTAATGGAGTAACTGGTTCAGACAAGAGTCAGCAATGGGTGCCAAAAGCATTGAGTGTAAGGCTGATAAAGACACTGGATACTAATCTGCTGCTGAGTTCTTAACACGCAGAATATTTACTTGTCTCAAGGGGGCATAACTTTATAATAGAGAGATCTGGTAATTTTCCCATGTACCATTAATCTAAAGATCGATCTTAGTATCATAAAAAGTAACACAGCTAAGTATTATACAACTGTTGATATGATAGGATATAATGTACACAGCATCACCCATGAAATACACTTGACAAAAATGTTTTATCTGACATCAGTAACAACTTTAGATCAAAATTTCCAGACTCCAGGAAATACAATAGAGAGTTAACTAAAATTTAAATGAAACCAGAAGGAAACAATCATATAAATCCAGAAGGTAGAATTCTACCAGAAAATTGATCAGTCTCGTCAGCAAGAAGATGTAACAAAACAACAACAAAAAAGTGCGAAGGGGCTGGGTGCGGTGATTCATGCCTATAATCCTAGAACTTTGGGAGGCCGAGAGGGTGGATCACCTGAGGTCAGGAGTTCGAGACCAGCCTGGCCAACATGGTGAAACCTCTTCTCTACTAAAAATACAAAAATTAGCCGGGCGTGGTGGCAGGTGCCTGTAATCCCAGCTACTCAGGAGGCTGAGGCAGGAGAATTGCTTAAACCTGGGAGGCAGAGGTTGCGGTGAGCTGAGATCACGCCATTGCACTCTGGCCTGGGCGACAAAGTGAGACTACATCAAAAAAAAAAAAAAAAAAAAAAAAGGCGGGAAGGAAAGAGAACTTTTCTCAACTAACAGAGAAATATGAGCCATAGCTCACCACATATTAAGAATCATGCAGGTCATTGACTGGATCCTGATTTGAGCAACTTGGCTGGAAAACACACTGGGGCCAACAGAGGAAATCTGGATGTATACTGGGTATCAAAAGATAGCAGATAATTATTTAATTTTGTAAACATGATCATGATAAAAATATTGTGCTTAGTTAAGAAAAACATCCTTGCCGGGTGCAGTGGCTCAAGCCTGTAATCCCAGCACTTTGGGAGGCCGAGATGGGTGGATCACAAGGTCGGGAGATTGAGACCATCCTGGCTAACAGGGTGAAACCCCGTCTCTACTAAAAAATACAAAAAAACTAGCCGGGCGAGGTGGCGGGCACCTGTAGTCCCAGCTACTGGGGAGGCTGAGGCAGGAGAATGGCGTAAAACCCAGGAGGCGGAGCTTGCAGTGAGCTGAGATCCCGCCACTGCACTCCAGCCTGGGTGACAGAGCGAGACTCCATCTCAAAAAAAAAAAAAAAGAAAAACATCCTTATTTGGCCAGGCCCAGTGGCTCACGCCTGTAATCCTAGCATTTTGGGAGGCCAAGGCAGGTGGATCAACTGAGGTCAGGAGTTCAAGATCAGCCTGGCCAACATGATGAAACCCCACCTCTACTGAAAAAAAAAAAAAAAAAAAAAAAAAAAAAATATATATATATATATATATATATATATACACACACACACACACACACAATATATATATGCAAAAAAAACAAAATATCTTTATTTTAGAGATATTAAAGAACATAATGGTAAAGCAACATTATAATTTACCTCCAAATGCTTTAAAAAAATAAAGTAAATATAACAACATATTAGCAACTGGCAAACCTAGATAAGGAATATACAGGTATTTGTTGTACTATTTCTCTATTTATTTAATATTTGAAATGTTGTGCAGTAAAATGTAATAAAACAGAACAGTTCTCCCCAAATGCAGGAAATTTCTAGGTACTCAATTCTAATTTTTCTAAATTTTGTGTTTTTTTTTTTTTTTTTAATGGAGTCTCACTCTGTCACCAGGCTGGAGTGCAGTGGCACGATCATGGCTCACTGCAGCCTTGACTTTCCCAGGCTCAGGTGATCCTCCCACCTCAGTTGTTGTACTTTTAGTAGAGATGGGGTTTCACCATGTTGCCCAGACTGGTCTCCAACTCCTGGGCTCATGCTATCCGCCCGCCTCGGCCTCCTAAAGTCCTTGGATTACAGGTGTGAGCCACTGTGCCTGGCCTGGTTTTATTTCTTTCTTTCTTTTTTTTTTTTTTTTTTTTTTTTTTTTTTGAGGGAGTCTCACTCTGTCGCCGGGGCTGGAGTGCAGTGGCCGGATCTCAGCTCACTGCAAGCTCCGCCTCCCGGGTTCACGCCATTCTCCTGCCTCAGCCTCCCCAGTAGCTGGGACTACAGGCGCCCGCCACCTCGCCCGGCTAGTTTTTTTGTATTTTTAGTAGAGACGGGGTTTCACAGTGTTAGCCAGGATGGTCTTGATGTCCTGACCTCGTGATCCGCCTCTCTCGGCCTCCCAATGTGCTGGGATTACAGGCTTGAGCCACCGCGCCCGGCCTTATTTATTTATTTCTAACCATTTAACATTTAATTTAAACTACCAGGAAGTTTTTTTTTTGGAGTGTTTTGTCTTTCCCCAGTTACCAAATGAATTGTCCTAGAAAATTTATTAAATAGTTTCTCTGTGCCGGGTGCAGTGGCTCACACCTGTAATCCTAGCACTTTGGGAGGCTGAAGTGGGTGGATCACCTGAGGTCAAGAGTTCAAGAGTTCAAGACCAACCTGGCCAACATGGTGAAACACCGTATCTACTAAAAATTAAAAACTTAGCCAGGCGTGGTGGCACACGCCTGTAATCCCAGCTACTTGGGAGGCTGATGCAGGACAATCACTTGAATCCAGGGGGACGGAGGTTGCAGTGAACACCACTACACTCCAGTCTGGGCAACAGAGAAAGAATTTGTCTCAATAAATAAATAAATAAATAAATAAATAGTGTGTATGCCCCCAGTTGTTATACCTCTTTTGTTTTCTATTAAGTTATTGATATATCAGAGTCTATCTCTGAAATAACTGTTCCATTGATTTGTCTGTACCAGTGTCATTTTCATTTAATCATTATAGCCTATGTAGTGATGAACCAACCTTCTCTTTCTAATTTTCAAAGTCATTATTGTCTATTTGTTTTTCTAGGTGATTTTTGGAATTTGCCCCTAGCCCCACAAAAATACCACAGGTGTTTTTGTCTTCTTGTTTTCTACTGAGTTTTCATTAAAATTGAATTGGGAAGAATTATCATCCCTACAATACTGACAACTAATACTTAATCCCATTTAGATTTTAAGAGCTGAAGTTTGTATTTCTTCTTTGTATTGTGTTGTAATTTGCTTTCTTTAAATTCTCCAACCACACTGGTTTTAGTTCTGCTCTCTGGAGTGACATAATATTTGATTACTCCTTCTTTCACATAATGGGAGAGAGTAATTATGCTCCCACTTTATTCAGTCATTTCCTATTTGACATGATTTTTGCTCTCTTCATCATCCTGCTCACCCACTTCCGGATATGATCCACTTTGTCAGTATTTCCTCTTGAAATACGGAACCCAGATCTAAGGACTCAAGACTCCAAATGTGTGTGGTCTGAGAATCACAAAGAAGTGGGATGATTATTTCCCTTACTCCGGACACTCAGCTGTTATTAATGCAGTGTAGATTTGTGTCCCCATGTCTTGGCAGTACTCTTCACTATTGGCTCACACTGAACTTGCAGCCAACTAAACTCACTAGAACTTTCTCACTGACTGTTCTTAAAATAGACCTTCATTTTCTTGAACATAAGCACATGAATGCTAAATTATTTGAATATATATGGTGATACAAATCCTGATGAGATTTCATCTTTTCAATATTGGTTTACCATTTCAGCCCAATTAAAAATCCCAATTCTATTTTTCAAAGCATTAAAACTTAGTCATCTGCAAATTTAATAAACATGTCTTTTTTTGGCCTCACCCACAGTCTGACAAAGAGCAAAGGGCCAAGTCCTATAACAAAGCAACCAAATGCTGTTTCTGGGGGATTGCCCAAGGCCAGGTTGAAATGGTGGATTTTCAGCATTTCTTTATTAACTAGGAGACATATGAAAGAAAAGACCAAGGTTTCTTTGATCTCATTTGCTCTTTGTGAACCCAAACTTATTCCTACTGATTATTTCTCCCGAATCTAAGTACTCACAAACCACCTATTTTAAAATTTAGTCTAAATGCTGCTGACGACTAATGTGAAAGAAACGAAGTGTACATCAAAATCCAAATTTTACCCCCTTTCTAAAAACATGAATAAAATTCACCATCACCCAGAACCTTTGCCATTCTCCAGCTCTCCTCAAAGAATAGTAACGGTTCTGTGCATTCTCATTGTTCTGCCATATTCTTCCTTACAACCTGAAAAACTGTGAACTCTTTATGAGACTTAAATGCACTTCTGTGATGGTATCTGCATACATGTTGGTCTCCTCAAGCAGATTTTTAGTTCCTTAAAAACAATACGAAGTCTCATTCAGTTCAATTCAACTGACACTTAATGAGTTTCAGGTATTTTAATAGCAACACTGATAGGAGACAGGAAGGCCCCTACAAAAGAATGATAGGAACAGAGTTGCAGCACAACACAGTGTGCCTAGAGACTAGAAACAGTTCTACACTGCTTAACTAAGACGTATGGAGCAGCAGGAAATGAGGATGCAGAGGTAGTTAAAAGAGAGCTCCATCAGACAGGGCCTTGGAAGCCATGCTAATAAACACCAGCTTTACCCGATACAAGACAGTTAGAAACGGGCCACCCAAGACTCAGATTATTCCCCTGAAGACTCCTTTTGTTTTCCCAGCACACTCTTTTTTTTTTTTTTTTTTTTTTTGAGATGGAGTCTCGCTCTGTCACCCAGGCTGGAGTGCAGTGGCATAATCTCCACTCACTGCAAGCTCCGCCTCCCAGGTTCACGCCATTCTCCTGCCTCAGCCTCCTGAGTAGCTGAGACTACAGGCACCCGCCACCACACCTGGCTAATTTTTGGAATTTTTAGTAGAGACAGAGTTTCACTGTGTTAACCAGGATGGTCTCCATCTCCTGACCTCGTGATCTGCCCGCCTCGGCCTCCCAAAGTGCTGGGATTACAGGCGTGAGCCACCAGGCCTGGCCTCCCAGCACACTCTTAAACAAAGAAAAGACGATTCCTCAAAAGACTAAAAATGGAACTGCCATAAGACCCAGCAACCTCACTGCAAAGTATACATCCAGAATAAAGGAAATCAGTGTATATACTTTTTCATTTTTTTCTTTTTTGAAACAAGGTCTCACTCTGTCACCTAGGCTGGAGTACAGTGGCGTCATCATGGCTCACTGCAGCCTCAGCCTCCCTGGGCCCAAGTAAACCTCCCACCTCAGCCTCCCCAAGTAGCTGGGACTACAGGCATGCGCCACCATGCCTGCCTATTTTTTTATTTTTTGTAGAGACGGGGTCTTGCCATGTTTCCCAGGCAGGTCTCAAACTCCTGGGATCAAACAATACTGCCTCAGCCTCCCAAAG